>NC_141356.1:27925080-28442580 GCF_057382095.1 Aulonocara sp. 'chitande type north' Nkhata Bay
TTTTACATTTATTTTCTGATGATTTTGTTTGAAGTTTATGTGACCTGGTGGAGTTTGGCTCACACAAGAAGAGAGCCATTTTTTGAATTACACAACACAGTGAGCAATCTGTTGAAACATACAAGTAGGAGAAAACAATTTATACTGCATATTCAATATTTGGTGTGATCACATTTGTTCTTCAGGGCATCTTTACTATCATTTCTTTAAGTAGTCTTCAGGAAGAGTTCTCCAGGCTTTTTGAAGGACATTCAAAGCTGGATGTTGTTCCATTTTTTGCTCTGTTCCCTGTCGAGATAATCCCACACTGTTTCAATAATACAGAGGCTTAAGCTCTGGGGAAGCCAATCCATGTCCTTGGTATGCTGAAAAATTAAATTATTGCCAATCGCATGCTCTCCATTTGGTATTGCATGGTGGATCAAAATCTTCTGGTACTTCTTTGTGTCTGTCCTGAAAGACGTGAGCCTCAATTTAATGAGACTCTAGCTCTAAATACCAGGTTAAAGGTGCAGAGTAATTTGAACATTTAATACAAATAAATGCTGTAACTTTGCTCACTGTCTGAAGCCATACTACTAGGCTGTTGGTGTTAATCCTTAACTGTTTCTTGAATAATCGACCTTGACTTTTGAAATCAGAATCAGAATCAGAATCAGAATGGGTTTATTGCCAGATGTTGAGGTTTACAACATTAGGAAATTGCTGCGGTGCTTCAGTGCAGACAATAAGAATTAAAGTGCTATGTAGAGAGAAAGATATGTGCATGAGATATACATGAGATATATACATGAGAATAAGAATTATGAGTGCTATGAGTGCTACGTAGAAAGATATATACATGAGTGCAGGTGGTGATCAGTGCCAAACATATATACATGAGAATAAGAATTATGAGTGCTACGTAGAAAGATATATACATGAGTGCAGGTGGTGATCAGTGCCAGACATGAAATGATGCAGTGACACAGCGTAGGGTCATGTGTTAATGGCGGGGACAGTCATGTGGTTATTGTTCATGTGTCCAACAGCAGAGGGGAAGAAACTGTTCTTGTGGCGAGAGGTTCTGGTGCGAATGGACCGGAGCCTCCTGCCTGAGGGGAGCAGGTCAAACAGACTGTGTCCAGGGTGAGAAGGGTCAGCTGAGATCCGGGCTGCACGCCGCAGTGTCCTGGAGGTGTACAGGTCCTGCAGAGATGGGAGTCTGCAGCCAATCACCTTCTCAGCAGAGCGCACAACACGCTGCAGTCTCTGTTTGTCCCTGATAGTGGCTCCAGCGTACCACACGGTGATGGAGGAGGTGAGGATGGACTCGATGATTGCAGTGTAGAATTGCATCATCGTCCGTGTTGGCAGGTTGAATTTCTTCAGCTGCCTCAGGAAGTACATCCTCTGCTGGGCTTTCTTGATGACGGAGGTGATGGTGGGCTCCCACTTCAGGTCCTGGGTGATGGTGGTACCCAGGAAGCGGAATGAGTCCACAGAGGTGATGGGGGTGTCAGTCAGGATGATGGGGGGGAGTGGGGCTGTGTGCTTCCTGAAGTCCACAATAGTCTCCACTGTCTTCTGGGCATTCAGCACCAGGTTGTTGTGGCTGCACCAAGACACCAGACGTTCAACCTCCCTCCTGTAGGCAGACTCATCCCCGTCAGAGATGAGCCCAATGACGGTGGTGTCATCTGCGAACTTGATTAGCTTGACAGACTGGTGGGTGGAGGTGCAGCAGTTGGTGTACAGGGAGAAGAGCAGAGGAGAAAGAACACAGCCCTGAGGGGAGCCGGTGCTGATGGTCCGGGAGTCCGAGACATTCTTCCCCAGCCTCACGTGCTGCTTCCTGTCCGTCAGGAAGTCAGTGATCCACCGGCAGATGGGATCAGGCACACTCATCTGGGAAAGCTTGCCTCGGAGATGGTCTGGAAGGATGGTGTTGAAGGCAGAGCTGAAGTCCACAAACAGGATCCTGGCGTAGGTTCCTGGGGAGTCCAGATGCTGCAGGATGAAGTGTAGGGCCATGTTGATGGCGTCGTCTACAGACCTGTTGGCTCTATATGCAAACTGCAGGGGGTCCAGGAGGGGGGCCGTGAGGGTCTTGAGATGGGAGAGAACTAGGCGCTCAAATGACTTCATGACCACAGATGTCAGAGCCACGGGTCTGTAGTCATTTAGTCCAGTGATCCTAGGTTTCTTGGGGACAGGGATTATGGTAGAGGACTTGAAGCAGGCAGGCACATGACATGCCTGCAGTGAGGAGTTGAAAATGCCAGAAAACACTGGGGCCAGCTCGTTTGCACAGTGTCTGAGGGTGGCAGGAGACACACCGTCTGGGCCGGGAGCTTTTCGAGCATTCAGTCTCTTAAACTGCTTCCTCACATCTGCTTCATGAATATGAAGAGTTGTGGTCGGGGGAGGTGGTGTGAAATCCTCTTTTGTGTGGGGTGAGGGGGCGGGTGTTGCAGGTGAACAGTTTGAAGGTGGTGATGGCTCTATGGAGGGGGGAGAGGTGGGGGAATGAGTGTCCAAAGTGCCTCTATTGTTGGGGTCGTTGGAGGTGTGAAGGCTGCCTGATGGCTCGTCAAAACGGCAGTAGAAGTCGTTAAGGGTGTTGGCTAAGAGCAAGTCATCAGTGGAGTGGGGGGTTTTAGGCTTGTAGTTTGTAATATTCCTAAAACCTTTCCACACAGAGGCCGAGTCATTCTCTGAGATCTGCTGCTGCATCTTCTCAGAGTGCTGATGTTTGGCAATGTCCACTTCCTTAGTGAACCTGTACTTGGCCTCTCTGTAGCAGTCCCTGTCTCCGCTTCTGAACGCCTTACTCTTTTCCAGCCACAGCTTTTTGAGTTTAGGGGTAAACCAGGGTTTGTCATTGTTATAACTCACCCTGGTGCGTGATGGCACAATGCTGTCCTCACAGAAGTGGATATAGGAGGTGACAGTGTCCGTAAACTCGTCCAAGCTGTTAGAAGCAGCCTTCATTGTGTCCCAGTCTGTGGTCTCTAAACACGTGCGAAGCTCCTCCACAGCCTCGTTGCTCCACAGTTTTTTTGTCCTCACGACAGGTTTGGAGAGCTTCAGCCTCTGTCTGTACGCGGGGATTAGGTGGATCATGACGTGATCAGAAAGTCCGAGTGAAGCGCGCGGCACCGCGCGATAGGCCCCGCTGATCGTGCTGTAGCAGTGGTCCAATGTCCTCTCCTCTCTGGTCGGGCATTTAATATACTGCTTGTATTTCGGAAGCTCATGGCTCAGATTGGCTTTGTTAAAGTCCCCAAGAGCAATGATGAGAGAGTCCGGGTATGTCCGCTCCGTGTGGAGAATCTGCTCTGCGAGTGCGCACTGAGCTGCTTGCGCATCCGCGTCTGGCGGGATGTAAACAGCGGCCAGGATGAATGAAGCAAACTCCCGCGGAGAATAAAACGGTTTGCAGTGAATGAAAAGATATTCCAGAGAGGGAGAGCAGTGCTGAGCAATCACTGTTACATCTGTGCACCAGCCACTGTTGATGTAGAAGCAGACACCTCCACCTTTGGTTTTACCGGAGAGAGCGGCCTGCCGGTCCGCGCGCAGCAGATGAAAGCCCTCCAGCTTGAGCGCGCAGTCCGGGATGTCCTCACTGAGCCACGACTCCGTAAAACATAAGACACAGGAGGAGGCAAAGTCTCTGTTCATGCTTCTCATCAGGGCCAGTTCGTCTATCTTATTCCAGAGTGAGCGTACATTAGAAAGGAAGATCCCAGGAAGGGCCGTTCTCAGTCCGCGTTTCCTCAAACGCACGAGTACGCCGGCTCGCTTACCTCTCTTTCGACGTCTCACTTTCCTGATCAGAGTCAGCAGTAAATCTGCCGCAGATGCGACAAATATTGGAAATAAATCCACAGGCGTTGTAGTCCTGCAGTTAAGGAGCTCTTCTCTGGTGTAAGAATATCCAGAGGAGTGCCCAGACACAGAAGAAATGCACAAAAACAAGACAAAAGTAACGCACTGAAGCACCAGGGCATCCATACGCGGCGCCATCTTGGTCATAATCAGTGTTTTATCAGTGAGGAATTAAATGTCCAGGGTAGTCAGATCAGACATTAAAGCTTTTATCTTGCCTTGTTTTTTTTTTTTTGCTGTATTATTATAAAATACTTTCAAAATAAAATATAAAAAAATAAAATGAGGACCGTAACAGCATAAGTTACATTGGAAGTTTTTTTTTTTCGTTAATGTTGAATTTTGTCTTCATGCAGGTGGTAACTATGAGCATATTTTGGTGGAAAAGCGAGGCGAGAAGAAAAACGTGGGTTTCATTCAGCTGAACCGACCTAAGGCTCTCAATGCTCTGTGCGACGGGCTGATGAAGGAGGTGGGACAGGCGCTGGATGCGTTTGAAGCTGATGGAGACGTCGGCGCTGTCGTCATCACTGGCAGCGAAAAGGCCTTTGCTGGTGAGGACTTTTTTCTGTCCTTGTATTTGCAGATTTCCTCCTTTTTGAAGGCACGTAAAACTGTTTAAGTGAACTTGAGTTTGGTGTGGACTTTTTTGCAGCTGGAGCAGACATTAAAGAGATGCAGAATCGAACATTCCAGGAGTGTTACGGTGGAAACTTCCTGGCTCACTGGAACAGAGTGTCCACGGTGAAGAAGCCTGTGATAGCAGCTGTCAATGGATTTGCTGTAGGTTTCAAGTTTTGTTTTTTGTTTTTTTTCTTTGCTTGTTTTGACATCTGGGGTTTTCATGTAGGCTTGTTACTGTCGATAAGTGGGGGATCAGGTTGGGTTAGTAGCCATTTTTAATTCTTCAAAAATCCGAGCGTTCCTGGTTGGGCTCTTTGCAGGACAGTTTCGAGGCTCAGAAAGTGGATGTCACACTGTAGAGGGTCATCATTGTTAAAACTAAGGACAACAGAAGTAATATGTTCAGTTGTATCATCCAAACAGCTCCTGCTTTGGTGTTTTTATACGTGCATTCTGCTCTTTCAGCTCGGTGGAGGGTGCGAGCTTGCAATGATGTGTGACATTATCTACGCCGGGGAGAAGGCTCAGTTTGGCCAACCAGAAATCCTGCTGGGGACCATTCCTGGTAAAGTCTAATTTATGGATTACTGTACTTTTCTATTAAACTGCACCTCTTTACTAGAGGCTGGCTTTTTGAGCAGTCGATTGTAAAGCTTTTCTGCTCATCGTGTCACTTAAGTTGTAGGTCGCATGCGAGACACAATCTTTATGGCGCATTGGCCTGCTGTGCCGTTTTAATGAGAATCCTGCACAGAAACTCAGAGACATACTGACACATAGAGAAAGATGATGGAATTGTTTGAAAATTGAAAATTGTTTGAATTTGTGGAAGAAACTCGACAAAGGCTTCTGGTTTTGACTTCTTCTCTTCCTTATCAGCGTGTATGACGCAATATTGTCTGAGTGGCAACACCTATTGCGTAGGAGAATACTGCAGTGGCTTTTTGCACCTTAACAAGTATAAATGACTGTATCTGTGTGATGACATCACTGAGGCGGGTTTATTGACACCTTAACTTCTCTCTGCCTGTAGGGTCGGGTGGCACCCAGAGGCTGACACGTGCTGTGGGCAAATCCCTGGCGATGGAAATGGTACTAACAGGGGACAGGATTGGTGCTCAAGAGGCAAAGCAATCAGGTAATGACAAAGAGCACTGCAAAGGCGCTTAAGGTTCTACAAGTTTCTGCTTTATATAAACAACCTTTTCTTAAAAAGATTATTTTTAGATTGTGGTTCTGGTACTTTTACATACAGGAAGGTACTGAATAGTTCTGCACCTGGATAACAGCAAAGCTAAACTGCACAGAGTCTGCTTTTAAACAAAATGTGACATGAATAGTGTGTCAAATAAACTGACTTCTTATATTTATTGTTCTCAACTGTGTATCTTTGTGTTCCTTAGGTTTGGTGAGTAAAGTTTATCCCGTGGACCAGCTGGTGTCTGAAGCCGTAAAATGTGGAGAGAAGATCGCTGCCAACTCCAAACTCGTGTCTGCTATGGCTAAAGAGGCTGTTAACGCAGGTATGCACATTTTAAAAGGCTAAATATTCTAAAACCGACTGAGCTGAATATGTTGGATGTTTTATCTGACTCATCTTCTGTGTGACGGCAGCTTTTGAGCTGACTCTGGCTGAGGGGAATCGCTTGGAAAAGCGCTTATTCCATGCTACATTTGCAACGGTGAGTAGAAGAACTAATATGGGATTAAGTGAAAACAGTGGAGTCAGATTTTAATAATCAATCCATGATCTACTTTTGTTTTGTTTTTTTCCCTTCCCTACAGGATGACCGTAAAGAAGGCATGACTGCCTTTGTGGAGAAGAGAAAGGCCAGTTTCCAGGACAATTAGAAAAGGAGCAGATGAAGATCACAGTCAAGAACACAAAGTTTCTGATATCAGTGGCTCACTTCCTTGTGTGTAATATGCTGAGTGATGCAAAAATCCAGGATTATTGGAATTTTCCAGCTGCTGGGACTAGGATTTGCCACCATGTGAGTGCACAAGAGTGTCTCTCTCACTGAAGCCCCATCTGATGAGGATCAGCATCAAAATCAAATGGAGTCGGGGTGCAAGGGGGTTGAATGTGAATATGATTTGATCTCTGTGATTATAGTCAGTGTGTAGCAGGTGGTGTAGGGCATGTGACATGTACTGACTTTGCCTTTTCATTTGTCAAACATTTCTATTTTGTAGGCAAGTTATTCTGTACATTTTACAAATAAACCCTGGGAGTGGCAAGAAGACATGGGAAGACTTTATTGATTATTCACTTGTAAACATATTAGTTTATTCCATTAAACATTTTTCATATTTTACATATTATATTTTTCCAATTTCATATACATTGTGTTTGGTTATTGGCAAGCAGGGGCTGATTTGTAACATGCTAACAAAGCACATGCTTACCAGCTGCTTTGTTAGGTACGCAGGTTAAAAATATCTCATCAACCAGTCACGTGACAGCAACCCAGTGCCTTCAGGCAAGAGAGGACCTGCTGAAGCTCAAACTGAGCAGCGCACCTATATTGGAAACTTTGCATTTCTCAGAGATGATTTTTTTTCTCTAAAGGAGGTTACAAGAACTAAGCAGCAGTTTTTATGTTACAAATTTGAGCGTTCATATCAAACCTTGAAGAAGATTGGCCGCAGTAGCAGGACACCACTCCCCATTTCCATCCCTTTTAGGACCACAGTATACTGGTCTTCTGATGGCTGCTTCCAGTAGGATAACACTCAGATCCTATCAAACTGGTTTCTTGAAAGTAACCTTGAATTTACTGTAGTCAAATCACTTCCATAGGCACCAGATCTCAATCCACTACAGCACCATTGGGATGTGGTGGAACAGGAGAGTCACATCATGGGAATGTGGCCTTCAGACCGCTAGGTGGCCCTCTTGCGCTGTAAACAAGTGCAGGGAAACGCAACATGGCCAGTAAGTCCTCTGGTCGGCCCACAGGACAGAGACACACCGAGCTGGACAAGTAAGGTCAAATTCACAGCTATGAAGTCACTAAAATACAACTCTGGGTTTTATATATTCGATAAGATCAACCTGACGGAAAATATAACACTATATCTTTGCTCAAAATAAATTGTGCCGTTTGCATCGGGCTTTGGATAAAGTGTCAGCTGTCTTTTTTTCTTCTTAAATTACTAGCTCTGTGCCATACTCCCAAATTTTTTGATGACTGATACCAAGTAGATACCCGACCAGTATTTCTGATGCGCGGTGATATGTTTAACCTATAAAGGGAGCTTATAAAGGAAAAGGTGTGTGTCGTGATTCATGAGATGAATCATCATCAGTGTGCCAAATTTTGGACACATTTTAATAACCACTAAACTATGATTTTAACTTTCCACAACAATAACCCAACAAAACACACCTTTCATTTTATAACTTTTTTTAGAACATCCAAATGTTAGGGGTTTTTATAGAACTTTAAATGTGCTACAGGTTATAAATAAAACAGATGGGAGAGTCAGCACAATAAAGTTCAGACATTTTTTCATAGAGCATGTTTTTTCTTCATTTCCATCAAAGGAAATAAAAAATTAACACACTTATATACAGAACTTAGATGATAAGGAAAAATGTATCGATCATACAGTATGAGTCCAATACTAGCGTTGGTATCGATATTATTGATATTTGGATGCTCTTGCCACCTCTGTAAATTACTGATAAGCACTAAAAATCTCAGCAGCAAGCACGCAAGTTAAAGTTAAAAAACAACTATAAAAAAAACTATAGATAAGTTAAGAGTTAAGTTAAGAGTTCCCCATCACATATTGAGTGAGGATCTTCGGGGCCACATAAACCCACAATTTTCACTTCAAAGAAAACACCAGAACAAATTTGGTTAGTGCGCACTTTCTTTTGCCGCTCCAGTCATCAGGAGGCACCTTCTTTCTCTCTGATCTTCACACGGCGGTGCCCCATATCTCCACAAGTCCGTGTCCTAATTGATTTTTTTTATTCAATATTCCCCTGGAGCTTGCTTTCTTGTCAGCCCCTTGAAACAAACCTTTAAAAAGGAGAGGGGGGTGAAAAAAAACTGGTCTCTTCTCTCCGCGGGGAAGCACAAAAGTCCGCAGAGAGGGCCCGAAAAGAAACCTCTCTTTGAGGCTACCAAAAGGTCAAAATAATAAATGTAGACTCAATTGAGGCTCTTCGCTGACAAAGGAAGCAAAACGTTACATTTTGGCAGCGTGGACCCTCGTAGCGTGATAAACTCATTTAAAGAAGCCGGAATAAAGAGAGAGCAGCGTGGGTCCGGGGAGGGTGAAGGGGCTCTCAAGTCTGGCAGACAGGCCTGACTCCCGCAAGGGCCTTTTCTCCAGCTCAGCAGCCCCCCAAAAACTCTTATCTTCTTAAACAGCAGTGCAGCAGTGCCAGTCATGCCCGGATATCTCCGCTTTTATGTCCGCGTTATAATCCGTTTGCATGCATTTAAATTCAGGCAGCTGCATTTAGTAAGCAAAGCAATATTTTCTCATGAGAAGTTACATACAAACTTAAAAAGTAAGGTTATAGCTAGTTAACGAAAGCAAAACATACGGATTTATATAGTCCTTTACTCGGATATAAGATAAATGCAGATCGTGGATATTTGTTTGCAAATTAAATGCGAGCAATAAAGCGCCAGTATTTCTTTGGTGCATTATTACCAGCATCTGCAAATTCAGTGTAAAAGCCCACAAGCCTGCAACTGTGACTTTACTTTTTAAAAAGCCTTTTTATATGCAGATCAGCACCGGGCTGGCTCTGCGGTCATGGAAAGGATTCCTCAGCATCTTTTTTTTCTTGTCATCCAGCTGAGAGCATTCTGGCCCAGATGAAACAAGCCGGGTGGAGTGTGGTTTTCATCGTACAAATATTTTCATTATCTCACATTCTTGGCGTCACAGATCGGGTCGGAATAACACGTTCACCGGTGTCTGCTTTGAATTATGCCCACCCAAGGGTGTCAGAAACAACACGGACCTAAGATTAATTACACCAGACTACAGGCGAACAACGCGACCCTGCTTTATAGATTCACGTAAGCACAGTGTGGTTAGATAACTTTTACTAACTGAAGCAAAAAGAAAACACAAACTATTTATAAGCTTATTTAGTATTCGTTTAAGCCACATTAGTATTTTATGCTATTATTTATTTGTTCCAAAAACTGGGCTTTCGGATTTTTGAGACTGTATTTAAAGTTTAAGAAAAGTGAGCTAACCAATCAGATTCATCAGTTTTAGCACGTGATCCGTTTACGTTCATCTAAGGAAGACTGTCAAGATAGTTGTTGCTAAAGCTACTAAACCCTTTATCCGACAAACCAACAACGAAAAATAATAAGAGTTTGAATCTTAGCTTGACGACTGAATCTTCCGCCATAACAGTTAACATTTACAACTTTAAAGTTTTTTTTCTTCCTAAATTGGTAATTTTATGTTTCTAGCATGTCACAAACGAAGACGGAAGTTGGCTACAGGCACTACTCTCGCGTCGCTTGAGCCGTCTCCGATTCTCCGTGTTTTGAGGCTGCAGGAATGGTCGTGCTAAGAGGAATCCCCTCTGTTTTATCACCTGAACTTCTGTATGCTCTCGCTAAAATGGGCCACGGGGATGAACTGGGTATGATAATTACACGCATACAGAGCTGCTAACAGCAGTGACCTGTATACCCTGCTTGTAGGCATGCTGCACACTGCTGTGCTAATCTGAGTTTATGTCAACACCACGTAAAAAGGATCATTAACCTGTAGCTACACGGCACAGTTACAGAGATTTTACTCACTCTTCATGAAGTCACTCACTCGTTTAATTATTTTCAGTGCTTGCTGATGCTAATTTCCCAGCATCTTCTATTTGTGCATGTGGCCCAAAGGAGATAAGGGCTGATGGTATGTAAATACACCTGCCTATAAAAAAAAATGTGTGTGTGTGTGTGTCCTTCAAGTTTAGCTTTCAGACTGTGTCTAACCTTAATGCAGGGTTGGGGATCCCACGGCTTATGGAGGCTGTTTTGAAGCTTTTGCCCCTGGACACCTATGTCCCCTCTCCGGTACTGAGCTAAAGCATCTGCATAGACATTCTGTTGTTTTTGTGCCTGACTGTTTAATATTTAGTTCATATAATGTAAAATCTGTGCTGCATGCTTTCACAGGCTGCAGTTATGGATCTAGTAGATAGTGACAAGCAGAGAGGTTTAGCTGTGCCTGTGTGGGACACCTACGAACAGCTCTTGAGCCAGGCAGGCTCTCAGGTAAGACAACCCCTTCACCCTGTTATTAAGTGAAACAAAATGAGTGTGTGTTCATTTGATTTGTGACTCTCTGTGTGCTGATTTCTGTTTATATACAGGTTTCTCTTGAGAAGGTGGAAAGGTTTGCTTTCTATGAACGAGCCAAGAAGGCCTACGCTGTTGTGGCAACAGGGTTGGTGTATTTTCTCTGCCTTCATTTGAGTCTAGGTTCAGCTAGATTGAGTTGCATTGCTAAAATTGCACTTCTGTGTTTCAAAATCAAGTGTAGAAATGGTTCCGTTTGTAAAAAAGAAAGAAAAAGATGTTCCGTGCTAGAAATCATTCTCATGATTTATCTGTCAGTTGTTGTTGTTTTTCTTTTTGTTTTTTTCATAAATTAGCAAACCTACAGCATCATGAATCAAGAAGTGTCTCATCTCAATAATCAGACTGTTGCATTGATTTTAATCGCTTCATTGTCATGAACAAATCTGGATATCATTGCAGAGGCCTGGAGCTAGTTTAATTATGGAGATTATGGTCTGCACGCTAAAGTTTAAAATCAACACAAAAGGCATTTTTCTTTTTCTTTCTTTCTTTTTTTACATTGTGTCTTTATGATTTTCCTCAGGGAGACAGCTCTGTATGGTAACCTGATACTGAAGAAGGGGGTCATCCCTGCTGAGCAGCTACAGTGACACGCACACACACATTTTGAACACATTTGATGATTTCAGTTTTTATTTTTCTGTTGTTCTGTGATATTAGGCACTAATTGAATTCTTTACAGTCAAAATCATCATATTTTGTGAATTCATATGCATTTTTTTCAAATCTGTAATCACTGCTGTAAATACAATCTATATTTTTATAACTGATTTCTGCATTATGTTTATATCAATAAATAAATGAAACACAGTCTCTGATGGGAGTGTTTACAGTATCTTTATCATCAAGATGCATATGAGCGACACAGATTTAGGTGTTCTTGCTTAGTGAAGCTTTAAGGCAGTGTAATTGAATCAAATGAAGCTCTTGATTTTTTTTCTTTTTACTCAGTTGCAGCTACATGAACTTAAATGATAAAGAGCTGAGTTGTTGGAAGATCAGCGATGGTAGATCATATCCAAATCTTCCTCTGGCTCAGTGTGCTTCTGAGGTGGAAAATTGACAGGATAGGCAGCTCTGATGTTGTCCTGGTGAAAGACCGGCCTGACTGGTTCTTTGTGGTACACAGCATCCATGTCCTCCTCAGGCTCAAGGTGAACCCTGGCCTGAATTTTAACCGCCATCTGAGGTATCACCGGCTCAGCCTGGACAACAGGGGGGACATCCAAGTTTTGGTTTCGACCTCGGAGGAGATTACCCGTTGAGGGATGGTACAGCTCATCCAGGTCTTCCTCAGCCTTCAGATATTTTTTCTCCTGTCCGCTGCCTCTCATACTCTTCCAGATCTTCATGTTGGGGTCAATATCATAGTGGGTCCTATCCATATCCTCAGGAGGCTCAACTGCCACTGCCCAGGCTGGCCTACCTCTCTCATCTATAGACCTGAAATGAGTATCACACACCATTTGTTTTTATCAGCCTAAGCAAACATGAGAACCTTTCTTTTAGTTTAAGAAACTTCAACTCACATGACAGCTTTCTGGAAGACTTCATCTGAAAGTTTATTCTGAGAGAAGAGCACAAATAATACAGGATTACGATTCAAATAAATACTATTAACCATAAAAACATGTTTAAAAGTAACAGTAAAGCTGATTTATTTCAATGTAATATAAGACTGGAAGTAATATATACATACCCAAGGCTTTGCTGTGATGCCAAGTATCAGCGAAACACAGACGATTAGAGAAATCCTACCAGGGGAACCAATTTAGGTTAATTGCTAGAGTTCTACTTCATAAACACAGATCCCTGTCAACTTACAAAAACAACTCATCTAATCTATAAGCATTAAAAACCAGCTAAATCTTTGAAGAGATTTCTCACCTGAACATGGTGCGTCTTCGTGCTGGCAGCTCAGTGTTTGGAACAAGACTGCCTTTTGATCACCTGCTACTGAAACGAAGGACCAAAGATCTATCTATAAACCTGCTGTCCCGACCTTTGTATCCTCCAAGTGCAGGCTGTAAGTAACTTATCATTTCTAATCTCGCCTGTGTTTTGTGTTGGTGCCATTAAAATTCCTCTTTCTGTCAAAGTGTCAAAGTACACTCCACGTAACTGAGCAGAACATGTCGAATATAAAATGTCTTTCTTATTTATATCATCCTATATTTTTCTTTGTTTTAATTTATCACAGTTATGCAAACACAGCTAAAATATGTAATAAATATACAATATTGTAATTACATTTGATGCAATTATCTCCCTTATCAAGGCTGTAAAGTTCCTTGTCTTTATTACTGAGAGTAAGAGATAAACTTTATTATCATGCAGCAGTAGTTTCTCCAAGCTCTATACGATGACGGTATCTAACCTCAGTAACTATTGTATACATGGCTGTATATATGTCAGCTAGTTAGCAGCAAGCACCAGTGGATTATCCTTTCTTTCTGTGCTTGGTTACATTTGCAGCATTGTATTAAACTGCAGTTTTCTATCTGAACATCATATCTTCACTGGTGATGAGTTCGGAGCTCATCTGCTGTCATTGTGTGCAGAAAGACGGTAACAAATCACACACATATTCATCTATAAAATCATTCTCCGTGAACTGCAAGCACATTTTACCACTGGTAGTTTTAACTCAATACACTCACACAGTTGCACACTGCATTTTCCACAGAGTTTGGTTTTCCTGCTCTCTGTTTTAATAATCTTTTTATTACATATTTTCACCGTTTCTCTCTCATTGGGTTTAATGCCCTGCTGTGTATCACAACTGTGTAACATCAGGAATTGTTCACTGAAATATCTCAACTATTCTGAGAACTGTCATGAAGTGCTGTGAAGATATTTATGATCCTCTGCTGATGAAGCCTAATGACTAGCACCACCACCAGGTTGACATGTAGTTTTGATTGAAATGTCTCCACAGTGGCATGCACTGCCATAAAATCTGATAATCTTTGCAATGATGTGATCCCTTTCCTGACATTTGCTGTAAGGAGATCAGGTTCTATTTGAGTTTGTCCAATATTTTGGTTTATTCCTGTAAAACAATGACATCCACCTCATGCTAAGCCCTGTTTTGTGTTCATCTCATATATTACATTGGTAAGTATACAGTAATTAGGGTACAACGAGACTCTTGAGCATTCTGCATGTCTTTCAAATAATTATTCTTACACACATATAGACCTGATTTACTTGTCTGTCCTTTTTTGTGTTCAACTTACAGGCATGAGAGTCAAAGTGCGATGAGTTGATTTTCTGGTCTGATATCACGCCAATAATGCATCTATAAATGTGCAGATAAATTATTGTATTTTCATTCATCGGTTGAACTTAATTAGCTCAGATTTGTTCTCATATTGAAAACATTCTGCGTGCTATAAACATTCCCCTTCTATTAGGGATTATGAATTTAAGATTTCAGCTACGTCACTTAGGCTGACTGTAAATAAGAAGGACAGGCAACCTAATCCTAAGATTAGTTTGTAAGCTCAAAAAACACAGTGGCTTGAGCTCAGCTTCCATCTTTTGAGAAAAATCTTAAGATAAGAGACCTCATCTTCCTTTTTCCTTAGAATTCCTCTATTGTTATCTGCCTGGGTGCAAAACATCTGTAGATGATGTACAGCTGCTAAGATCATGCATGAATTTTGAATAAACTGAGGGGACGTGTTTCCTGCATCCCCTAAAAATCTACACTTACTTACTTATAGGCTATAAGATACAATAATACACAAGAGCCTTTTTGAATACGTGTATATCACTGCAGGACCCACAATCCAAATACTGGTCCTACTTTAAATCCTGAGTGTGGATTTTACATTACACATATGTAAAATCAAGTTTGACATATGTATAATGTTACAGTGCCACAAAGCAAAAAAAATGCACACACTTCCCATACCAGGCTTACTTTCATGAGAACTTACCCAGATTCAGACGGAGTCCTATTGTGTACAGCTTTAATCATTTAAACAGACTAATCACCCTTCACATGCACATCCATGTGGACAGATTGGAGGCAGATGATAGGTCTGTGATCTTAGTGCCAGGCACCACAGATACTGAATCATCTACGAGTTTGTCAGCTCTTCATGCCAACATCTTATCATACTGCAAAACTGCGTCGGAATAAAACATTCATTCATTCATGTTTGATGCACAGACTGAGTTGTTTACATTACAACTCAATTCTGAATTGCTGCTTTCTGATATGCAAACTCTGGGATTTATGTTAAACATCTGTAAGTTGAAGCATACAACCATAATTTTCCTCAATCAGCTTACCCCTGAGGAATATAAGTTCATTTCAGCTCAGTGTTTTAGCATTTCTGGCAGTGCCTCCGTCAAACTGCTGTCGTGTCTCTTCGCTAAATGTCTTTCACTGTTCATCATGGCAGCAGGGGACCCATTAAGTTAACCCAAGTTAATATTTTCTCATGCCAACAGGATTCAGTGTAATGTACAGGAGCTGTAAGATACAACACAAACTTCCTGTTCGGTTTAGGGGACGGCTCCAGCATGTCGGCAGTCTCGATCAGATTCATGTGTCCAATATTACGAGACAGTCTGGCTTGACTCGCCCCCGCTGAGTGGTCTGCTTCTTTACTAAAACACGCCTTAAGCAAGCAAATACCAGACATCTTTGGAGGCACTTATTGTAAATCTGCCTTTAAAAATAGTTTAAAACCTCCTAAAATAAACTAAACAGGAAGAAATGACTGCTCTAACCGTATGCTGAAAAACATTATGCTGTTGTGTTAAAGAGAAATCTACTAAAGTGAAGGTAAGTCATTAAGAAGGCACTCTTTTCCTACTGTTGTCTTTTGACAAAAAACAAAGCCACATTATGTTTGCACCAACAAGTTGATTTCCAAAGAGATATTAACCAAAATCTGTCCTATCACAGCATGGTGGAAAAGGTGTTCTGAAAAAATTAAGGAAACATATCAAGAAGAAGACAAAAGGAGACGTGGCAGGCCTACAAAAAAAATGTCTACGGCAGATAAAAGCATGGTGCAGGCTCTGTCATGTTTTGGGGCTGCATCTCAGCCAGTGGTGTTGGGGATGTTTCCAAAATTGATTGAATTATGAACACAGAAAAGGGCCATCAGATTTTGATCTACCATGCAATATCATGTGGAAAGAATCTGATTGGCAACTGCTTTGTTTTTCAGCATAACAATGATCCCAAACAAACTGCCAATGGAGTAAAAGTATACCTGAATAGAAAAGTGCACAGTGGAACACACAGTCATGGATTCCCCCCCCCCCCCCAGAGCCTGGACATTAACATCTGAATGTCCTTCACTAAGCCTGAAGAACCATCCATGTTAACAAACGGCCAAAAGGCCAAAAGACCTGTCGTAGAACGTTCAGGCTGTTTTTAGGAATAAATGTGGTGGTACCAAATATTCACTTTCAAGCTGGATAGATTTGTAAAGAACCCTCCTTAGTATGACATTCTGGCGTGCCAGCTTTAGTGTCTACATATGCATGTTAGAGTAAATAGCATTTTTCATGGTCCAAGCTAAACAAAAATAAATAATGATGACAGATCTTTGGACAGTACAGCAGATAAAGATATATCATTTTTGGATAGTAAATGTGAAGCTACTAGGAGATGGTCTAACTTAGCATGAAGACTAAAGAGAGAGTAAAACCACCTACTTGGTTTTTCCTTGTTAATACACAAACTGTTTTACTTAGAACAACTTTAAGTATGCATGCTATGATAACCTAGCTGTATTCATCTGGACCATGGTGCTAATAAGAATTTACTATTCCTTTAGATAAGATCTGGTCTTTGCAAAGATAAACATGAAAGAGATTGTGATTTTCAGAATATATCGACCATTTGTAAATAGCGGACATTACTCATGTATAGTTTTGGGCTTTTTATGGGCATGTTTGGGCATGTTTATGATCAGACATTAAGGCCTGCACATGTGATCTCATAGAAACCACACCTTAAGACATCCAAAGGAGTCTTGAAGGTGAGCTCTGATGAATATAGTGCGATGCAGCTCTTATCCATCTGCCCCTTTTTCCCTGCACATACACATCAAACATCTCTACATGAAACCCAGAGGCAACCAGCAATGGACCGACCACAGGACAGTGCTCTCTGAACTTCTAACAGTCCCGCAGGTTTAAAAATAATCTGATCCTTTGTATGAGTAAGTGGTGCATCACTCAACCCATCTAGGTGCTGCAGTGCTTTTAATCTGTGTTTTGAACTGAAGTTTACAATCAGTGGGATTAGCTGAAAAGTTAAGGGAGGTTGTTTTTCAGAGCAACACTTAATGTAAATCTGTGTGGCAAAAATGTGTGAGCTTTGAATTATATGCATATATTTCTAAGTCATTTATTTTAAAACATGCAAAAAGAATTATGCAATTAAAAGGAATAGTAGCTAAAAAAAAAACCCAACTACCTTTGTAAAACAACAAACTATCAGCAGCAACTGAGGCTAATTTTTTTTACAGACTAACTAATTCCATGTGCTTTTCATGCTGATGCATAATAAGATATCCAGTGTGGAATATTTTGACCCTATCAAAATGAATTTTTATTGGTATTCTCTGATAGTGAACTCTCAGGGTTGCTCCCCTGCATTTCATTCTGTAACCACTTTCTTTCTCTCCATGCTCAAAGAAAAGCAGTTATTATTCAGTAAAACCAGAAGTGTCATGGTCCCTGTGCCTCACCAGCTGATTCTGTATTAGGCAACATGTTTTCTCTCTCTCTCTCTCTCCTGCCGGGGCGATGCTCATTATGGGCTCCCGCCCCTGGCCCACGCACCTGCTGCCGATCGGGATAATCACAAGGCCGATTTAAGACAGCAGCACTGTGTCACTCGTCGCTGGATCGTTGAGTTATCAGCGTCAGTCGCTCAGTAGATTGTAAATAAGGATCTGTGAGTTCGTTCCGTCTGTTCGCCTCTAACTATAATCTCTGTGTACAGATCTATCCCGGACCTTTCCCTGCCTGCCTGTCATCCCGTGGACGAGTGAGTGGATGGTGTTTCCCCAGTGTGGGGAGTGAAGAGAGAGAGCCTTTGGAGGACGTCAGATTCCCGTCTTTTCCCTCACATACCCCGGAACCCTGGACCCCCCTCCCCTCCCTCCAGCACTTTGTAAATAGCATCACCTGGTGTCGTTGTGTAAATAAAATCTGTAAATCCTGTAAGGAGTCCCGGTCTGCGCCTGAGTCCGTTAACTGAAACCTGACAAGAAGTCTCATCGAAATTGTAAAATCCACATCATTTTTCATTTTGATAAAATAATAACTGCACATAACCTTGTACTTTACCTGCATTTGTGCAATAAAGAACTTCATGTTGAAGCAAAACCAGCATAAAAGATGTTTAAATGCTGGTTTCTTCTGCCAAGCGCATGATTGTTTTCCTCTTCCTGTCACTCAGAGATGTATTAATGTGCGAGTATGTGAATGACAAGCATTTAAGTAAATG
Source organism: Aulonocara sp. 'chitande type north' Nkhata Bay (assembly GCF_057382095.1). NCBI lineage: Eukaryota > Metazoa > Chordata > Actinopteri > Cichliformes > Cichlidae > Aulonocara > Aulonocara sp. 'chitande type north' Nkhata Bay. Next base: position 27,943,420 of record NC_141356.1, read on the forward strand.
TAAAAGCAACAGTGAAGACCAGAGCGAATGGGAGTTGTCAGTAAGCAAAGGCTGATGCCAATAAACTGAAACACACAGTCACACAGTGTTTTTGCACAAAATGCTACAAGCGAGCCAAGAATAAATTGCCTGTCTGTAACTGTTTAAACGCAGCATTAAGTCATGATTTATTCCCGTAATTCTGGGATAGAAAACATGCTGCAAATGTTGCAGCCTGCAGCAATTTACGAGGGAAACCACCAAAATGAATATTTGACAAAACTCCCATTTTAAATTAAATGATCATTGCATCATGCAGCTTAATGTTTGACTCACTTGTTGCATGACTTGTATAAGTGTGTATATAAGACTACTGCATGCAGGAATGATGCATAGCATAGCTAGAAAGATCAATATATCATTCCAGCTTTTAGTCCTGGCTCCGCCCTGAAACCAATAACAGCCCATTACCACTTAGACTTTCGTGAATGCAGCTGTCATGTTTCTACTTGACTCAAAGTGGCATCTTCATCAAGATGTCTTCACTGCTGAAGAAACAAATAGGGAACACAAGATTTAACAGGTGGCAATCAGCTGGAGACATCAGACTCCACACTAGACCTCAGCACATTATGTATCGCTGTTTGAAAGCAAATGGAAACAGAAAAGTCACTCTCCCTGCCCACACTAAAACAATCATCAGCACCAAAACCTCATCATCAGCGTCATTACTATAAGTAAATCCCATAAAGGTTGTCCCGGAGCGCAGGGCTGTATTTGAGGCTAACCACCCCTCTGTCTTTACACGCAGCCTTCCGTCATATCCCCCCGCATTCACAACATTTAGGAAAGCTGGGGTTTTCTAAATAACTAAAATTAACTCAATGATCTACAATTAACTTAATTGATGCTTCACCAACACTCATTAAACACACATCAGACATCTCACGGCGGATTTTTCTTGCACGAATTACAGGGTTGGGGGAAGGACCTCCATGGAAGAGGGGAGGCGAATGTGAAGTGTAGTGACGGGTTGGGTGAACGGGAAAAGGGGTGGGGGGGAGTTGTGAAGAATTAGCCACCCATCTGTGTAACAGTTACACAAGCATTATTTCTTTGACACTGCCTTTAACATTGTGAGTGCTTAATAAACCATTTCCTCATGATCAGATGGGATTTCATTTTTTTTTTTTGTAACCAGAGCCAGTCAGTCTGGGGCCCTGATCCACCTGACTATCTGGCTCCACAGGTAATGCCTGAAACTGTTTTCCAGCAACAATAGGACTGACGACAGTTGAGGTAGACGAGGGGAGATGCACCAGAATCTGCACAGCTCCACAGAAGACAAACAAAACAATCTGTTATGTAACTGATGACAGAAGAGTGGGCAGCTCATTGTTCAGGAGGAGACGCAGAGGAATGGCTAAACTCTTTTTGTCCAGGGCAGGTAATCTGAAAAGCTGATCTGACCATCTGCATGAAAGATGTCCTTAGCTGTGCCAGCTGCCTGTGCTGACTCAGAACCATCACATTGCTGGGACAATGTGTGTCACCTCCATGAAAATAATAGACTATAATGAGAAGGAAATCTCAGGTGGTCTTTCTGTTTTTCTCTCTCACACAGCCACGCACGTACACCCTCCTCCTCCTTCCCTCAATCACACCCCTCACAAACTCAGTAAACATATGGGAGCTGTTAAACTAAGTTTAATGGCTATTTACTGTGTTTTGTGCGCTTCTCATTAAAGAGATTTTCCACTCAAAGAGAACTAATGTTTTGGAAAACACATCATGCCAACACTTGGCACATCTGGCTTATTTCAGTAATTAAGAAACCGACCTTCTAACGAAAGAAAGAAAAAAAAGGGGGGGGAAACAGAAACCGTAAGTAAGGACATTCAGTTTCAGGTTCACAGCTGTTATCTTTACCTAGCATTAGATTTACTTTAAACATGTGGTAATGACTTCAGGACAGCTATAGTCACCTTTTAAGTCGATATGTCCAGCACTCACTGACTCAGTCATTCTACTTTTAGCTCAACAAATATGTGATAAATAATCTGCCATGTCCAGCCACTACTTGCTAACAAATGGTAACATCTGGACTGAAAAATGAAGCCAGCAGAATTGATAAAAACTGCAGTTTTTCTGATTTTTGTTGAGGCTAGAGCTAAAATCAGCTCCATAGACACCTACAGCAAAATGCTCAATTCTGTAAATATTGTAAAAATAAAACTGTTTAGCCTTTTTTTAATAGTAAGAGTTTGGTGTCTTTAGCAAATTTTCTCCTTTCATGAGCAGTATTTTTAGCTCCTTACACTTAATTAAGGCCTAAAGTGATCATTATTAGGGGGTGTTTTCACTCACGTGCGAATGCCAGCACAGGTGCTAACTGACTGCTAGAGTTTGCCAACCTCGACTTCGACTGTGTGCTGCTTGGAGCAATTTAATGCAATTGTCTACCATAATAATGTCAAACAGCCTGTAGTTAATGGTAATATCAGCCACTGTAATGGTCTCTTTTCCAGTTTTGGTGGAGGGGGAGTCTAATATTGTATTTGTTATTTATGTGTCTGCAGGCATTCAGTGTACGGTTACCTTGGTAACCAGGCTTGCTTGCAATAGCTGTTAATTTAGCAATCCACCCACTCAACCAAATCAAGCTGGCAAAGGCCAAAATGCCACTGCCTCAAAACAGATCTTCATGGAACTTTTGCCCATCATTTAGATACAGTCTAAAGTTGCTACCTGTGTTTCCTACCATTTAGAAGCAAACAGAGATTTTTCTTATGCCAGTGAAAGTTGTACATCAAGCTCAGATTCCACTCAAGGGTTGTTTTCCACTACTGGTGACCTCAGGAGCAATCGTGGTATTCATAAATAAAAATAAAACAAACTTATTATAGATGCTTTAGCAATCAAGAGGCCCACACAATGCAATTTAAAGACATCTCCTCTTCCAGCTTGCATTGTTATGTGAAAGCAGAGATCATTCATGCCAGAACATTAAAAGGCCTTGAGAGCTGAGTATCAACCATGAAACACAAAAGCCTCGCCCCCTCCCCTTCTACCCCTGTTCCAGTCGCTGAATGACTCCTCACTGGAGTCCACTGCAGCCCTAGCTGCCAGCTGGAATACCCCTAACCTTTAACCTCTGACCTCCAGCCCCACAGAATTTATCACAGAGCCATCAGAGAATGAACTCAGTGGGGAGCACATCCTTGTTGAAAACGTTGTCAGGAGGTGAAGGGCGTACAGTTGTTAACAGAGATTAAAGGTGTTCCAGATGTTTATTACGCTGCCCTCACCACTGTATATTTAATCCAGAAATCCTCTCTGTGTCTGTCACATGGGTCTGAATTTGCGTGTATCTGATGTTGCGTGTCATGACCTAATCTGTGCCGATGCTCCCGGGTTAAGGAAAGGATCCTGCTGTTCCTTGATGGAAAGCCTTCTGCTACAGAAAGATCCAGTTACAAGAGCACCGCGCTTTCATCCTTATTAAAGAAACATGTGCCCGCTCTGAGCAGTTATGTCAGTGGATGAAACTTTGTATGCTTTCGACTTTTATGTTTTTTCCCTGAGAACATTTTACACAAATATGGTCGGTGCAAACACCCACAAGAAGAAATATCCATCTTAGCCTATGAGAATATTTAAAAGTTAATATAAGAGGGCTATTAGTGAAAGTGTTTCTAACAGTAGTGATTTCCCCAGTGATGTAGAAGGTCAAGGTGATTCAGTTAATCAGCATCCATCACTTACAGCTAACTAGAGCGCTACTTTCTGCTTAAGTCTTTAGAGAGATCAATTTTTTCTTAAGTGTGAGTATTTAATAAAGTATTAATTTCATCAATATATATATATACTTTTTCCTTTTTATTTTGTTTATTTTATTATTGCATTTTTTTTTTAACTGTATCACAAAGACAATCTGTGATCAGATTTGAGGAATCTTGCACATGCAATGCATTACTGCACTGCATTGCTCACCCTCTGTATCTTTTATAGTAGGCTCCATTCATTTAAAAGTGCGCAAAGTTGCTCATTACACATCATTCAGTAAACTCTCGCCACAGTCAGACGATGTGAGTCAGACCTCCGATTCGACTCCACCAGTAGACGTTCACTTGACAGTGATGACTGCCTCCTTGATGTCTATCTCTGTAGTTCGCAGCCACCGTGCTCCCTGACCTCGGCTCCCAGACCCCGGTTTGTTCCCACGCTGTGCCCTGTGGAAAGTCTGGCTCCAGCCTTTTCAAACCATAATTGCATACCTGTAGAACGCAGACAACAGCAGAGCAAATACAGACACAGCTAAAAGGGAACGAGGTTACCAGCAGAGATATGTGATAGCTTTCTGACACGTACTTTCTGCTGTATTTAACTCATCTTACAGGTCAGCGCTGTAAATAAGGCACTGATTCTTGCACCAGTTACTCCAAATTCCACCAGGCCAACACATATAACAGCTCACTGTTGCACATGTAACAGATAAGATTTTTGCTGTTGGACATGTTTAACTAATGCAAATGAAAGTAGCTACAGATAGTGTATAGTCAAACAGTCTGGGGGCAGATATGGGGGGTAGTACTATGGAAAGAAGTGCAGATGCCATACAAGAAGACATGCTGCATTGTTGTTTATGCTCTTTTATGTTACATTGCTGAAGATAAGATTATGGAAGTTATACGAAGCTGCAAAAAGCTACCAAAAAAAGCCTTTTCTGTTCCATTTATTAAAATTTTATTCACTGTTTAATCTTGTGAAGTAAATTAAAATATCTTTTTTTTCATGGTGTCTTTCTCACAGTGAATCACATGAAATGATGTGGAAAAGGTCTAAGCTAGAGAACTCAAACAAGCCTTTAATAGGTAGCCCGAGCAGAGTTAAGGGCTGCAGACGTGCTGTGCGTACTGGTCTGCAGCCAGTCAACGGGAACTTTAAGTGGATTTTGTGAGCCAAATTTTGCATGTCATATCAGCATAAGTTACAGCAGTAAAATTGTGTTCCACAGCATGCGGTACACCTCTGGCTCACAATATTTTTATCTAAATGGGGCACAAACTCTCTGCAGTTAGTTCATAAAATAGAATTGCATATATTCAGAGATCTGACACAAGAAATTAACTGGAGAGATTAAACGCAGAAGTCAGAGCTTAATAAACTCACACAACAGTGATGTTCACTGTATCCTAACACAAGACAAATCTCACAAAAGAGGGTTTAAGTTACATTGTTGGTTTACATAGCCCTCTGAACTTATCCCTGAGGAAAGACATGTTCCAGAATGGGATTTAACTAATGTCTCTAAATCACTCCCAGCTGGCCTGACTGCAGGAAATGTTTCTTTCTTCTCAAAAACTCCAAGTAAATGCTACATGAAGTATGGTGCATTCATTAGTGTGTCTTTCTTCAGAACTTACACTGAACTGTCTGTCCTGGATGTCATAGCATTTAACGCCTTCCAAGGCCGTGGTCACAGCCTGTCTCTGTCAGTGTGGTTGGCCCTCTGCAGTGCCATGAGCACGCCCCCATTCACTGCTTAACCTTTCAAAAGTGGTCAACTAACTTCAGAAGGAAAAAAAAATCCCAGCAGTTTAGTGTAGAGTCAAACAGCCCGGGGCCAGCAATAACAGAGTGGAACTGATTAGAGGAGGAGAAGGAAGGAGGGAGAAAGAGGAAAACAAGAGAGTAAAATGAGACAGGGACTGATAGCATCTTCTTAACCAACGTAATTACATTAGACAGTTAAAGGCTTCAGACTGCGGCGTGTTTAAAATCTCATGTGAAATGTAAACAATAGCAAAAGATGATGCTGTAGAAATATTTCCTTAATTTGGACTACAAGTTTGTGTTATGGGCATAATTAAAATAACAATAAATGTATCTAAATCTGCCTACTTACTTAATCTTACTGCTTGTAATCATGAATTATTCTAAAGGAAAGCCTGTAATGAAACTGAGTACTTTGCACAGATTCATAGAGAGGCAATGCGATCTAGGCAAAAAAGAGAGCTCTGTGAGATCAAAAAATTAGCCTAAGAGATCTTATTTGTTGCTTGTTTATTGGATTTTTTGCATGGTCTTTTCCTCTCCTTTAGTGCTCCTGTTTAGCCCTTTGCTTTTAAACGCTCAGTCCACTTCTCACCATCGCCAACTTTTCATATGTCAGTGAAAGCTGTTGCTAATAAAAGTTAGAGAGCAAACTATGAACAGGAGGTGCAAGTGAGAGGAGGGAGGCACATTCTTTCTTGTCTGCTTTGCCCTTGGCAAAAGGGAGTCCACAGTGCTCTGGGACAGGACTGAAGGGGAGGAAGGGGGTTAAGAGAGGGGAGGTGCGCATAGGAGTGTCACCTCCATCACCCCAGGACATGGAAAAAACATTCAGTTTCATCAAACTTCAAAAGAACAGCAATTACATAGGAGACACGGGATGGCAGGGCATCCCTGCACGGCGGTGGCAAAGCTGCGGGGAAAGAACCACGCCTTCAGAAACTTAAAAAGAGGGGACTCATCCCAGCCTCTCTTCTCTCATCACCTCTCCTCGACATGGCTATAAGCAACACTAAAGCAGCACCCCAATAGCTCATCTCCATCTTCTCTGTGTCCAGAGAAGGCGGCCATTGTGTGCCCGTTCCTCTTTCCCCAAGTCAGTTTCCTATTGAGGCTCTGAAAAGGCCTTTGAGGGGCCCTGTTTTGGCTGTGCAGCTCACCTGCAGAGGGGAAACTATGGGTCTATTCTAAAGCCCAGCAGCTGCCAGGGCAGAGAGGCTGGCACCCAGTGGGAGAGAGAATAGTGGCCGCAGAGTCTTTCAATATGAAGCCACTTAGTAACAGAAGGCATGTGCCAAGCTTGCAAAGCCAGAATGAAGAGTCATCCTTTGGAGTTCACCAAATATCAGAGAAGAATTAGACCCATCTCCTTTTTGCTCGCTTTTGCCATTATCCACTACGTCCTAACTTTTTCTTGCCTTGCTGTTTATAGAATAATAATCCACAGGTAGCAGGAGAAAGAGAGCCGGGGTGCAGCAGACTAGAGGTGAGTAGGTTTATTTGGAAAATGCAGATCAACAGGTGGGACAGTGGAGTAAGAAAAACAGCTACATTGGTAAATGCATGAGACAACAGGGCTACCAAACAGCTCTGAAAGGCTGAATTTCCTTGCCCTGTGACAGATCGAGCTATGATACCGCTGTGAAGATCCCAGCGGCTGCGGTCCTGTGAAGAAGCCTTCACCACACAAAGCCCCTTTTCTGTCAGCAGGCTAGCTCCCACACTGGCGCTAATTTACGATGCCCTCACAGCAATTTCCACAGTCAGAGAAGTTCAATTGTGTTTTCCAGCCCATTAAGCATCAGCACAACAAAGCTTTCATCTTCTCCTTCATCTACTTCATCCCACTCTTCACTCCCCACATTTATCCTGCTGTCAGCTAATCTGCCTCTTTCACCGAGCATCCAACCTAAAGGGCGCAGGTAAAATAGGCATCTGTATTTACTGCTATTTGTCTATGCCCTTGAGTTTTGTTAGTTTAAAGCACGGCCGCAACTCTAAAGACTCCCCTCATACTTGCGAAGGGAGAATTTAATGGTTGTTGATTCAGGGGCCTCCGCTGTGCCCTCCCATCCCTTTCAGAGCTTCATGAGACGACGTGGACTCTATTGTAATCTCAGAAGAATCAGCTTGGCTTATTTGTTCAGGCTGTCACTGCACTGAGATCACAAACACACACTCAAATTCCAGTTAGTGCACTAAATATCTTTTAACTAAACTATATTTTTATGTGTGATCTGTACTGGCAGGAGACTGCTGAAGTACAGTAGTGGCATTTTTCTTAAAGTTAGAGAGGCACACACGTGACCAGATAGAGAGAGCAAATGGCACAAAAGAGGCCCCGAGTAATGGCTAGCATCACATTTCACCTGAATTTTGAAATGTAATCATTTACTCTCATAATCAAAATATATACAGTGCTGTGCAAAAGTCTTGAGCCGCCTCTAATCCAAATCCTATAAAGCAAATACAGAGTTTTAAACAATTCTAACAGTCAATATTTGGTTGACCACCTTTATTCTTCAGCAGAGCTAGAACTCTCTTAGACAAGCTTTCTAGTCATTTCTTTGAGTAGTCATCAGGAATAGTTCTCCAGGCTTCTTGAACTACATCCAAAGCTCATTTTTGGGTGGATTTGTCTGCATTTTGTTCCGTTTTCTATCAAGATGATCCCACACTGCTTCAGTAATATTGACGGTCGGGTTCTGGGAAGACAAAATTAATATGTGTGTGTCTATCCACGTGTGCTTTTACTGCACTCGTAGTGTGTTTAGGATCACTGTCATCCTGAAAAAGGAAGGTGTTGCCAATCAGATGCTTTCCAGATGGTGTTGCGTGGTGGATCAAAATCTGACAGGATTTTCTACTTTGTCCTTAGTTCTCAAATTTTAGTTTATGCAAGCCATGCCGTGTCAACTCTGAGGTCAATGCTGATATAAATAAGCCAAACAACAACACTGAAACATTCTGTCAAATCATTTGTTATTTGACTAAACAGCCATTTAAACTACACAAATTTTTATATCTCAGTTTGACTAAAGGTTAGTACACCAAATAAAAATTTGTTGGCTATTTTTAGAATTAAGATTTACATTTACAAAGAAGGAAAATGGCATCTAATATTTGAAAAAATACCATCTTTGCTACACAGTTGTAATCTATTAAAGGAATATTTAGATATTGTGGAAAATCCATGTATTTAGTCAGTACAAAGACTTGGGAACAGCTGGCTTAGCAGTGCCCAAAAGTGACAAAATAGTTTACCAGTACTGCTAAACATTTAACTAAACCACTGCATGATTTTTGTTTTGTTTTGTTTATTGTGCATAATTAAATTGGTGGAAAAAAAACGCATTGTATTTGGCAGATTATGGGACATTTTTCCTGCTGAATGTCTCAGTGGGCTGCCCATCTCTCAACAGGTGCTGCTGTGTGATTTATCGCAGTTTAAGTGGTCACAGCATGTTGCACTGCAGCTGCCATCACATCAGCGGTTTTTGGAAGAATATTGTTGGAAGTCTTTGGCCGAATTTACAAATCGTCAGCGGCACTTTTACACAAATTGGTGCACTATTTTCATTTTCCAGAAAGCCTAGGCCAGCTGTCTTCGCTATTGTCTCCCATTGTGTTGTGGTCTGACTTCACTCTGCAGTGAGGAGGAAAGAGGAAACTGATGCTGAGGCAGACACATTTGCAAGGTCTTAAGACTGCATAAAGACTTGCAATGTACAGGATCATAGCAGATCGTATTCTGTGGTAACAACCACTCACTTTACCCCAAAACGGCTCAAATTACTATGAGAACATAGAAGGCCCTCTGTGTCCCTCTCTGAAATACTTCTCTCAGGCACCTCTTTAGTAGTTTAATTGTTTTTCTCTGTATTTTAAGACACTGCATTTAGGAAAATGTACCTCTGGTTGTCTGTTTTGGTCAGGTTTCCCTTGCTACTATTAGTCTTCCTATTGCTTCTGTGCTGCACCCTAACACTAATCATGCCTATATCTGCCATCATAGCCAAACAATACCATAATCTGACATCCCAAGCATCTGTTAGTGGGTCATTTTCCAACATCATCATCTTTGTCATTATCATCCCTGAGTGCAAGCTGCCATCTGAGTCCCCCCTCCTGCTCTTAGCGCCATCCCTGAGCTCACTCTGTAACCCCTGGCTCGTTCCAGGCCCAGAGAAGGTGTCCGGTTCCCTATACACCCCTCCATTTCTCCCAAACTGCAACAATACAGCAACTCTATCTCTGTGTTCACCTGTTAGCACCTGGCACCACGTCCACATCAGCCAAAGGCTTCTGCTCATCCCTGTCAGACACCATGTGGGACTCGCCTTCCTGTCACCAAACCCAACATCCCACACACAAAACACACAGGGGCACAATGAACCGCTCACCGCTCGCCTGTCAACACTTTCCCCTGACAGCCGAGCCATGCTAACATTATTGAGGATAAATGAAAAGTGCTTAATCAATCAATAATCCATCGGGTAATTACAAAAGCTTCAAGCATCATCTGGCACATGAGTCCTGAGTATGTACTACTTAAGAAATTAATTAGTAAGATAATGCTTTAAACAAGCAACCTCAGTTTCATTCATGCAAGTACGTTGAGTTTGAACTGCATGAACTTCTCCACTGTGCCTCTTATAAATCATATTTATCAACCACTAAATTACAGCAGCAAATGCATTTCGGATTATGGAGAAATAAGGAGCTTGGAAAGAAGTTCTGAACTGAAGAAGCTTCTTGGATGAGAAGTGAAACATCCAGCTGCTTTTTTTTTTCAAGTTCCTTAAACTATCATGACCTGGATGACCTACATGATGAAGAGATGCGTTACTAAGCCCCACTATCAAACCTCATACTCATCACATGTTGGCACTCAAAGCATTTAAGATTGTGATTTGTAGCCTAAACATACCAACACATTCGGTTCTGTAAACAAACCCCAGTCCCTGACATCAAGGTCCAGCATTTTGTACACTTGCCACTTCCCTCCAACTCGTGTGTGATATATAAATAAAGCTTTGTTCATTAAAAAGCCTGTGAACATCATCCAGCCCGCAATTACATATGTCATCACAACATAAATTGGAAAAGAAAAGGAAAAAAGATTTAGGACTGCTATGTGTGTGTGTGTGTGTGTGTGTGTGTGTGTGTGTGTGTGTGTGTGTGTGTGTGTGTGTGTGTGTGTGTGTGTGTGTGTGTGTGCTATACTTGCTTTCCAAACTTCACTTGTTGCTCAAAAAGTTGTGGATGGAAACTGAAGTTGAAGCTTTCATCGTGGCTATAATCACCTCCTGTCTGGTTTTCCTGGCTCAACTTTGCCTGGATATTAGTCTCTTGTAAGGGTCAAATCTGTGTCCTTCATCACAGTTTTGCTCAATAGGTTACACTTGACCTTGGGTTAAGAGTAGCAGCTCTTAACACACTATGTGCTGACAGTTGCAAAGATGAGAAAACTAATTTAGGCTGACATGTTGTTGCAGTTGCTCTCGACTGCTGATCAGATAACGAGGCACATCAGAGGAAGACCTCGGGCCCTGCACATCCTCTTGGCTGACTGGCATGATTGGGCCTGAGTAAAACTGAGCCGGAGCCAAGAAAGCCTGTACCTGTCAACATTATTGTTTCAGTAACTGATGCAATACCCATGTCAGTCATTCTAATTTTGGCTCTGAGTGCTGCAAGTGGTAACTAGTGCTTAACAAGTAACTTTAACACAATGAATGACCACAGTTTATTTCAAGAAAACAAGACAGAGTGCAACTCCTTGTGAATGTAAGCAGGGAAAGAAGAGTTTGTGATCTTCCATCCACTGACATTTTGACATACCAGCTTTGGCAGGTCCACTCAGACACACAATAATGTTCTGTTATGCTTCCGCAGACAGGCCTCTCTCGTCCCCTTTAAAGACGATACACTTTCACCACCACAAGTTCCCCGCTGCGCGTTTCATAAATGTTTATCCCACATGACTCTAGCCCCCTCCCCAAAAGTTTGCTTAGGATAGCTGCGAGCGCTGCCAACTCAGATGAAAGGGAAAGATTTAAAGAATGAAATATATAAAGCCTGCTTCGACATGCTTGGTTCGAAAGGTTTCAAACTCTTTTACAAAACCACAATTAACTCTTTACACAGTTCTCCACTGAGTTAAATAAGCAGGACTTGGAGTTGGGTAAAGAAAGAAAGTCAGTTTGACATTTTTTGACTTTACATGTAAATAGTTAATAATCTTATAACCTACAGGATGAATGGATTGGCATAAAATATCAGGAAAACACATAAGAGCTGATTCCAAAGGGGAAAAGCAATGGATAAACCCGCACCAGTGTTTGCTGATCACAGTATAATGAAAGATTGCTTAGAAGTGATCTACTTTTTCCAAACATGCTGAAAAGTCATTATTAATTAAACACCAGACTATGTGAAAACAAGCTGCAGCTGTCCTATAGATAGATTTTAATTTCTCAACATCAAAATGTTTGGTTGACTCTTGTGGCATGTGTGTGCCATTCTTAGAGAAGCAGGAAACTTTTTTTTATTTAAATATTTACTCATTCATTACAAAACAATAGAGGAGAAACAACAACACTACAGACAGCCCAGCGTCTCCTTTCAAACAGGCGGAGAGTGAGAGTGGTAATATTCACAGTTACTAGAGGAGAATGTAATGTCGCACTAAATTACAGTCATTGAAAGCTTGTATGGTTACCCAGCGATCTATCACTGTCACACAGAGGGGGAGAGGGGGCGGGAGAGCAGACAGGCGCCAGGCGCAGCAGGATCAAAGCAGGGACATACCTCAGGGAGAGAAACAGTTAACTCCATTTAACCAATTGTCCTACAGACAGTCATTCAGTCAGTGCGCTGCCGCTGCAGGCCCAGCAGCAGTTCCCATAAGAGAGAAGAACGCTCACATATAGAGTTTCACTGAAAATGATTTGACTTGATTTGAAGAGCTGCAGAACAAGGCCAATTTGGATGGGCTGCTTGAATGGGCCCTTTACTGTCTCTCAAAGGGATTACAGACAATGAACACAATAGGCTGAAATATGGCCATGGACAATTTGATTACAGGCCACAAGATAGAAATTTACAGTGATAATAACTCTTTGGAATATAAAGAGTGCTGTAAATCGCTGCCTGGATTGCCTTACTGCTTTAATGAAACCTGGTGAAAAACTACTGTCAACACATTCTCCGGTACAACTTCCCAGAAGGGGCCCAAAGAGAAGAATTTGTGTGACATATATCTGGTGAGGTTTACATCTATTAAACTGTGAATGGATTTATGACACAATCACAGCACCACATGGTAAATATTTTTAAAAACAAATAATTACACTATATACACACCCAGAAGGCACGCACCAAATCTTAGCACTCATTTAGAGTCCGTTTGTGTCCACCTGATGTCTTTGTATGCGCAACCCATTTTCTGGTTCTGTTTTGTTGTCTACCAGTTCAGAAAGGGAATATTTGACTATTTAGGCAAAGTTGGGATTGTAAAGCAGAAAATTAAAAACACAAAAATGCTCTGTAAGAACTGAAGGGGACAAGCATGGGCGAATTGATAAACTCTAAATAAAAATATTAACCAGTGCAGATTTAGATTTGGATTCCAGCAAAGAGTGTTTAAAAGGTAGGAACTGCACATCTGTCCTACCTTACATAGAATAACTCGAGCTGTGCCACTGACGAGAGGTTTATATCTGTCAGAAACCACAGCATATAAAATGGACCGCAACACTGTCTTTACAAATTCGGCCTATCAGAAACCGCTTTAGCCCGGTCACGTGGAAACATCTAAAGACTGATAGGCAGGCGGCAAGATGGAAGGGGAACTTGTGGCACTGCGCTAACGGAGAGACAAGTCTGTGCGTAAAAGCCTGAAAAACACACAGCTGTAGCGTCATCGGAGGAACATCTGCACTAGCACTTATCTCCTCAAGAGAAGCCACGAAAACATAAACAGTGTCGGAGAGAGCGGCAGGAAAATTAGTTGTATGGCACCGCAGTCGTGCGTAATGAATCCTGCGCAAGGATCACCGCCCGTGGCTGCTCCCGGGGAGACTTCGCCGGAGGATAGAGCCGCTGATGGAATTGGAACTGATGAGCTGGACCTGTCACCTGTTAGAAGGTGTAAAACCAAAAGTTCAGATCTGCCTTTCAGTGTGGAATCACTCATATCAGACAGGACGCCGTGCAGAAGCCTCCAAGACTCAGAGCCTGGCTCGGGTTGCGTCCGGATAGAGGACGCAGATTGTGCGTCACAGAGAGGATTTTATCGGTCTAAAGCGGAGGCGGTGGACCTCAGCGACAAGGAGACGAGCTCCTGGTTGCAGGCGCCTTGCGCATCCCCTCCAAGTGAGTGTAGAATGCGCTATTGCGACATTTTGTGCGATATTTAAAACAAAAACGTCAACAACTTGTATAGACATATTCAAAGAAGCATAAACAAAATGACTGCTAAACGATTGTATAAAATATTATAATTGTCTGTAATAAAACTATTAAGAGCCAACAGTGAGAGGGAGCTTGAACTTTCCTCCAAAGAGTAAATAACGGCAAAGGTGCACTGACTGTAGAATAGTTAGGATATTAAAAAGCTTTGATATTTCCCCGATCTTTCAGATTATAGTCTATGCGCAATCAAAAATTAAACTTCAAACAATCACTAGTTATGCTATTAAATCGATCGCCGAAGTTCTAGCAGTGTACATAACTTCTTAATTGTATTTCCAGGACTTCCCAGCCCCAGCCCGTGCAACCTACGGAAACACAAGAACAACAGGAAACCCAGAACTCCCTTTACAACCTCTCAGCTTCTTTCTCTGGAGAGGAAGTTCCGACAGAAACAGTACCTCTCCATCGCGGAGAGAGCGGAATTCTCCAGCTCCCTCGGCCTCACAGAGACCCAGGTCAAGATCTGGTTTCAGAACCGCAGGGCCAAGGCCAAGAGACTGCAGGAGGCCGAGCTGGAGAAACTAAAGCTGGCCACGAAGCCGTTGCTCCCGGCCTTCGCCTTTCCTTTCCCCTTGAGCGCACCAATAGGCGCCCCGGCGCTATACGGGGCCCTGAACGGACCTCGGCCTGCCTTACCCGTACCAGGACTATTCAGTGGACCATATGGGATGTACTACTTGTCCTAACTCATACTAACTTTTAAGCTGCTTCGTTGGGGAAACTGCCTTAGCTTTATCCAGCAAAAAATATTCTTATGAAATAATCTGTCTGAAATCTCACATTGAATGAAATGTTTTTCGTTAAAGCGCTAATGGGGAAAGAATAATATAATAACCCACAGCAGGGATATGTTAACATAACAGTCTCGCTTCATTTTAAAGCTGTTCATTATTTCCAGGAACAAAAACAAAACAGTTGATTGCCTTTTTTATTTTCAGCTGTCCCAGCTCAGGTATGCTTCAGTTCCAGTAATTTTACTGTAGTAAGAGAAGACCACAGAAGACGATTTTTTTCAGAGCCTGTTGCTTTGAGCTGAAAGCAAAAACTTGTAATGACGCACTGAAAGACAACGGCTTGTTCATTATTTCTATTTTAAATACTTTGAAATGTCCCGCCTCTTCAAGGAGAGTTTTAATTTATAGAAAAAATATTTAAATGACAGTTTTGCTGACTTTCTATATTTTTCTGATAGTCATTTCTGATTTATCTTATTCATGTATGCCACAGAGCTCGAATGTTATCCAAAAAGAAACGTATGGTAGATTAATTCGGGGGTTTTTTAATGGGCATAACCGCTCATTTAGAAACAGCTTCACAAATAACGGGAATCACTTTGACACTTTAATGTTGCAAAGATGCGAAAGTGATGGTTGAGAATCTGTGGATTTGGTGTTTTAATAGGGTCTCTGAACTTAAAATGGAAATATAGAAAATTAAAGTTATCCTTTAATCACTTCCTGAGGTGAGCCCTGATGCTGTAAAACTCTAAAAAGACTTTAAAGGCCTTTCCTCTTCAACAAAACAAAAACATACATATTTAAAGAATGTCGTTTCTACACGTTGCATCTTTTGTGCCTTAGTTCTTCAGTGCTTTACATTAACTGGGGTGAGAACCAGAAGATCTTTAAAGGTTAATTTACTGTAACAATAAGATTTAAGTTTCCAGCTCGTTGACAACTGTGCTCATTTCATAAATACAATAAACCTGCTTTACTCGAGCCCTTACCTCAAAAGGAGAATGTTTTTGCACAGGTGTCAGAAGAGCTCTCGAGATCAGCTTCATTACTAAATGTAGATAACTCCTCGTGTAGTTTTGCAAACACTCCAAGTGTTGAACGTGGCAGACCAACTTACATGAGCTATTAAGGTACAGTGTATTTTATATTTCAAGAGTGGAAGATGTTTTGTACAAGTATTAAAGTTTATTATGGAAATCCCTGACATTCTCTTTTGTTTCTCCTAACAAAAAATTTAAAGTGGGCTCCAAAAACCTGCTTTTTTATATTGAAAACACAGCAGTTAAGTATTACTGCATCCTTTTTTATATATATATAAAACTCTAATAAATGCCTTTTCAGTTTTTCCAGTCAAATTGTGAATGGGTAAGTGTTGGTTGTTGTGTAAATGCAGCACTGCTCTGAGGGATCAGCAACACCAGAACAGCACCACATGAATGCAGTTCATTTACCACAAACAAAAAAAAACAACAATTAAAAAAAAAAGGAAACTTGCAATTTTTGCAAAATAAAACTGTTTTTTATTTCAGGTTAAAAACATCTATGACTGTGAAGGTATTCTGTACAAAGGTTATAACGCTGTAAATCTGAAAGGCCAGAAAATAGCAGCCTTGACTTTGATGCTTCACTTCCTCCTTCCTCGTCGTCCTCTAAAGCCTCGGACCGAACCGTGACCAAAACACACAGTGTTGGGGATCCTGAGAGAAAAGAGCACAGCTGCTCAATTCTGGGCCTCAGATTGCTTAGTTTTAAATGCTAAAAAACTGTAGTACACATGTGCTGTAATCAGTACTTTACACATATTTAACTTATATAATATTCTGGATTTTTTTTAATTGCAAATTTCTTAAAAATGGCTGATTTAGTTTTAACACATACAGATTTGAAGGCTAACCTGTAGGAATACTGAGGCTTTCGTGGCGCTGTGCTCTCAGTGTCCTGGGCTGCAGCAAGAACGTCCTCGGTAGTGGCTTTTTCCTCACACTCGTGTGTCTCCATGGATTCCCCTCCCTCGGGTTCGTCGGACGGAGAGTTACACATAACCTCACAGACACCCTCAGACTCACACACATCATCCACCACCTCCATGGCTGCGTCTTTCTGCTCCTTTCTTTTTGTCTCTCGTCTTCTATTAACAAAGATACAATATTTAAAATACGCATAAGGCAAACATATTAAAGTGATGCTATTTTAAACTGCGCCTTTCACAGAGTTAGAAAAATAATACAAAAATACAAATTTTACACATCAGCATCAATAAAGAAGCAAAAAAATCTTATGCTATAATGTGTCTGATCTTATCATGTCACTAAATAAATAATAAAAGAGACATGTAGAGTGTAATGTAAGAATATAAAGAGTAGATAAGGCAATAAGGAGATTGACTAAAAGTCATAATTTGACATTTTGCTACCATCTAGTGGACAAAACACAGCCTTACCCTCGTTCCTTTTTGGTTTTATCGAATCTGAAGTCTGGAGGATACTTGTGAATTCTTATTAAATGGTCCTTCCTGTGTTTATTAGTCCTGAACGTCTGTCCACAGCCTTCCACCAAACACTGGTACTGAAAAATGTGAAGAAAATGTCATTGTTCTTCAAAAAAATAAAAAAAATAAAAATATCTCCTAACAGCAGAGCTCTATTTGACACCGACTTACCATGTCCTGTTTCTGGGCAAGGATAGTAAAGAGAGAGTCATGCCACTCCTGAATGTGAATGTCCAAGAGCCGGGCGCTCGGCAGGGAGCGGCGGCATGAGCAGCACACGTGCCTGTGCAGGGCGTTGTAGTGGTGCTCGTACTCCTCCAGAGCACTGAAGACCCCACTGCAGCCTGAGATGTGACAGGCAAACTCGGACACGCTGACACAAGACAAGAGGAGGAGGAAGGTTATCAACAGTCTGACCAACACTGAGATTACAAGTCATCAGTCAAGTAGAAAATCCAACACGGTTGCTAAATAATGATCCCTTCTGGGGCAAATTTGTCATTTTACTGAATATTTTTAGCATTTCTCAATTAAATATGTCCAAGTGCATAATCTACTACTGTTGCAATCATCTTATTTGACTCGTTTTATTTCTAAATATGATCGCTTATTTTATTTACAAGTAATCAGCTTCCCAAAATCCCAAAAATGAAATGTGGGATTAATGTGTTATTTTTTTTGTCATTGTGCAAATATAGTGATTATAACATCCACATGAACGGAATCAACTTCATGGGATTTCCTTACCTGGATGGACATTAAGACACCAAAGGACAAATAGTATGTGGGGCAGGTTAATATGGAAGCCTGTTTCTGCCACTGAAAAAACCAAACATTTTTGGTGATCCATAAGTCAAAATTTTCAGGTTATTGTCTCAAAATTTCAAATTATGAAGTCAAATTTTGAATTCTTTTCTCAGACTTTTGAGTTGGTGACTCAAAATTGTGAGATAATAACCCCAAATCTTTATTTACAGGTAGGTTTTTTTTTTTCAGCACTAGAAAGGACTTTCCATAGATGAGTCATGCTCACAGGAATTTAGGATGAAATAAATATGTAAAAGGATGTTGAAAGTCAGTTATGCAAGTCTTCTGGCTCCTGTATTTTCCTTTTTGTTTCATTAACCTTTATCTCACTTAGTGTTTCATCAATCTATGGCAGATTTCTCTCTGAGCAACAGATTTTTACAGAGACTCGCAAATAACGGACAAAAACCTTCCTAGTCTTGATTGTAGTTGCATTTGTTTTTACTTGTACTTCTCATCATATCCCATTACAAATCTGACTTTGTGGTGCAAGCTTAGGGGATGAGAGAGAGATCCAGGATGAGATCCTAGCATGTTCACCTGCAGGAGAGCCATGATGAAAGCTTTTGCTGATTTCTTCACAACCATGGGGGGGGGGGGGGGGGGGGGGGGGGGGGGGGCAGGTGTCAAAGTCTGTGCAGTCACACATAAAGAGTGACACCTGCTCACCCTAACAACAACATGAAAATGTAATTTGAAAGTTTCAGGAGACATTTTAAAGGATGAGTGTGTTAACCCATGCATTGGCAAATGTAAATTATGTGCTGTTTAAAGGTGACCCATGCTCATAGCTAGCTAGCTAGATAGATAGATAGATAGCAAGCACTTATATCTCCTGCCTCCCTCACCTGAGTGCTGGCTTGTCTTCTGCCTCCGAGATGTACAGGTCCTGCAGGTACATGTGTCTGTGAATGTCCCCGTCCTGCAAACAGCATTCATCTGCACGTTACAGCCGTTAGCAGAACGAGCAGCTGCCTGCTTTTCTGCTCGGTTTCTTGGTGCTTGGTTACCTCAAACAGCTCGTGGTCCTTGTGCAGGCGGATGATCTGCGGCGTGAAGCTGAACGGGTTGTTTCCCTCCTCGGACTCACTGAGTCTCCGCTCCTGCTGTTCATCGCGTCCCTCCGTCCGAAGCTGGAGTGCTTCTGGCTGCAGCATCGCTTCTACACGTTTTCATTGGCCGGGCACAGAAACACTCGTTCACTATTATAACGTTATCAAGTCCAATGGTCGCTACGATGTTACCTCTGGGAGAAGGGTCTGGCTGCAGCCACTGTGGAGCTCCACAGTAACCGGATACACGTGACCTCCACACTAACCGGAAGCACGTGACCTCCACAGTAGCCGTAAACACGCATGGATACCGTGGAAGTTTTTTTTGTTTTTTTTTATAAACCTTTATTTAAACATCAGTACAATACAAAATGGAATTAAACAGTACTACAATAATGGTGTTGTACTTACAAAAGAATTGTATGCATAGATAAACAAATACAAGAACAGTATTCAGAAACAACAATATAAATATGCTAGGGGGAAAGTAACTGATCAAGCCAAAGAATAAAGTGATTGAAAGATCTTGATTTTTTCACAAACACCAATAGTTTTTATAGTTTTTGGGTTAGTGGAGTTCTTAATTGAGTTAAGATACTGTACAAGTTCAAAGGAGAATACATAAAAAGAGGTGATGGTGAATTTTTTTTTAACAAACCCAGAGTGTTAAAAAAAACCCCACTTAAAACCATTTTTTTTCTCAGCAGCATCAATAGTAACAAAAACGCAATTTAGTTTTCGCTGTCAAAGTCGATTTAACCAAAGTTACGTGTTTGCGGCGGCTGGCCGAGCAAGATGGCGGCGTGAAGAGGAGTGTTTTTTCGAGCTCTCGGCACTAGAAAGATATAAAGCATTTTTACAACACCTATTTGACGTCTTTCTAACTTTCAAGACTTTTTTGAAGATCAGCGCACTAAACCTGCTAAATCTGAAACCAAATTCTATAACAACAACATGTCGAAATCTGCTCAGAAAAGGCTGAGTAACTCAGGCAAACCACATGCAACTAGCATGCTAGCTAGCGACCTGAAAGAAATGGAGTGTCAGGAGATGGTTGAAGAAGAATTTCCACCTCTACCAGTTACGCCTTCCAAGCCTCCAGTGGCTAAAAAACCAACACTATCTACCAGTCACTCTGATGGCGACTCCCTGAAAGCTGATGCGGTCAACACTTTGATTAATCTGATCAACACCAGAAGTGACGCCATTGAAGAAATGGTAGGAACAGTTCGTACGGATTTAAATAGGGCTGCTCGATTATGGCAAAAATGATAATCACGATTATTTTCACTGAAATTGAGATCACGATTATTTGACGATATTTATTTAACCCTTTAAGACCTACTATAGAACCAAGTCCACCAGAGCTTATATTATTTTATTTTTTTTTACATGCTGTAGTGCCATTTGTGGGAGCATTTCAAGTTGCTATACATCAATACAACTGTTATAGCCCATATTTTAATAATATGTATGCATTAAGTCCATAGTAATTACATAAATTGCAAAAAAGTGCAATAAACTACAAAAAAAATTGAAAATCGCTTTTGTTTTGTTTACATATATTTCTACTTGGAGAAATTTAAGAGGTTTATCCCTCAAAACTTTAAATACAATAAAGTTGCAAAAAATAGTTTACAACAACAGGAAATTTATTTTGAGTGTCTTCATAGTTTTATTTTGGAGATACACCAATTTTTATATACTGCAGGAAAAAACAAAAAACAATCCTATGATGCAAATTTGCAAAGAAAACAGCATGTGCATCATTTCACTGTGGGAAGTGTTACGAACAGCTGATAGGAACGGCAAAGCGTGTTTCTGGAATATTATGTTTTTGTTCCTGCAAGCGCTTTTTATGCAATTTTTGCAAAGCTATATGTGGAACGAAACCGTGACCGAGGACAAGCTGATGGCATAAGATGTAAGTACAACTCCTCCGGTTTCATATGCAAAACAAATTATTGCTAGCTTACACGGTTCAGGTTCTACAGGGATTTAAAAATAGTTACGCAAAACGGATCGTGCTGCTCTGACCGGCTTTAAAGGGTTAACAATGACTTTAAAAAATAATATAAAATAGTGTGCAACACCACTGAAGTTTTTTTTTTTTAAACTCTCTTTTCAACCAACAGCAGTCACTCTCCAAATAACTTCTGCTTAGCTTTCCGAGCTTCCCTCGGGTCCTCTTAATCAGCGGTCTCCAACCTTTTTTGCGCCACGGACCGGTTTATGCCCGACAATATTTTCACGGACCGGCCTTTAAGGTGTCGCGGATAAATGAGGGAGGGGCTAATAATCGGCTCAGTCATTTTTAATGATCGTTGAAAGCCCAGATCGTAATCGTGATTAAAATTCGATTAATTGAGCAGCCCTAGATTTAAAGGACATAAGTGAGACTGTATGGGGTACCGGAGTTGGAGAAAGAAGATGTGCGCGCAAAGGCGATTGGGATATGCCAAACGGTTCTACCTGCGGAAAAGGAAAAGTTTTCAGAGGTCTTGGACATCGCTCATCGAGTGGGGAAACCAAAACAAAATGACCCGAGACCCAGAGGGATCATCATCCGGTTCATCTCAAGGAGAATTCGTGATGCGGTGTGGAAAGCTGCCAAGAACAATACTTTCCTTCAAAATAATCATCTGCGGTTCACTGAAGACCTGACGAGAGAGGACAAAGAAAACAGACTGAAGCCGTGGCCCATTATAAAGAAAGCACGTGAAGAAGGGAAATCTGCTTACTTTGTTGGAGGTCGAGGCTTTGTAAATGGTGCTGAAATTCACACATAATCTCTTCAATATTCCCTGACCCTTAGTTCTTCTCAGGTTTGTTTACAAGGTGTTCTTTATATTGATGTGCCTGATATTTGTAGATATTAATGTTTGGCTGTCTAAATTGCTCTTTGATGTTAGCAAAAAGCAAACTTACTGTTAAATAGGTAAAACTTTTTTTGTTACGCTTTTATTAGGCGTCTAAAGTTTATTTATATATATACTCTATACTGTGAACATTTTCATATTCTAGTGCTGAACTCAGTGTTAGGTTAAAAGGTTTAACTTCGATTTACATTTTAATACATATCTTTTCTTTGTCAATTTGTGTTCTTTGTTTTTTGTTTCTATTAATGCTAGGGGTCTTCGTAACAACTTAAAACGTAAAGCCACTTTTCTTCATGCAAAGCAACTTAAATCTGACTTTGTGTTTTTACAAGAATCTCACTCTACTATCAACGATGTTAGTTTTTGGCGATCTCAATGGGGAAATTCTATATGGTTATCTCATGGAACTGAACGATCAGCTGGGGTATCAATCCTAAAAAACAGATATAATGGGGATGTTTTACATACAGAATGTGATTCTGCAGGCCATTACATATGTCAAGTCATAAAATATAATGATTTAGTCTTAATTGTAACTAACATATACGGGTTTAACACGAAGCTAGAAAATGATCATTTATTTTTGACGATTGAAAAAAAAAATATCTAGCTGGTTAAATAAATTTCCAAATGCAAAATTATTACTAGGTGGAGACTTTAACTGTATTATGGATGCTGAATTAGATAAATTTCCTCCAGGACATTCGAACAGAATTAATACCACATTGAAGGCTGTTATGGTACGCCTGAAACTTACAGACATTTGGAGATTCAAATTTCCTCAGTCCAAAATGTTTACTTGGTGCAACAGTTCTAACTCGAGACATTCAAGGATAGACTTTTGGTTAGTTTCAGAGAGCTTTGACAGCAATAGCATAGATGTAGGTGCTTGGCCTTCTCCAGCAACAGATCATA
Source organism: Aulonocara sp. 'chitande type north' Nkhata Bay (assembly GCF_057382095.1). Classification (NCBI taxonomy): domain Eukaryota; kingdom Metazoa; phylum Chordata; class Actinopteri; order Cichliformes; family Cichlidae; genus Aulonocara; species Aulonocara sp. 'chitande type north' Nkhata Bay. The sequence goes on from NC_141356.1 coordinate 27,966,311, forward strand.
AAGCCATATATATTAAAATAAATCTAACTTCTCTATCTAATTCTTCTGTTGTTAAATTTACATACTGGAAACTCAACAGCTCATTATTACAAAAAGACGATGTGAAAAAGGAGCTTAAAGAACTGATCTCAAACTTTTGGTCTATAGCTCAAAAAGATTTAAAGTATGGAAATAACTGGGAATTATTAAAATTTGAAATTGGCAAATATTTAAGGAAGGTTGGCAGCCTTAATGCAAAGTCCAAAAGATTAGAGGAAGAAAATATAATCTCTCAAATCACACAGTTATCTAATAAACAAATTGACACTTTAACTGAAGAGGATAAAATGAACCTTGCTAAATTACAAGATAAATTAGATCGTTTATACACAGACAAAGCAAAAGGAGCTTTTATCAGATCAAGATCTAAATGGCTTGAAGAAGGTGAGCGTAATTCCCATTATTTCTTCAGTTTAGAAAAGAAACACTCAAGTATAAATAATATTAGCAAATTAATGATAAATGGGGTTATAACAGAGGATTACAGATTAATCTCTAAATATTGTAGTCATTTCTATAAGGAACTTTATAGCTCTACATTTTCTCAGGAAGCTACAAATCATCTCTTAGAATCGCTGAATGTTAAATCTATCAGCCAAGAAGATTCTATATTATGTGATCAACCCATCTCATTAGAAGAAGTCAAAGATGCAATTGGGCTATTGAAAAATAATAAATCTCCAGGTACGGATGGTCTTACTGCTGAATTGTATAAAGCTTTTTCTGAAGAGTTGTCTCCCTTTCTTCTTGAGGTATTTGCAGAAAGCATAGGAAACCAACAGCTTCCCACTACGATGAATCAAGGTTTGACTACGTTGATTCCGAAGCCTAATAAGGACCTATTAATGATTGATAATTGGAGACCAATTAGCTTGCTAAATAATGATTATAAGGTATTTAAGATGATTCTTGACTCTTATTGATGAAACACAATCTGGCTTTATGCCCAAAAGACACATAACTAACAATATCAGATTGGTTTTAGATATTCTGGATTATTCTGACCTCATAAATTGCAATGGTTTCATATTATTTTTAGACTTCTACAAGGCCTTCGATACAGTGGAGCATGAATTTATATTTCAAGCTCTGGATAAGTATGGTTTTGGCTCTTACTTCTCTACAGCGATTAAAACATTATACCATAACAGTAACAGCAGTATTAAATTAACAAACGGTACTTCACCCAGATTTAACATACAAAGAGGGATAAGACAAGGCTGTCCCATTTCTCCATACCTGTTTTTGTTAATTGCCCAACTATTGTCTAACCATATGAAATCAAGCAATGTAAAAGGTATATCACTAATTGGCAAAGATGTACTCATAACACAGTTAGCGGATGACACTACATTATTCCTAAAAGATGAAAATCAAATCTCTATTGCTATTGAAACTATCTCCATATTTTCCAAAGCTTCTGGATTGTACTTGAATATTCCTAAATGTGAACTTATGGCGATAAAAGAATGTTCGAAAACAGCTTTGTGTAACATTCCAATAAAACAAGAAGTTCGTTATTTAGGTATCATAATAACCAAAAATCAGGAAAGTAGAATCACTCAAAATTTTTATCCTATTCTAGAGAAACTCAAACGCAGATTTAATCAGTGGCTCTTAAGAGATTTGTCGTTAAAAGGCAGGGTATTAATAACTAAAGCAGAAGGCATCTCTCGTCTTACATACGCTGCATTGGCATTGCACCTTGATAAAAAACTTATAAAAGAGGTTGATAAGTTACTTTTCAACTTTATCTGGAAAAATAGGACACACTACATTAAAAAAACAGTTCTTATGAACTCCTATGTCAATGGAGGACTTAATGTGTTGGATTTTAACACTTTAAATAACACATTCAAAATAAATTGGTTGAAGAATCTAATTACTAATCCTACTTCCATTTGGAATACTATACCTGTGTTCATGTTTTCTAAGTTAGGTGGCACTGAATTTTTCCTTACTTGTAATTTTGATATTGATAAAATCCCTTTAAAAATCTCTGCTTTTCATCGTCAAGCTTTTTTAGCATGGACTCTTATTTACAAGCATAACTTTAGTCCACACAGTTATTATATCTGGAATAATAAGGATGTTTTATTTAAAAGAAAATCTCTCTTCTTAGATAGTTGGTTTAGGAATGACATTGTTTTAGTCAACCAATTATTTGATTCAAATGGTATTCTTTTCTCCTATGAAGAATTTTGTTTACATTTCAATTTAGCTATAACTCGTCATGATTATACCAAAGTATTTGGCTCAATACCATCAGGGGTTTGTATGCTGTTTAAGAATCAACCTAATATCACTTCATTCCACAGGCCGTTGGCATCTCCCATACAAACTTTTGTTGGCAAAATTTGCTTTTCTAAGCAATCTAAAAACAACAATAAATCGATTAGAGCTTTATTTCAGAGTACCATAACCACGCTACCATATGTCATTTTTTTCTGGAACCGGCTGTCAGATGGTATTATGTGGAACGAAGTTTGGAAACTCCCTAATCAGTTTTTAATTACCAACAAAATTAAAGATATTTCTTATAAATTAATACACAGAATTTATCCTTCTAAAGATTATCTTCAAAGCAAATTCAAATTAGACATTGATACAAGCTGTAGCTTTTGTAAAACTTCCAAGGAATCTACTATACATCTTTTTTGGTTTTGTAACCTTGTACAAGACTTTTGGCAGAGTTTATGTGTTTTTATTTCAGAAAATATATTAAAGGATTTTTATTGTTTTGGAAATATGTTTTGTTTGGTCTGCACAAAAACCAAAAACAATTCAACTTTGATAACAGATATATGGTTAACTTGTGAATATGAAATTTAGCCATTAAAAGTAACAAGTCCAAATGTTTAGGAAGACATCCCTCTTTTTATGTATTCTCCTTTGAACTTGTACAGTATCTTAACTCAATTAAGAACTCCACTAACCCAAAAACTATAAAAACTATTGGTGTTTGTGAAAAAATCAAGATCTTTCAATCACTTTATTCTTTGGCTTGATCAGTTACTTTCCCCCTAGCATATTTATATTGTTGTTTCTGAATACTGTTCTTGTATTTGTTTATCTATGCATACAATTCTTTTGTAAGTACAACACCATTATTGTAGTACTGTTTAATTCCATTTTGTATTGTACTGATGTTTAAATAAAGGTTTATAAAAAAAAAACAAAAAAACTTCCACGGTATCCATGCGTGTTTACGGCTACTGTGGAGGTCACGTGCTTCCGGCTACTGTGGAGGTCACGTGCTTCCGGTTACTGTGGAGGTCACGTGCTTCCGGTTACTGTGGAGCTCCACAGTGGCTGCAGCCAGACCCTTCTCGGTAGTGACAGCCAGATTTTTTTTTTTTTTTTTTTTTTTTTCTTTCCATACTTTAATTAAATTTATGCACATATTACAATCTCTCGTTGGGAGACAACATTAGTGCAACAACATCTTGAAAAGGTTGAATAAGAAACCAAACGAAATAGGAAAAAAAAAAACTAAAAGCAAGAACAAAAAAAAACAAAAAAAAAACCACATATACATAAATATATGAAGGCCATTTTTATGACATATAACAGTTTCCTTTCTGTGAACACTTTAACATACATGTGGCTTACTTAGTACACCAAAAACACACTCATTAAAAGGATAGAGATTGAGTCCCATTGTCGCATATCAAAGCAGCCTCTTTACATGAATCCCTCAGTAATTCTAAAGATGACAAAAAAGATTTTAATTCAATTTTCAATACAGTTAGGGAAGGTCTTTTACTTTTCCATTTGCATTTGTGTATGTGGTATTTGCCCATAATTATCACCACCTTGTGTAGCATGGACAGTTCCTTAGATGGATCACCATTATTATATAAAACTTGTGTTAGAGTCAGTGGGGTCATCCCATCTATTCTTATACTCAACCAGTCTACTAGATCTTGCCAAAAGTCAGTTGTTACTGAGCAGGAAAAAAACAAATGATCAATACTTTCCACATTTTGTGAACAAAATCCACATGGCTCTACCTCAAACCCAAACCTTTTTTTAAGCATTTCAGCTGCTGGGTAATATCCATTAATTATTTTAAATTGCATTTCTTTGACTTTGGGGGGGATAGGCCATTTTAAAAAGTGCGTATATTTGTTCGTTATTTTAACATTACTCCCTTTTAGTTTTGTGTTACTGTTAAAGTCGTGAAATAATTTGTTTTTAAATATCTTGTTCATGGTTTTATTATTACAGTTTTTATCCGTCAAAGGAATCTGGTTTAGATGTAAAGAAGGTAGACTAATTTGTGCCTTAGAGTAATACAAATAACCTTGAATCAAACTCAACAGAGGTAAGGGGATTGCCTTACAAACCTTGTCATATTCTCTAAGGGAACACTGAATGTTAAACTTAGCATTAAAAACACCCACTGAGAGAAACTGACCCCTTTCATCAAGTAAGTCTGTTATAAAGATTATGTTTTTTTCAAACCACTCTTTAATAAACAGTGACTTCTTATTAATTGTAATTGTTCTGTTATTCCACAAGGTGGAGCAATGTGGTGAAAAGTTATGGGCAAACACCATCTTCCAATAAGACAAGACCTATAGTGACAGCCAGATGCTCTTGACTTTTTCGGTTGTATTTTGGCGCGGGGTTATGACGTCACCTGATAGTCATCACTGAACACTAGTCGCCCTGCTTTGACCTAATACAGCTGTGGGAAACACTGTCTTCCCTCAAACTTAATAGTTAAAAAAAATAAATGAATAATAATAATAATAATAAATATCAATGCTTTATTCCAAAGGAAGGTTATTTCAAGCCCTACCGCTCTCATCTTATAGAACATTAAGTTTTTGGTGTAGTTCAAGAAATATCAGAAAACAGAAATAATTGTATTTGAGTTTAAATTAGCATCAGCCCTAATTATAAAACCCCAAATTTCACTCAAATTCTGAATTTTAACCCTTTTTAATACCATTTAGATCAGCTAATTCGAATTATTTACAAAGAGAAAAGCATAAAAGCATTTTCTAACTATGATTGCAGTTAAATGTATTTCAATAATTAACAGTATCAATGATTATACATGCGTCATAACTTTTTTGTGCAGTGACAGAAAACCCCCAGCAGCATATTCGTGGACAAAAGTGGCCACCTTCTGTTTACCTTCACAAAATGCCATAAATGAATATATTAAAACAATTTCCACTTGATTTTTCAAACTGGTATCAGTCCTTGTCACGAAAACCAACATTTTATTCAAATTCAGATTTTTTTTTTTTTTTACCCTTTAAAGCCTAGTTTGGTTATATTTTCCCAGTAACTTTTCAGAGAAAAAGGAAATAAAGTTCTGAATTTTTTAACCATATAATGCATGAAACCTAATATTTTTTCAATCATTACAGGTCAGTAAAAGTAACAGTAACAATGATTTATTTAATTTTGCATGATCAGTTCTTGTGATGAATGACCAAAAATAAACAACCACCTGGCGTCTTAGGGGCCAGAAATGGCCATTTAATGACCAAATGACCACTAAGATGACAAAAATTTGTATTTGAGTTTGTGTGCATCCTCATTAGGATGTGCTAACCACGAGGGAGTGGTCTTTGTAGGCACACTTTCCATAGGTGGAGCAAGTGGATGTTCTAATCCAACATCTAATCCTGCAGGTGCACTTCTTGCTCAGTCTTCTCATTTTGTTGGTGGGGTATGGGTCACACTCTGGTTCAGACTACTGTATCTTGGGATGAATGGCAGCTATCGAGTACTGGGGACAAGGCTGTCTTGCAATTGTTGAGGTCACCAGCATGTGCCCCAGCTCTTCCAGGATCACTCTTCATTTGTAGGTGTTAGAGGACTCCCACTCCTGTGAAGTGGTTTCCACCGAACAAAGGCATTGTATTCCACAACATCCAGGAGATCGTAGAAAAGACCCAACAGCCATCTGCTAGTTTTCCTTCAACAACTCGAGGTGCCAACATCCTGTCTAGGTTATCCACACCGTATTTGTGCTTCTTGTAGTCCAGGCTTCCTCTTCTCCCCATTACTGCCTGTTGGTTACCTGTGTGTTGTGCACATTTTAGCCTCACTTGAGCATGTAGGATACTGCCTTCACCAAAACTACCATGGCAAAGACAGACAACAAAATCTTCCTCTGTTGCAACTGGAGGAGCTGGGTGAGGTAGGTCTGGGTTGTTTCCCCTAAATGTGCCAACCAGAGCCAGATTTCATCTGAGGAGTTTCTTTGCCAAGGTGTGTAACACACACACAAACAGATTCTAGGTCTGACCAGCTGTCTCAGCCATGGGCAAAAGACAACAACCAATAAAATTCGAAAAGAATTTATTAGTACAATGATCAAAAAAATGAAGGGATAAAACAGTCCAGTGTCCCACTTGAAAAGGGGATAAAACCCACAGTCCAAGGCCAGAGCCAGCGATGCTTCAGTTCAGTTGCACTTCAGATATCAACCAGCAGCTGTCCCCCAAGACCCACCACCCTGAAAGTAGATGGCCAGTAATCACTCCAGCCTCAGCAACCCAATTCTGCCTTTAGGCTGCGGCATATAGTAGGCCCTGGTCTGCACAGAGAGACACAATATAACTACATCTTCAATATACAATTCACAGAGCAGCAAACTATCCATCCTAAACATATTTGAATCAAGTCATCTTAGATCTGATCATATGACATACCTGCACAGAGAGACAAAACATCATAGCGGTGTTTGTAGTGTGGGCTATAAGTAGACTAGCATATCAGTGCAATCAAATACACCCGCCTTCAATTAATCCAACCCCATCACAGCCATTGGCTCACAGTAAATGTGGCACGCAAAACCACAACTTCCCACAACAAACAAGGAGATGAATTAATACAAGCAACATTAGTCCACCATGTTACAGGTGAACGAAGTAAAGATGTTGTCAGCGTGTCCTTGGAGCGCCTCTGTTGGTTGGAGTGTGAACCCCTTTTTCTTTTTAACTCCTTGGAACTTGGAGTCTTGTCATCCCACATGCCACATGTAGCTTTATTCTGGGGTAGGCTCTCATCTACACTTCATGTATATCTCTCCAATTCTCCTCCCATGCAGATTTTTATAGGTGCACAGCAGCTAAAAGAGCTTCTTTCTTATAAAAAAGTCAAAGGCAGGTCTCAGGCTGCTAATGCAGAGAACTGCATACAGTGCGGGCCCTGGTCTGATACCAGTGGGCACTGGATTGTAGGGCAGTCTCTCTTCAGTAGTGGGACCTACATAGTTTTCCTTCACAAGGCATCCAGTCAGTTGCAAGCTCATTGTTCTTGAAAATTGCTCCCTAAATGTGTTTTTTTTGTGACCTAAAAACATTAAAACACAGGTCACCAATCAACATCCCTAAACTTCAAGCCTATGCTTCAAGCACATTACCACTAGATGGCTGCAAATACAACAACGTGCCCTGATGGCTAAAGACAGATAACTCTTACCGTTCTGTAGCAGTAAGCTTTGATACTCAACAGTTTGTGAGAGTGGTTAGGATGGGTGAAACTTTGGTGGCAAAGCGTTTTATTTTTCAGTTAACTGCAGAAATAACTTTCACAGACTTTCCAGGCGTGGTTTTTTAAAGTGCTTCTGTTATTCGTGTCTGTTTCTTCACTCTGCTCGTTCAGCCCCTCATGTAAATCACAGACTACAGAGTTCAAAAACATATTTGGAGACAATTTTTTTTAACAATTTCTTTTTTTCTTTTTTGACAATCTCTTGTGGTGACTTGTGGTTGCTCTGATTTAGATGCTACAGGATATTACGAGGCAGAGAGGAAAAGAGAGAGAGAAAGAGAGAGAGAGAGGCGGAGAGCTGAGGATCCTCTGTATTTCCCTCAGAGAGCCAACCACACAATGACAGAGTGTGTCTGATAGAGCAACATGTCAAGTTCTGGATGTTTTATATGGATTTTCTTCTCCTCATGGGGTATGTAAAGAGTTCTTTCTTTCTTTCTTTCTTTCTTTCTTTCGATTTATCTAATAAATCATTTAACACTTGCAGGGATAATTACAGCCAGTGTAGAGACTCTACCTCATGTCATAAAGTACCAAACAGTGATACCTCTGAGGCTGAAGGACTCATCTGTTTTTAATGATGCTGCTGCTACACACAAGGTAACACTCACTCTACTGTGCTGTTGAAGCAGTTCATTAAGAAAAAAGTGATCTGAAGAATGAATTTAAATCCCTTCTGCTTCTTGTGTGTGTGTGAACAGAAATACCCTGATGCACTGCAGTACTCTATATGGATCGCAGGGCAAAACCACACTCTGCATTTGGAAAAGAACAAGTGAGAAAACTTTAAATGACTTGTTTGATTTTGAGCTACTTTCTAAGGCTTTTTTAAACCTTAGAGGTTCCTCAATTTGTGCACTTTCTTTTTTCAGGAATCTAGTGGGTAAAACCTTCTCTGTGACACATTACTCTGATCAGGGAGACCAAATCTCAACCACTCCAGATCTAAGTGTATGTATCTTTACATTATTTTATTTGTCTACACCATTGGGAAAATGTGTCTATTTTGTTTTTGTGAAAGTGCACAAGATGCTTAGCACGATACTCCATAGTCATTCTCTCTCAGATCCTTTTTACTGGTATAGATTACCATATAAGTATTTGACTGCACAGGCTTGAATCATATGCCAATATAAATCTTTTGACTATATTAAAATCATAGCTCTGACCTGAAGAAAGACAACAGGTCTTTTGTGCTCACTTATTTGTATCCACGCTTACTGTTAACGTATTTCTAAAGTAAACACTTTGCAGTAAATTGTAATTATCTGCTACAAATATCAGATCAGGGGCATTTTGTGCAGTATGTGTAATTATTTCTTGCACGTTTCAAAATATCAAATTGCATAAAAAAAAAGTTTCTCAGGTTTCCGATTATGACCACAGACACACACGCAGCAGGAAGAAACAGGAGGAAGTGGGAATGACATATAAGGTTAAGATTAGCATCCAGACCACACTGAGATATCTGGGAGATTAAAAAATCCCAAATGTCATTATTAATTCTGGTACAAATCATGGCTGTCTGTTCAGGTTCACTGCTACTACCACGGACACATCGTGGGAGTGGAGGACTCCTCTGCCAGCATTGGACTCTGCTCAGGAATAAAGTGAGTAATGCAGGCTATAATTTTTTTCTTTCATCTTTTACCTCTAATTACAAAAAGGTTTCTTTCCCTGAAGGGGTGCCCAAATTTCATAAAAACCATGATGCTATGTTACGGTAAGACTTCGTCTGTGACTCATGGCCAGCACGCCCAAACTAAAGGGAAGATCAGCATCCCTCCTAAAGATCATCAAGACTGCATGCACAGTAACTCGTGCTCCTTGGATGCAGACTTCTCTCGTTAACCCTTCTGTTGCTGTCATGAAAGGGGAAAGTTGACGTTTGAGAACCAGACATGCTGAAAAGTTTGCCTTTGTCCCCTCTGTAGGGGGTTTGTGCGCCTCCGGGACCAGACGTACCTCATTGAGCCTCTCGGTACCAAGGCAGGACAGCAGGATGACGGCCAGAGTGCCGACACTCACAGCGATGAGGGTCTTCATGCTGTTTACAACTACAAACACCTGAGGAAGAAGAGGAGCCTCTGTTCCCATGGAAACACGACCACTTTCTATGATCGTGTAGCTCGTCCGTCTGGACTGTTCCGGCTCGCCAGTCTGGTAAAGACACACAAGATGGACACATCCAGATTTATGGTGCTGTCTCACATTTCATAGATTTATGCAAAAAACAAAAAAACAGGACTTTGCATTGTGATACAAAAATATAAGTAATTCTCTATCGTCATGACATTTATGAAGATGTATGAAAATAGATTTCTTTAGGTCGACAATTAGAAGTGAAGTTACAGTGAAATAACCACATTTCCCACAAGTGACAATACATTTAGTCAATGAAAGGATCTAAGAAAAAAGGGAAACACCACAGAGAGAAGTTATAGATCGCTTTTAATATGTTTGGGTCATTACCTGTGACTGAGTGTGTGAATATTTAGCACAAAGTCACTGTTACACTGCTCTAAAAGCATTTAAACGATCAAATGGACTTACATAGTGCCTTTCTATTCAACTTTAAAAACTCAAAGCGCTTTATACTAGGATTCCTATTCACCCAATCACACACACTTTATTCACACTCACATCTGGGGTAACTCAGGGTTCAGTGTTTCTCCCAAGGACACTGTGACACACAGACTGGAGGAGCTTCTGATTGGTAGACAACCTACTCTACCACCTGAACCACAGTCACCCCAAACACTGAAACTTTTTATTTTTCATTAACCACCCTTTAACCGCATAATCCTAACCAAACAGGTACACATACACAAATGCTCAACATTGTTAATATCATGTGTCTTTTGTGTTTCTCAGAAAAGCAGAGCTCAGAAAGCAGAGCGAACGAAGAGACCCAGGACGGTGGAGCTGGTTGTTGTGGTTGACCATAGAGAGGTTTGAGCTCACTTTTTCTTTTGCCTAGTCACGAGTAAGACAATTTTTGAGGTGTAAGATCTTCTTTTGTTCATGGCATGTTGTTAAATGTGATACTAAGTGAAATAATGGTTTCTTTCAGTATAAGAAGTTTGGCAGTAAGAAGACAATAGAGGCCAGAGCGCTTGAAATAGCAAACCACGTGGACAAAGTACGTTTGTGTCTCGGCACTGTTTCTGTGTTTTCGTGTCCCACACGTCTTCAAGCTTTACTTTCACTTTGGATTTCACGCAAGAAATGTGTCCTGATACTTTGTTCTTTACTGACTGGAATCTGACCAGTAAAAGGAAGGAGAAGGTTTTGTTTTTTCTCACTGTGAAAAATCTAACTTTAACTGTGAATCTTCACACCTTAACTGAAAATTTTCACACATATCCCACAATTCTCTTTGCATACTCCCAATGTGTATGCATCATCTTGCAGCACTAGACCCAACATTAGTTTCCTGTTGCACATTTATAAAATCTGCTGCTTGAAGCATTTTGTGGTTTTAACTGATTTCGCTCACCGCGCTGCTCTGTTTCAGCTCTATCGCCCTGTGGGCGTTCGTGTGATGCTCGTCGGCCTGGATATCTGGTCATACAGAGATCAAATACATGTCAGCACTGACCCTGAGGTCACCCTCCGTCGTTTCCTTGAGTGGCGTCAGCAGCACCTTCTGCCGAGGACCAAACATGACAATGCGCAGTTCATAACGTAAGATGTTCGTCTTTCTACTGCTTACTAAACCTATCTAAAAAATGATAAGATAATTTGTAAACATTTTGCCTCATCACCTTTCAGAGCTGTGGATTTTGATGGCTCCACTGTAGGCTTAGCAAACACCAATGCTATGTGCACCTCTAACTCTGGAGCTGTCAATGAGGTAGTCATGTTTCAATGTGGATTTCTTTAATTAAAAGTGGAAAGATGTGGAAATTAAATGTTTGTGAATTAAATGTCGCACAGGACCATAACACTAATGCAATTGGAGTGGCTTCCACCATTGCGCATGAGATGGGTCACAACCTAGGCTTGTCCCACGACACTGAAGACTGTGTCTGTGGCACTTCTGTGTCAAAAAAAGGCTGCATCATGTCAGAGAGCGTTGGGTAAGCTCAGCTTTGCACCTGTGCAAATGAACACCCTCCTATGTGCAGACCTTCGAAGGAAAAACATCTGATATGGTCTTATTATCGTCCACCTCCTCTAGCTTAAAGTATCCGGAGCTGTTCAGCAGCTGCAGTCGGCAGCAGCTCAGCAAGTTCTTGGAGGAGATCAACCCGGCATGTCTGCTCAATACTCCTTCCACCGATCGAGTTTATGGGGGCCCCATGTGTGGAAATGCCTTCTTAGAGCCTGGAGAGGAGTGCGACTGCGGCAGGGTGGAGGTTTGTGCATATCACGTTCGTTTTGTATAGCCAAACTCCCATTACTGAAACACACAATGATGACTGAGATGTGCATGCCTCTGTATGCCTGCCAGGAATGCAAGAATCCCTGCTGCAATGCCACCACCTGCAAACTGAATGCAGGAGCCCAGTGTGGAGAGGGAGAGTGCTGCCACAACTGCCAAGTAAGTACTACTCACTGTGTGAAGTCACACTGATACTAATTATGTTACTATATAACAAGACACAGTCTGACTGTGCCGTCTGGCTGGTTATGTGTGAGTGCGTGTATTTTAGTAGTCGGTACATCACCATCTGTGTTCCTCTCCACTCCGTAGCTGAAACCGACAGGCAGCGTCTGCCGACCGAAAGCAGGAGACTGCGACCTGGCAGAATATTGCACCGGCTTCTCTGCTGTCTGTCCGACTGACGCCTACACCCAGAATGGCCTGCTGTGTAACCATGGAACAGGGTACTGCTACAATGGACAGTGTCCTTCACGCCGGGATCACTGCAAGAGGCTTTGGGGACCAGGTTAAGAAACTAGTGAATCACAGTTTGCTTCAGATGTGCTTTATTCTTAATAATCAAGACTCATCAAGCTGTATTTTTTGCTGTGATTGTTTTCAGATGCTGAAGTCGCTTCAGACGCTTGTTTCTATCTGCATGGAAACTGCAGAAAGACACACTTTAACCAGAGATGCCCAGGCCGGTATGCAATCCAAAGCTCTACAATTGCACATATTCACTGCCAGGTACTGTTTGTTCTTGAAACCATCCCTTGTGGTTTTCGGTTACAGAGATCAGTCCTGTGGTCAACTTTTTTGTTCCGGCGGATGGGAGTTCCCTGTGACATCCAGGAAGTCCCTTTACAAAGTAGGAAACGGAGACATGTGCAATGTGGCAACTATGAACCCTGAAGATAACTACCCCGAAGATTTGGACATGGTACCTACTGGCACTAAGTGCGGCAAAAACATGGTGAGAAAGCTGCTCTTTGTAGCTAAAATGAAGAAAACATCCATGCGCTACAGATTCCTGCAAAGTCTTTGTGTGTCCTTTAGGTATGCTACAATCAACAGTGTCAAGACATAAAAAACATAAAAATGTATGGAAGAAATGACTGCTCTGCCAAATGCAACAACCGTGGGGTGAGAACTTTAGATCCTCGGCACTCTAAAGCACTGTGGATTTATGGCAGCACAACATGCGTACTATGAGTGGGATCTCTTACAGGTCTGCAATCATGAGAGCAAGTGTCACTGCGATCCTGGCTGGGCTCCACCTTTCTGTGATGTGCAGCAGTCTGAGCTGCCTCAAGGTACTCTACTATCCTGACATACACCCACTGATAGCCCGCTTCTCCCTGCCCTTTTAATAACCATGATTTACACATGACCCATATGCTCTGTTTTCCACTGAGCTGCAATACTTGGATTGAATTTCTCATGGGCCTTAAAACAATCGTGCTCTGTTCTGATGAATACAAGCAGACACTGATGCAGTGGCATTTCCTTATTAGTGTGTACATACGCCCTAATTATGTTACAGAGGAGTTTGCTTCCTGAGGGGGGTGACGTATGTTGTTATTTGCTCATCCTTGGGCAAAAAAAATCTCATTGGCCTAATCTGTTGTGTTATTGTGTGTGTGTACAGAGTCAGGCCTGGTTAAGTTCATAGTGTCACTGGTGGCTGGCTTACTTCTTCTTTTGCTCGTGGTTATCGGGAGTTTGATGTGGTACGTCAGAAAGAGACAGCCTGCGAAGAGGTACAGAAAGGAGCTCCTCCTCTCTTTTAGCTTTTGGATCACCACAATAAGTAAATAAAACTTTATAAGCTTGTCAGAGTTTCTTTTAAGCAATTGTGCATATTTCCTTGCAGATACCTCCCATCTTCCGCGGGACAGTTCAACCCGTTGTTTCGGTCGAGCAGCGAACGACGCAGGCCTCCTCTTGGATCAGCACAAATCAGCCAGCCTAAATTTTTGGAGTCGTCGGCCACTCAAGCATGTAAACCGCTCTTCTCTGCTCCTACCAGATCACAGACTGGAGCACTAAAGCCCAGCCGAGCAGCTCCAGAGGTGAGCACCTTCTGTGATGTAGCAGATTTGCCACCAGAGTGCCGTAATGTGCTGTGGCAGTAGATTTTGGCCTGTGTTATTGGACCAAATTCAAATCATAAACAGACTTGTATTTTAGTCAAACTGTCAAAAACCAGTGAGGAATAAGGCTTAAAAAATAAAATTTTAGACTGTACTCATTTCTATTTTCTCCCTTTACAGCCGCCCAAGAAAGCAGCAGCCGTACCCCAGCCATCTGTGTTTCAGCAGGTAATCTGACCTCCGGTTCCAGCTTCATTTAAATGTTATTTATATGTTTCAACTAGTAAATAAATGTTTTTATTTAGGCTATAAAGCCATTCACGCAGGCTCCAGCTGTTTCAAGAAAGCCAATCTTTACTGAGGTAAAACTGCATGTCTTCATTGTCTTTTGGGGCAGTAATTATTTTTAAAAAATTTTATTTTAGTATCATTATTCTGGTCTTATATATATACTTTTTTTTCTCTTTTTTTCAGAGTAAGCCACTGCCTCCATCGAGACCTCTGCCACCACTCACAACAAAGCCGGTAAATAACGTTCAAACTGAACTCATTATTTGCGTATACACATTTAACAGTGCTTGCGTTTGCTGCTTCTTTAAAACATGAACTGTTTTGTCTCTCAGATCATGAAACCAAAGCCCCCAATGCCTCCAGCGAAGCCAAAGCCCTCCGCAGTCCTGTCTTCATTGCCTCACACTCAGCTGGTATGTATTCAGACTCAGACATTCTCAGAGGCTATCACGTTTATGAAGATGTCTGTGGTTTTTGGCTCTGTCCTAGCATAGCAGTGTAATGAACAAGCAGTCAGTGAATCAGTAAGCATATAAACTTCTCCTGACCACCAGTGAGTTGGTGAGGCACTAACATGGGGAAATAAACACACCAAGACCAAGTTTGGAGAATAAAAATGTCTCATCCCAAGTATGTGTGCTAATACTATTTATCTGCTCCCCTAGCTCGGCGGGAGGGCTGCCCTGATGCCTCCCAGCAGGCCCAGATGACAGTGGGACTAATTCATCGAGGTGTAAACACTGAAATCCTCTGACAGGGGACATTGTTTTTGTCTCACCTAGAAGGACCAAGAAGATCCTGTCTGGAGACGCTCTTCTGTTTTAAAGTAGAAACAGGATCCGCTGAAGAATCGGCATTGTTAAGCAACACAGCTTTTGTGGTCTCCTTGAGGATTACCACTGCTTATGTACACCTTCAGTATGTTAATGAAAACCTGAAGTAATGATCAGCAGACTCATATTCTGTGCTTTATGAATGACAAATGGCACTGCTGCCATGACGATTGTTTAGTTTATTTGAGTCTTTTTAAAGGGAAACATTTGGTTTTTGGGTTTGTTTGTTTTTTGCCTAAATCCTGGGATATGTGAAGATTTTATAAGGTAACTGCACTATCAATGCTGTAACTGTTCCTTTTCCCTTTTCCCTCACATTTTTTTTGGTACTGCATTTCTCTGAAATATGGTTGTTAAGGGATTTTAAAATGTGGCATGAGCACTTTACAGGTAGATTTTTTTAATTGAAGAAGGTCTTTTCTTGTCATTTTTTTAAAACTCTTTGTACTGACCTGTCTATGCTTGACTGTGCAATTGAACCAGTACATATATCTGTTTTATTTTGCGTGCTGACCTGATAGATGTCAAAGGATATTGATTATTCTATGCAGCAGACAAGATCACAAAGTCCTTTCACTCATAATACCAATGATGAGGATTCACCCTCGATTTGTCTTTAAATCTTTCAGTTCTGAATGTTCTAATTTATTGGCTTGCAATAAACGTGATCCATCACACTCAGTGTTTCTGTCACTTTCTCTGTCTTTATATCCAGATGATCCAGAAGATATTCATATTAACATCTGTGACTCTCTGTTGATTTTTTTGCTCTGTCCTATCAGCAGCGTAATGTCAGAACAAAACTCAATTAGATCTATAATTGGTTGGGGGGAAAAAAAGATTGATTTTGTAGTTTTTCCCTGCAAAACCTGATTCAACATGTGAATGGAGTCCAGACTTTCAGCTTTAATTCAAAGGGATTTTTAAGAAACCATTGCATTAACTCTTTCAGTTATAGTAATTTTTATACAGTTCCCCATTTTCAGAGTCTAAAGAGACATTGATTGCCTTCAGCTAAAAGCCTAAACAAACCTATCAGGGAGATTTAAAAAAAAAAATGAAAAAAGTCAAATTTGATACATGAAAAGGGTGAATGCACTCATCAACTCAGCCACACCAACAGGGCTGAAATACCACAGAAGAGAATTAAGGTGCATGATGACATAATTATTCCATGGTCATGAAAAGAAAACCTCCAAGAACTTGACTTCAAAAGATGGCAAACACTCTTGAGGAGGTGTATCATTGTCAAGGTCTGCAATAAAGAGATGCCTTCTTCATTTGAAATACAGAGTTTACAACGAGGTGCAAACCACTGGTTACACTCAAGAATATAAAGGCCAGATTAGAGTTTCCCACAAACCAACTAAAAGCGTCACAGAAAACAATGGAAACACAAAACCAAGACGAACTTGTTCCAGAATGATGAGAGAGAGAAGTATGGATATGGAAAAGGAGAGAAACTGCTAAAGCATACAGGGTGAGTTTGCTCCAGATGAAGGGGTTACCATTACTACCAGGAGCCTCTCCTCAAGGGTAGATTTGGGGGTCATGATGTCTGCAAGATGCCGTGCTTACTTTTAGATGCTTTGAGCACCAGAGCAACACAAGTTGACTGAATGTATTCAAGAGAAGGCCGATAACAACACAACATTAGAACTGAAAGACTTTGCAACTCCCTAAAACCCCAAATCCCTCAAAGATTGGCCAAAAGAGAAACAAATCTATATTTTTGATTTGGGGTTGAACTGGCCCTTTAACAGCTGATCGCCTAGCAACGCTTCAAACAACCTGAGGTGGGCTGAAGCTATAGGTTAGCTCATCAAGACTGTTTTAATCGTTCAGAAACGACTGTAATTTTATAAATAATGGAACGAGAACTGAACGAAGAGGAACTACAGGACCTGTTTGCGTGGATAGATAAGATACCGCTGTCCCGGCCCAAAAGACACATCACAAGAGACTTCAGCGACGCAGGTAGTAAAGTTAGCCTAGCAGTCCTCATGGAGGTGCTAACCAAACAATCAAGCAGTAACAGCAGGAGTAATATGATCTGCATAGCTCCATGTCTCCAGCTACGGTAATTTTATTTATTTGTGATCTGACTAAGTTTCTCTTTGAACCTTAGTGATGGCTGCTGAGGTGGTAAAATATTTCTTCCCCAAGCTTGTTGATCTGCACAACTATGTTTCTGCAAACTCCACACAGCAGAAGCTCAGCAACTGGAACCTGCTCAACAGGCAAGACATCACTGTTTTATGTGTGTGTGTGTGTGTGTGTGTGTGTTTGATTCTTCTGAATCTGGTGGATTGAATGACTACATCCCAGCCAGAGAAAAACACTCTCCACAGCTGAAAAACATCACATTTTAACAGCCTGCCACAAAAACTTGTACACAAGCTACAAAAAAGTTAAAAAGCTAGATGGCTAATTAATATCTCTTAATAGGAATGACAGACATTGCCTAATGTTTTTCCCATCCAAATAAAATTTTTCCTGGGCCTCCACATCTGGTCCTGCGGACATATCCTACTTACACCCACTCACTCCATCCCTCGCCACTGATATGGCACAAAGCCAGCTTCAGATTTATGGGAATTTGCTGAAAACATTTTGGCTCCTATGTTGTGTCTCATCAGTTAAATCACACCGAGTCTGCTGATACTACTGTGCATAGTTCTAGGTATTAGAAACATGTGTTTTTATTTATATGAGGATAGGAAGGTATTTTCCAAGCTGGACTTCCATGTGCCTGAGGAGACACTGAAGAAAATTGCACAGAGCACCACAGGAGCAATAGTGCCTGTCCTGAGCACCCTCAGGGAGAAGATAAACAAGAAACTGGAGTACACCACCAACAACATACTGGTGTGTAGTGACACACACGGTATAGGTCATTTTTTTTGTCTATTTGAATGCAAAATATGAATTACTGCATGCTTGTCCATGTTAATCTAACTACAGTGGATATATATTTTGTTTTATAAATTTAGGATATGGAGTATTATGACACCAGGAACCAGGAGAAACCTCATGAAGGTACAATCTTCTGCATTTGATGCCATATTTGGCTTTGCATCACATCACACGATAGTGATGTAGGTGTTGCTGGAAGTTACAAACTGTGATGAAGTCAGTAACATTAAGTAGATTATGGAAATAAAACAGCTGAATTAGGATAAATGCAATGACTTTATATTGGCCTTATGCATGTTGCAGCATGTGTCATAATGATAGTGTAGTTTGTGCAGAATATCAGCTGAAACTGTTGTTTTTTATTTAACTGAAGCCAAACAAAACTGAAGCTAAGATGTGCTTTATTTAGCACAGGAAGTGAGTTTGGTGTTATTTTAGACTTTTTTTTGTTAATGCAGCTATATCTGCCGGTCAACTCCCAAACACCAAGTCAGCATATTCAGCATTCAGCAAGGTGTTTTTTTCCCCCTCTTTATTTGGTTTTTGTTTAAGGGAGCAGTTTAGTGACTGTTCATCGCTGTTTTTGTCACTGAAATGAAGCGTCTCCAAGATCTTCTCAGGCCCAAATTAAGTGTAATCTATCCCAGAGATAGCAGTGACCAATCAGAAACACAAAGAAACGTCCATTTGAAGGAATCGGGGAGAACTGATTAGAAGAAAATTCCACCACCCTAAAGGAGTGAACTTGTTTCCCACACCTCATCCGTCCCTATCAAAGCTGGCCAGTGCCTCCACCCTCTGCTCTTTCCTCTTCCGTCTACACTCGCTCCCGCCATCAGACACATGACTCAGGTTCTCGTATCAGTTTCCACATGGCTCTTATCGCTGGCCTGAGCTCAGCACCGTTGACTTAAAGCCTGATATTTTTTTCCTTTATCTACTAATCTTACTTCAGCGTTTCACCCTCTTTCTGCTATTGGTCGTCACCCTTTCTGCCACCAAGCCTTATCTCTTTTACTCAGCTGTATAGATTCTTTTAGTCATTGTGTTTTGTTCACATCATAGTTTGTAAAACAAGACACTTTTTTTCTTCAGAAATTCAACAGACTGAGATAAGACTTCTAACTCAGCTGGAGGAATTGAAAAAAGATGAAAAGAACAGGCAAAAAAACAGGTATGACCAAAATACCACTGCTTTTAATTATAATGCAATGAATCGCAAGAACATTTAAAACAAAAATAATAGCCTGTCCATTCTTTTTTTTATGGTACAGTAAAGTGGAGCGTGCAGTAAAGTTTTATTCAGACATGGATCCTGCTTTCCAACAAATGCTGAAGGAAAAAGAAAAAGCAATTATGTCTTTGATGGAGACTGTGGAGGTAAAGTCTGCATGCAGACATGCATGAATGCAGGAAACACTCTGCTAAAGTGTGTGTGTGTGTGTGTGTGTGTGTGTGTGTGTGTGTGTGTGTGTGTGTGTGTGTGTGTGTGTGTGTGTGTGTGCGTGCGTGCGTGTGTGTGTGTGTGTGTGTGTGTGTGAGATGGAGAAAAATATTTAGGAGTGTGTGTTAGGCATGTGTAATGTCCTGTGTCAGCAGTGGCGAGTGAGTCAGTATCTGCTCAGCGGATATAACCCTTATTTTTCTTTTCCATCTGTGGTCACATCTGCATGTTTAGAGAGAAGCAGAAGGATGACACAAACGTGCAACTTCTCCTTTCACCGCACTATGAAGTTTTCAGAAGCCTTCAAAGAAATATCCTCTCTTTAGCCTCATCCCTCTTTTCTTTTTCTTTTCTTGGTTTTCTTGGTCGTGTATGTTTGCAGATCCTCCAGATGAAAGTGAACAAGCTGGAACATCTGGTTCACTTGAAGGATGTCCGTATTCAAGATCTGACACAGCATCTGGAGACGTACAAAGCAAGAGGCAACACACACTGAAGCAGCTGTGAAACTATACAGACAGAGAAATGTCTGTAGCAGTTCTGATATGTAAACCTGTATTTTGTAAAAAAGAAATATTAGTTAAGGCAAATGATCATCTTATCTAATCCCACCAGCTAAAACTGTCACATCTGTTGAAATGCACAAGGGAGATTCCAGATGTGAACTTTTTAAATCCTTGTTTTGAAAAAGAAAAAAATGGAATTTTATCCCAGAACATAAAATGTACACACTTCAGGATGCAGAAATGTCTCTTTTTCTTTCTTTAATAATATGATCCACTGCCTTATATCTTGAATCTTCTGTGTTTATGCTTCATGACCCTTTTATATGAAATCATGACTTGTTGAATGTAAATAGTTGCTTCTTTGTGAAAGGTATCTCTGGGCTTCTTTTAACAGCCCATAATTTCTGACTGTCAGCTTCTAAATAAAGCCACAAATCCCCATTCACAATTGTCTCACTAAATAAGAGGGCAGTGTATCAAATAAGCCAAGTCGTGGGTTAAAGCCAACAAAACAAAACTATATATGGTGTTGCATTTGGCGGCAGCCAATTCCTTCCTTCACTCATTTTTGGTAAGTTTCCTGCTTTTGTGTAAGTGTGAAAACCAGACCTTAGTTAACCAGAACTTAGTTAATAATTTCACTTCCACTTTATCGAGCATTTTTTTTTTTTTTTTTAGAATTACTGTGACATCAAAGTCAGGAGCATTGACGAAGTCGTGACACAGCAGCAGCAGACCGCAGCCCAACGTCTGCTTTTCAGATATAAAGTTCATTTCACTTTCTTGAGGTTTTTCTGTAGTGCCAAATGAGAGAGAGATGTCCCTCATTATTTTACTTTATGTGGGCTTTGTTGGCGTGAGAGGCATGTGACCCCGTGAGCTGTACCAGGAGCAGCTGATCATCTCCAGCTGCCTGCCAATGTGACTGTCGTGCTCACAATCATGCCACCTCATTAATCATCATTATCACTTAATTAATGACTGAGAAAAACAAACACCTAATGAGTTTACAGTTACACTTATTTTAGATTTAGATTTTAGTTACTCCTTTTTTCACAAGGGGTCGCCACAGCAGGTAGCTCTGCATGTTTGAACTGACAGACTTTTACACTGGATACTTCTTGATGCAACCATAAAGGAATACGTTTCTCCTCCTGGGATCCATTAGCTTATAAACCACTACACTTTGGAGCCACTTAACAAATGCATGTATTTAAATTAATGAATTATTGATTTATTTTTGGTAAATTACGCCTAACAATGGAAAACATCTGAC
Organism: Aulonocara sp. 'chitande type north' Nkhata Bay; assembly: GCF_057382095.1. NCBI lineage: Eukaryota > Metazoa > Chordata > Actinopteri > Cichliformes > Cichlidae > Aulonocara > Aulonocara sp. 'chitande type north' Nkhata Bay. Next base: position 27,987,602 of record NC_141356.1, read on the forward strand.
TCAGTGTGACACAATATATGTGATGAGTCACAATCACACCCAGTTAAAGTGGTTCTGCTGCCGGACCACACTATATGAAAATGTCCCTGTTTATCTGACAACCAATACATATACTCACTTCATTAGGTACTTCTGTTCAACTGCTGGTTAAATAAATGTCTAATCAGCCAATCACATGGCAGGAACTCAAGCCGAAGTTCAAACTGTGCATCAGAATGGTGAAGAAAGGTGATTTAAGAGAATCTGAATGTAACATTGTTGCTGGTGCCAGATGGGTTGATCTGAGGATTTCAGAAACTGCTGATGTACTGGGATTTTCCCAAACAACCATCTCTAGGGTTTACAGAGAATGGTCTGAAAAAGAGAAAACATTTTGTGAGCAGCAGTTCTCTGGGCAAAAATGCCTTGTTTATCCCAGAGGTCAGAGGAGAATGGCCAGACTTCTTTGAGCTGATAAGAAGGCAACAGCAACCCAAATAATCACTCGTTACAACCAAGGTATGTTGAAGAGCATGTCTGAAAGCACATCAAGTCTAATCTTGAAGCAGATGGGCTACAGCAGCAGAATACCATACCAGGTGTCTTTAATAAGGACCTCTCTTAAACATAGATGAGCAGATGATTTCCACATTTCTAAGTAAAAACCTTTCCTGATCTCATAACATGCCCGATCACTGTATGAGCAGTGGCTGAGGTGATCTACATTTACAGCACAGCTAATCAAAAGCTTGACTGTGGGAAGTTATTTCTTAAAACAATGTTTTTAGTGTTCAGATGTGCTTCCCTCATCTATTTCATGTTCATGAGACAAAAAGAAATTTTTACCAGAAATCCACAGGAAGATGAAAACAGCATCATTACATCACTGTGGTTAAGCAAGACCCAAAGTCCAATACAAAGGACAGATGTTAAAAAAATATCATTCAAAATTTAGATTTCTTTTACTGTAATACATTTCTTTCAATCACAGTACTTAAAATATCTAAAATAAATATCTGACATGTACATTTGTACCTTTGTGATGCTGTGCGACACATGAGATTTTCATCATGGACGTGCAGCAGACAAAACTGTGTGATGCTATCATGTCAGTACGGACCAAAAGCTCTGAGGCGTGTTTCCAAATCCTCTGACTCTATGCCATGAAGAGTTCTAAAAAGATACCAACAATCAATTTTATTTAAGGTTCGTGCTAAGATTTCAAAATAGATATAACAATATACTGTATATAAAATGTATACAAATAATCAAATCAACTGAACTTACAGAGGCTCCAATATGTCAAATATTTGAAAGCTAAAGCCTTTATTCCTTTTTACATGAAATCTCGTGCTTGCACTTTTTATGGCTGGTCGTTAATTCCTTGTTGAGTTTTCCTATTTTGCTGGTACTTGTACATTTACTCCCTGTGGAGGTTTCTTTCTGCCACTGATTCATTTTTATTTATTTTAAGCATGTCAAACTTTTGGGTTAGCATCTTGAAATTTCAACTTACTCAGAAGTGACTTGAAATTTGAGATAATAACTTGACATATCAACTCAGGAACTCCTGACAGCAGATTGAAAAACTGAAGATTGTAAGAGTTAAGATGGCTGCAGCAGCAAACATTAAAAACAGTGTTTACTTAGCTTCCATTTCTCCCTTCCTTTTCCCTCAAAAATCAACTATTTGAACAATTTAAAAGCAAACAAATTAAGCAGACCTGTTTTACCAAGCAATGTTGGCGTCTTAAACACAGTAATCCTGATGATCTCTTGGGTTATTTTCCCAAAACAGAGCTCTATTCATAGCCACAGAAGAGCCCTAATTGTATAGCAGACTTTAGAAATTACCAGGGTCTCCATAGAAACTCAGACAGTGATAAGTGGTAGGAAATAGCAAAGTTAATACTCCTTTTAATACAGACAGTGGATAAGAATGTGAGGGAAAACTGAAGAACAGAGCTGCTTTTGATAAAGGAGCTGCCTGCCGCTGATGAATCACACTGACTATCACCCTGCTGTTTGGGAACTAGATTTACTCAGAGATGAGGGACCACACCTTTCTGTATCTGGGGACACATCCAGGATGATGTCAAGGCAAGATGGATCATCCAGGATCTGATGAAAAGCAACAAAAGGAAAAGCGCTGGTTCAGCCAGGAAAGGGAAAAAAACCTGACCATAACCTCACTTCCTAAGAGAGAGGACTTCAAACTGGTTGGAATTGCGCAAATGGCAAAAAGTAATAAGACCACCCATTACACTAAGCACAGGCCAAAACACAAAAAAACCCAACAAATTTCCTTTGTAATCAATGAGGAGTGAAGCTTATTTAAACCCGAAAACACTCAATATGATCATATATCTTTAAAATCTTATCAAAAGTGGGGGAAAAAAGTTTATCTGGGTCAATCAAAAGCTAAACCCCTCCCCCAGAAACCACTGGTTTGGCTGTGAGAGGATACCAGGGTCCATGAGGGCTGAGGTCACAAGAGGAAGCCATCCTTCATCTGGTAACATGGACTGACACACACTTTGAATGCTTCCTGGAAAGCATTTGTGAACAGCTGACTGGCTGTGCTGAGGGAAGAGCGGGTTTTATTTTCTTCAGATGACCACTTTACAAACTCAACAGACACACACTCACACAGATGTTTTTGGAGTGTTTACAACACATTATGTGGGTTAGAACAACAAGGACTGTGTGATGGATCGTGTTTATATATTCAGTGTGTTCACTGAGTCGTGCTCATTTTTCCACAACTACCCAGCCTTTGGAATGAAATAAAAAGCTACAGTCGCACATCATATAAATTCCTCTTATTAGAATATGTGGTGGGATATAAATCATGCCAATTATGCACAGGCTCAAATGTGGGTTGGTATATCTATCAATTTGTAAACATATAGAAAACCTGTAGATATAATGTATAATGTCACTTGTTGAAAACATTGGAAAAAGGACATAAATACAACAACAGTGAGATTTGAGGCACTTGTGCTGCAGTTAAGATGCAAATATATTTTAGTGTGCATGTGTAGTTTTGTGTCACAAAATAGTATGGGAAATTTGAGTTTCCTTCTATAACTTAGCACATAAAATAAAGGTGTTTCTAAACTTTGTACAAGCTCATGATTGATTTTACTTCTATACATACATAACTTTTGGAAATGTACAAACTGACACATATTCAATGGGTCCCTGGGGTCTTTATCCATCCATTTATTCATAAAATATTTTCCTTCTTTCTTTTGATCAAGTCTGCCACTGCTAGTATTCAAACCAAGTGACTCATCTACCATGGCACAAGTTCTCCTCCTTGTGGCATTCGAATGCACAACAATGCCCACACATCAATGCAAAGAGAAGAGAGGTATCAAAATAGGTTTTATTTGTTACATAAGAACATTGTCAAAACTTGAAAACATTTTTGCATATAAACCTTTTAAAACAAGGAAACAATGTTTAAATTTCACAGATTGTACAAAAAAAAAAAAAAACGACAAAAATTATTTTTGTGAGTGATTCATCCCCCTCTTTTGCATCTTTTATTTGAACCCACCACCAAAGCAATTGCGAGGTGCAGCGTTAAACTGCCAAATGGAGGTCACAGAAACAGCGCGGCGTCTTCAAAACACTCGTAGTGTTCACTGCCTGTTGAGTCTTTCAAAGCGAGAGCGACGATCCGTACAGAACGGCACATCTTCAAAGTCTATGAGGAGCCTTTTAGCCTGTAAGAATCGCTGAACCTTTAAGTCTGGGGTAAACCATTATATTATTTAAGGCTCGTTATCTCAATTGTATTTCCATGTTTCTAAAACACAAAGCAGAACAGAATCAAAATGTACACACACATTAAAACTAGCACCAACCCGTATCTTTTCTTAAGCCAAAGCAACATTCATCTCTAAACAGACCAACTTGTTTTTGAGTAGAACTCGTGCTGTCAAAAACTGATTGGAGGTTACGTGGATCCTCTCAGAGTTTCTGTCGTCATAGGAAGCTCTGTGGTACTTCAATTATCTCGGTGAGAAATGACAGAAGATCCTGTAGTCCGCTTAGTTATGAATCACCATAAAAAATGTAAACATTGACAATGAAATGTCGATTTCGTTTTAAATATTATTCCTATTTCAGTCGCCCTGCATGCTCTTAAATTGGCATTGTTCCAGACAGACACCTAGCTGAAAAGGTGGTGCTTTTCCATTTTCCTCTCAAACCGCAGCTTTCTTCATGGTGAAAATCTGAATTAATTGTTGTTTGGAGAGTGAACATTAAACAGCTGTCTTATTAATATTTAATACATGTCCTGAGAGTTTACATTTAACCACTTATGAAGACACTGCATAACAACAGAGTTGGTTGCAGGCTCTATCTGAACCATCCAAAACTCATAATTTCAACATGCACGGCTCTGGAAACCAATCTGAAGAAAGAAACATGCGCTGACTTCTTTAATGATAATCTCTACTTCCTGCAGTGCTCGCTGTTACAACAATCAGCTGTTAATCATCCTCAATTTGTATTAGACTAAATCTTTAAGCAACGCCAGATCTTTCTTCCATTTTCCCCCCTCTCATTTGCTTCAGAGTCTGTGTCACAGGAGGTCCAAAAAACAACTAATAACAGAATACTACACTAAATAATAAACTACATTTCCAATCTGATACCCCTCCACAGCTAATATCTGTATAATTTCACTCAACTGGACATTTATAACACACTCACTTCTGTATATAACCCATCAAGTGTTCAAGTTCATCCACCAGCAGCTTAAACGGGCCCTTATACTCTTAAAAGAACAGCCACCTTAGTAAGTCAGTGCAAGTGAGGTTGGCACAGAGATGACTTGACCCCCATCACACGCACATACATTGTCCACCCAGCTTTTAATTAGTGTCACCTGTCAGATTCCAGTGCAGCCAAGCCACATAACTCTCAAAAATCAATAGCTCATCACAAATCATTGACCTTGCATCCAAAAAATCAATAACAAAAAAAGATAACAAAAGAAAAACGAAAAATGAATGCAGCCCCAAAAGCAAAAGTTAAACACCGCACTGATTGCAAGCACATGTAAATTAGGGCGACTAGTTGCCGTCACCTTCTCAGGCATTAGCATGTTTATGCTTGTTTTTTAACTATGGCATCAATCTCATTTCTAAAGCTCGTCTTTTTAAAAATGTGGAAGGCTGAAAACCCTCCAAAACAAAAAAAAAAAAAAAAAATCCTTTTCATCTGTCACATTCTCCCATCTCACTTTCCTTCCACCTTAAACCCTCTCCCACTCTTTTTTTGCCATTTAGATTTAAGACTGAAGCGTGCGGTTCACCAAACTAGCTGAAAAGCTACCCCACCCATCATCATCATCTTCAGTTCAGCGCTCTACGCCCCAGTGACAAGACAATTCCTCATCAAGCTCTCCTGTCCTGTGCAGAGGCAGAGCTGTGGACTCACTGTCCATCAGGCTTCACTTTAAAGAAGTCTGATTCAGCATTCGGTAATGAAGGGGAGCGCGGAGACTTTGGTGGACCGTTGCCCCCCTCTACAAACATGTTCGGGATGTCCTGGCCAAAGTAGATCTTACTGTTAGCTGCTATGGCCTGGTACTTCATCAGCTCCATGTATTCAGGTGTCAACTTCAGCTGTAGGGATTTAGAAGAGAGACAGAAGAGTGTGAGGATTCAATTAGTGCTGGATCACATTGCTGTTTGTGATAACACTTTATCTTAATGTGACTATATACAGCTACATGGCTAAAAATAAATGCAACATTGCAGCTGGACCAACTTCAGTGATGAGCAATTAAATTAACTCTGATCAAGTGGAGCTGCTTCAAGACCTGACTCTTGTCAGGAGGACGGTAATTAATGGTTTGTGACATCTTTCTGCAATTACCCAGTTTGGTAGAGTTTGTCGAAAGTCTGCATCTATTTAAAGTTGATTCTGTTTAGGTCAGGTGAAGTGAGGTTATTAAGATCATTACAGCAGGTTTGTGTGGATCCATGCGTTTGCCGTATAAACCTACAAATAAACATAAACTAAAACTATGTTACTACAACTGCTGGAAATCTACGCCATAACCTATGCCGTAATCTAACGTGCACGTCCCTGGGAGTTTAGCTACACACGCAGTCGACGCAGCCCGCAACTATTGTAAATGGTCTGTTCAGTACAATGGAGTCCTCCTGTGAATTTCTGGCTACTTTTTCCACCGCAGTTTTTAAATTTATCATTGAGAAAATATGGATCATCATCTCAAAATAAGGAATGATAATCATAGCATCAATATAAGAACTCACAAACGTCAACAAATTTCTGGATGCAGACTGTTGTAATGATCAGAACTGACGTGAATGTATGCACAGAGAAGTAGAAAAACTTCAGGGACAAATATGTTTGCCGTTAAAAAACAAACAAACAAAAACAAAACAGACCAGTACAAAGAGCAGGGACCAGGGAGGAAAAAAGCCCCAGCATTTCAACTGTTTCTATCAGCTGACACCGCATCAGGACACAACCACAAGGTAATTAACACATATTGGACCAGCACAAGCATAAATGCGTCAACAACGTCAGCCACCTACATAGGTTACATCATGGGCTCTACAAAGAAGTCTAAATCAAGCCTTATTCTCTTTTACATTAGGGATTTTTTTTATTACTATAGCCACTGCAAAAACACCTCTCAGCAGAGTGTTACTGTTTTAAAACTATACGATCTGTGATGACTGCATCTGATGTTAACAACAAAGTGTTTAAACTGTTTGGGTCTTTTTACCCTGTTTGCTTCAGCAAACTTGGCAGCAGTGTAAAATTCTGCATCAGCCTTAGCTTTCTCTCTGGCCAGGAAGGCAGCATCTGAAACAAAGAAGCACTATTGAATGAGACAAATAAACCAGCACACCACAACTCAGGAACACACAGATTCATGACACAGAAAGGAACCAAAGGATTTCAGGCAGACCCTCTATTTCAGAGATCTTCTTCTCTGTCTCCTTCTCCATCACCTTCTGCTGGAACTGGATCTCTGCCACCTGAGCCACTTTCTGAGCCTCTGTGTGACAGAAAAGAGAAGGCTGAGGTTGGCAGTGGGGTTTCGCATGAATAACTTTGAGAGGCAAAATGCTAAAATTGCACGGATGGTCATGCAAATAAAAAGGGAACTGCCTGCTTTACAGTAAAACAGCGCATTTACCAATAATGGCTTTCTTCCTTTCAGTCTCAGCTTCCTTTTCCACCACCTTCTGAGTCTGAGCTGTTATTAGCAAACGAGTCTTTTCTGCTTCCCTGCACATACACAAACACACACAGACAGACACACAAGGATAGACAGAAATGAGGTTCTTGCAAATATTTTGCTTTCCATGTGGTCTTGCATGAATTGAGTGAGGAAATCACAGAAACTAAACCATGTACAAAGTCTATGCTGGTAACTTCAATTGTACAAACTCACATAAGTTCAAAGTTCCTCCTGATAGACTCAGGGATCTTTGGTTTGGTAACACGAACTGCCTTTATCGGAAACAGTAAAAAAAAAAGAAAAAAAGAAAAAAAGAGGGAAACAGTGAGGGAAAATTGCTCACAAAAATAAAAAGACACATGAAACAGATAGATTGGCCTACTAGTATCTATTCAGACTTTGACTCCTCCCCTCCAACTGGTGAGCAAATGTCATTTATTTTTTTATATTTTCATTTTTATTTATTGTGTGTGTGGGTTTGGGGGGAGGGGTTGTTTGGGTGACACACTAACATCTGTTTCTTCCTAGCTGTGCACTAATGGTCCTGGCCCATGAGCAGGGGTCATTAAACAAACACTAACAGACAGTAACCTGGTTTACCCCGCGGCTTAAAATGAATTTATAGTTCCTGCAAGAAGCTAATAGGTAATGCAGTAAACAACAGTTTAATCTGACTTCTGTTTTACCTCACCTCAAAGGGAGCATTTTTAACTGTATTAACACAGGTTAGTGCGGAAGAAAACGTGCAATAAGTTTGGGCTATTTGGTGATCAACTGCCAACGAGGAAGAGGAAAAAAACAAACAAAAACAACACTATTAGTGTACTAGTAGGCAGTACGAAGGACTGACTGTTAATCTCTACTCTCTGTACATTTGCTGCTAGTGCCCAAATCTAGCTGGTATGAAACTGTGTGTTATTTACCAGCTCCATGATCCATGTGCGATCTCACCTTTTTCCCACTAAACATTCTCTATTTCAGCTGGAAATGTTAAACTATGTACAATATAGACTTCTAAGTACTGAGTGTTACCTTAAAGTCTTTGTAAAAGGGACAGAGCGAGGGAATGAGGGAAGGTGGAATCTGAGTTCTGGATGTGTCACAGCACAAAACCAACTAGCTGATTTTATCATCCCTAAAATGTCACTGAAAATGTGCAGGTTATGTGTGTGTTTAGGTACCTGTATTGTAAGTCCAGGTGCCATAACATTCAGATCTTTCTGTAATGCCGTCTTCAGATTCTCATCTATGATGTCTGCAAACAAAATAAAAGAAAAAGTTCTAATGTATGATCCAATTTCAGGAATTTCAGGATTGTAGTAAAATGCAACCAAAACGTACTAACCAAACAACTCAATGTAAACCTCCTGTAGTGTGTGCACGCTGCAGAACTGGTTGAGTTCATGGTGAATTTTGTTGAAAATTAGAGTTTTGTCGTAATCTGCGGTGTAGTTCCTCACAATGTCCACCACTGAATATAGCAGAACAAAAGCAACAATTACTTTGATGCCAACAGGGTTAATAAGTCAACAAAATAAGGAAGTTTTGCAGTGAAAGAAATTCACAAAAACAAGCTGCACCTGCTGAGGGGACGAGCATGTTCACAACTTCTATCCTGTCAAAATAGATCATCACACCTCCACTGTGAAGAAAAAAAAACATTTCAGGTAAATATATATTAATGTGGGAATGACTTTATTAACAGCTGAATTAGGAAGTTCAGTCACACCTTGTTCCACAAGGCACATTCTTGATCTCATCTGTTTGGAGTGTAGTCTGAAAAAAAAAAAAAAAAAAAAACATTGAAAATATTGTGACATAGTTATCAGTATAAGTGACCTGTGTGTTTTCCTTTTTGTTAAAACTGAGCATATAAAATCCAGGGTACAACAGGTTCAACTGCTATTAAACATAGCTGAAGTTCAAACTGAGCATCAAAATTGGGAATAAAGGACTACAATTTGCACATGATCACAAAAATTGAAATCATGGATCCATCCTGCTTATTTCATGCTTATGGCCATACGACTCCAAGCACCCCCTATCTTTTCTGATTTGCAGGAGTTCTTCATCATTCAAATGCCACAGCCTTAAATGTCATCTCTGTATGATCTTTTGATGGCTGCTTACAGCAGAATAACACAACATGTCATAAAGGTCAAATCATCTCAAACTGGTTTCTTAAACATAACAATCAGTTCACTGTACTCAAGTCGCCTCCACAGACACCAGATATCAGTCCAAAGGAGCACATTTGGAATGTGGTTGAGTGAGAGATTTATATAATTGATGCGTAGCCAACAAATGTGCAGCAAATGTCTGATGCCATCATGAAACAAAATCTCTGAGGAATGTTTCCAGCACTTGCTTCAGAGAAGCAGATCTGAAGGCAAAACTGGGTCCAATCTGGTACTAGCAAGGTACCTATTAAAATGGCCTGTGAGTGTATTATTAAGATTTGAAATTGAGTGCAATGCTACTTTATACTACATTATATAATTTAGGAGCTATACAAGATTACATAAAGAAGTGCATGGTTGTTTCAAGTTAATACAAGCTGAATGCATACAATGTGTAAAGCATATTCTACTATATTACTATGATACTCTTTTACAATTCTGATTGTAAACGTTCGTTAACTGTAACAGTAGTTTTCCAAAACAGCCATAATTCTTCAAGTTACCTGGATATGTTGCCAAGGTCTGGAACAAGACCCAAACTACCACCCTCAAATGAGAGGATGTTTGTTAGAATGTTCAGGAACAAGCCAGGAACCACTAAAGCTCAAGCCTGCCATGATCTATTGGAACATCGACATCTCTGTCCACAGTAAAGGGAGTTTTATATCACCCTACACTAAGAACATGCAACCAAGAAAGAAACCTGTGTTTCAAAACCAACCAACCAGCTTAACTTTGCAGCTGCCAACAATGACGAGCCAAATGCCTTCTGGAGAAAGGTTTTATGTCAGATGACAGAAAGATTGAGCTATTTTTCCACAATGACAAGACTTATGCTTGGAGGAGTAAGGCTTTCAAACCTAAGAACACTATAACAGCTGTTAAGCATGGTGTTGGCTGTAGCATGGTCTGAGGCTGTTTTGCTGCCAGAGGTACTGGTACATTGCACAAATTGGATGAAATAACAGCGCATGAGGACCATTTCCAAAATCTTCAACTTCACTTACAATTAACAGCTAGACGGTTAAAACTTGGACACAGTTGGGTGTACCAGCAGGACAATGATCCCAAAAATATATCAAAACTGATTTTCGAATGGATAAACCAGGCTAACATCAAGTTTCTGGAATTGCCCTCCCAAAGCACAAATGAAAATTTGTGAACTATGATGCTTAAAAGCCTGGTCTGTACCAAGAAAACAACCAATTTAAATGAACTCTACCAATTCTGCCATTAACGGTGGCCAAATACCCAGACAGAATTGTGCCAGAACTTGTAAAGAGACATTTAAATAAGTATTAGAGGGTTTGTATGTATATATTTGCACCTCTATGTTTAATTGCAACACAGTGTGGATTTGAGAAAATCCTAAATAAATTCAAACCTGTGCAACCAATTCTTGTTTCTTAAAGGCATTAAAGATGTAGGCTGCACAATCATTCTACCCCAGAAAAATAACACCTCAAAGAAATCAATGAAAAACCTAAAATTGCCATGACTTTCATGTCAATGATAAGCGTATGCAAACTTCTGCCCACAACTATATATGTATTGGCATGTAAATGCTCCATTTACTTGTTGTAAAACAGAGCCCCTGCAGCCACGGTTGAATAACAACTGTTTGCATGCTGTAGCTGACTTATTTATAGAAGATCCCACTCTAGTTTTAAAGCGCAGGCACCTCCTGTTTGAATCTTACATTACACATGCCTTTGCTCAAAGGCCATGTTTCAAGCCTGGAAAGAGAGGCTTACCTGCACTGCTCTGTAGGTGGTAATGAAAGGCAGCATAATGTGATATCCAGGACCATTGGGAGTAGTCAGCAATGCCCCACCTCTGAAACAAATACAAATTATTTGGACAGAGTTCAGAACATCTGATTTTCTTTTGATTATATTTAATGAGAGTGGAAAAAAGAAGAGGACATATAACTTTATAACCATCATTTGAAACAGGGTGCTTACAAATAGCACTCCCACATTCTTAGTACAGGTGTCATTTTCATTAGAAACAGGTGTGATGAGTCAGGCCTGATGTACCTGTAGTACACAGCGAGGTGTCCTTCTTCTATCTTGTGAATAGAGGAGTGCAACATGATGGCCATCACTCCTGTTATTGCTGCAAATACTGCCCCTACATGCGGCATCGTCATCCTTGCTAGCACTCACCTGCAGACAGAAAAGGAAAATACTGAAATATTTATACAACACTAAGTCCTCAGGGCACTGTCACGTCTGTGATCAGGTGGAAACTGTAACTATTAACAGCAATACATGCAGTCAAGACTCTTAGGTGAACCATCAGTAATGCATGGGCTGTGCCATAAAACCTGCCTCTTTACATCCAGTAAGTCTATGGTCAACACACTATATGGCTTAGCTTTTCTGCTCCGTGCACCCAGTTTTTCACCCCATTGTAATGAAAGTAAGAGTTTAAGTAAATCGTTACACACACTCTCATAAATACGCCTTTTATATTCACCAGTGAGACGGTCAGCTATTAACACAGGTGCACCCAGGTCAAACATGGAAACCTTTATGCCTATGATAGCTGCCTTAACAGCAATCGATGCATATCATATAGCAACACTATTGGTGACAATTAACGACTTCGCTTAGTTAAAGTACACTTCACGTGTATTTAGTTTAAACATCTAACGGTGACAGGCACGATTAGCTGACAGAAAGACTTGAGAAGGGTAACAAGCAAGTGACTCCTCATCCAACTTATGAAGCAACATATGTGCTTCAAAGCTACAGGTCCTTTGATGTAGCTATAACATTAAAACAAATACATTCTGAAAAAGAAAACACAGGCTTACCCACCACTCGGTTGGTAACGTTTACCCTAGCTGGCTGGGTTGGATTAGCTAGCTAGCTAGCTGGCTGGCTAGCTCTCACTGGGTGGGATCGGAAGTGAAGCACTGTTTCAGTGTAGCTTAATGCTAATGTAAGCTTGCTAGGCTACTAGCGTGAAGCAAAGCTTTTAAATCGTCCTGCACTACGACCAAATAATGTTTCAGTACGTACTGTAAACCACAGGCTTATAATATGTAAAATTACCGCTGTAGCAAACCGTGTCCCCTTCTGATCTTAGCATTCAACGTCCCACCCCCATTTCCCCGCCTCCCACAGGTTTCAATCTTGCTTTGACTCGCTGCATTATGCTGCCTTCAGGACTGTTGGAAATAAAAGAAGTGACATTGTAAATGGGTGGAATTTGTCAAACGATTTATTTTATTTAAAATCTTGATAAAACCTTTTTATTTATACAGATATATAAGACCCAAATGGCTTCGCAAGAAGATATCAGTATGGATATCAATGTTTTACAAAACCAATATTATAAAACAATCGCCAGTCTTTGACAGATGTCCAGAAAAACCAGTGGACTAAGGAAGTTCTTTTCACTTCATTTTTTTCAAATTCAAATTCAAATTCAAATTTTATTTGTCACACACACACAACCATACACAGTATGACATGGGGGTGAAATGCTTGTAGCTGTACAATGCCCGACCATTAAATGACAGAAGAAAAGTTTTACAATATTTACAATTTACAGTTTACTACAAAAATTTACAAATTAACTTAGGAATTTACAGTAAAGAATGTGCAAATAGCAGAAGAGATTATAAAGATAAGGATTATAAATTATAGGAATTATAGGATTATAGGAAATGTGTGGTGGTGCGTGTGGTGACGTGTGTGAGAGTCCAGTCTTATAGCGACGTGTTTGGGAGAGTCCAGTCCTACACCTGGTTCAGGCCCCGAATAGCCTGGGGGAAGAAGCTCCTCCTCATTCTCTCTGTTTTGGCCTTAAGGGAGCGGAAGCGCTTCCCAGACCTCAACAGTGAGAAGAGTCCATTGTTGGGATGGGAGAGGTCCATCATAATCTTCCTAGCTTTGGACTTGCACCGCTTGGTGTAGATCAGGGGTGCTCAATCCCAGTCCTCGAGAGCTACTGTCCTGCAGCTTTTAGATGCATCCTTGTTCCGACACAGCTGAATCAAACGAATGGCTTGTTATCAGGCCTTCTCCAAACTTGATGGCATGCTGAAGAGGTGATCAAACATTTGATTCAGCTGTGTTGGAGTAGGGATGCATCTAAAAGCTGCAGGACAGTAGCTCTCGAGGACTGGGATTGAGCACCCCTGGTGTAGATGGACAGCAGGTCAGGGAGCTCTGATTGAATGATGCGTTCGGCTGAGCGCACCACCCTTTGCAGATCTCGTCTGTCCTGCTTGGTGCTGTTCCCAAACCAGGTGCAGATGTTTGCCGTCAGGACGCTCTCGATGGTGCAGGAGTAGAAGTTCTTGAGCACCTTCAGTGGCAGATGGAAGTCTCTAAGTCTTCTGAGGAAGAAGAGACGCTGACGGGCTTTCTTAACCAGGGTGTTGATGTGACAGGACCATGACAGGTCCTGAGTGATGTGGACACCCAGGTATTGGAAACTGTCCACTCTCTCTACTGGCGTGCCACTGATGATGAGGGGTTTGTAATTCCTTGCCTGCTTTGTAGTGAAGTCCACGATCAGCTCCTTAGTCTTGCTGATGTTTAGGAGGAGGTTATTCTCCTGGCACCAGGTCTCCAGGTTCCTAATCTCCTCCAGGTAGGCCGTCTCGATGTTGTCGGAGATCAGGCCCACAACAACAGTGTCGTCAGCAAACTTTACAAAGGAGGTGGTGTCGGATGTGGCTACACAGTCATAAGTGTACAGTGAGTACAGCAGGGGGCTTAAAACACAGCCCTGAGGCACTCCAGTGCTGAGTGAGATGGAGGGGGAGACTTGTTTTCCCACCCTCACTGATTGGGGTCTGTCTGTGAGGAAGTTGAGGATCCACTGACACAGTGATGAGCTGAGTCCTAGATCCGTCAACTTGGTGAAAAGCTTAGAGGGAATTATTGTGTTGAATGCTGAACTGTAGTCCACGAACAGCATCCTAACATAATTCCCTCTGCCAGTGTCCAGGTGACTCAGGGATGTGTGGAGCAGGTGAGATATGGCATCGTCTGTGGAACGATTAGTCCGGTAAGCAAACTGAAGTGAGTCGATGGTGGGAGGAAGTGAAGAAGTGATGTGATCTCTCATCAGTCTTTCAAAACACTTCATCACAATTGAAGTCAGTGCTACTGGACGGTAGTCATTGTGGCAAGCGGGCTGTTGTTTCTTTGGAACAGGGACAATAATGGACTGTTTGAAGCACGTGGGAACCACAGCTTGGGCCAGGGAGAGGTTGAAGATCTCCGTGAACACCGGTGCTAGTTGATCAGCGCAGGCTCTAAGGACCCGGCCAGGGATTGCATCTGGTCCTGCTGCCTTCCTGGTGTTCACCCTCCTGAAGGTGTTCCTCACGGCATGCTCTGTGATGACGAATGCATTTTCTTCACTGGTGCACTCCGAGCGCGCGCAGCCGTTTGTTGTTTTAATTGCTGCGGCGTCGAAGCGAGCATAAAACGTGTTCAGCTCATCAGCCAGTGAAGCATCTGCATTCATCATTTTTGGTATGAATACTATAAAAACATATTCAAATATCTTCTTTTGATACTGGCTGGCTTTTGTTCTGCATTTGCTCTCTGTCAAGATAATCCCACACTGCTTCCATAATGGTAAAGGTTGTGGGATTGTCCCCTAAACCATGATATATCCTTTGTGGTCTTTTACAGATGGCTGTGAGCACTCACTGTTGTGGCTCTCTCTATATATTGACAACAATTTTAACCAAAAATTTGAAATTTCCATTTATCATGGGGTGGCTGTAGCTCAGGTGGCAGAGCACCTGATCAGAAGGTCGGTGGTTCGATCCCAGGCTGCCTCCTGGCTGCATGCCAAATATCCTTGGGCAAGATACTAACCCCATGTTTGCCTACTGGTGGTGGTCAGAGGGCCCGGTGGCGCCAGTGTCCGGCAGCCTCGCCTCTGTCAGTGCGCCCCAGGGCAGCTGTGGCTACAATGTAGCTTGCCATCGCCAGTGTGTGAATGTGTGTGTGAATGACTGAATGTAGTGTGAAGCGCTTTGGGGTCCTTAGGGACTAGAAAAGCGCTATACAAATGCAGGCCATTTACCATTTACCATTTTATCACTCCATAAGACCTTTAGCGCACCCTGTGGGTATTAAAGGTACTGCGCTGCAGTTGTGTAATAGAACCCAGTTTGTTCATGTACATGGAGAGTCCTCTTCGTACGTTGTACTAATGTAGTTCGTTATTATCAGAATGTGTGAAAAATTCACTGAAAAGCCTTCAGATGATCAAGGACTAGAGAGAGCATTTTTATTCTATATTGGCTTATCTTCTGTTAAAAGCAGGATAAACTTAAAGTCTTTCTCACCAAGGTCTTGAATAATCATTCCCTATCTTATCTTAATGGCCTTATAGTACTCTATCACCCCATTAGAGTTATTTGTGCTTAGACTGCGGGCTTGCTTATGGTTACCAGAGTCTTTAAAAGTAGAATTGGTGACAGAGTCTTCAGCTTTCAGGCCCTTCTTCTGTGGAACCACCACCTAGTTTGGATTCAGGAGACAGATACCCTCTCTACTTTTACACTTAGGCTTAAAACTTGCTTTTTGATAAAGCATATAGTTAGGTCTGGATCAGGTGAATCCTCCCTTAGTTACACTGCAATAGACCTAGGCTGCTAGGGGCTCTCATGATGCACAGTGTTTCTTCTTCACACACGTCTTTTCTCTTCCTGCGTGTTTATACACCACTTTCCTTTTGAGTATTAGTTATAATTCATCTCTGTCTCTCTTCCACTGCATGCCTTTGTCCTACGTTTGTCCCCTCACCCCAAACTGGTTGCGACACACAGCCAAGCTTTTTCATGTTAAAAGGGAGTTTTTCCTTCCGACTATTGCCAAAGCGCTAACTCACAGGCGATCATCTGATATTTACTGTTTTCTTCAAATTATTGCAAGGCCCAATTATTGTGTAATTTGGCATATCACAGGTTTTGTTCCTATTTCCCTTTACTGTCAGTACAAATACAGTATCGTAGACTATTGTCTGGTTTTGCATCATATTTTACATTAGACTTTTCTGCATTCTTGCAGTTTGGATTTCAGCAAATCCCAGGAGAATTTTAAACCTGCATTTTGTGTGTGCTCCACTGCGTGAATGTAAAAAAGTTTCACCCGTGCAGATAGAAACTAAACATTGAACAAATTCAAAACCTTGTACATGTACTATAAGTTTCTAGAAATTTATTCACATTCAATCATGCACAGCAGCAGTTTTTACCTTTAGTCAGTATTGCCAGTAAAATAAATATCTTGTATCTACAGCTGGAAATATTTTTTAACATTCAAAAATATACTTCAAATTAAATTGTCTGTAGCTTACCACATCGTGCTGTTTCATACATTCTAGTCAACAGCATTACATAAATGTAAAGGACACTGTGAGGAATAACAAAGCTTTCACATAGTGTGACTCTGATAGAGCACTTTTTAAAGTGTGTGATATCTGGTGAGTTTCTAGAGCGTCTGAGGCTTCACTTTCATTGCTCCATACTGAGTCCAGCTCCAATCCTGATCCTGCACAGAGAAGCAACATATTCGCTCAGTACTTTTGTGCCAGTCTCCAATAATTAGCTGTTAATTAGTGCTCTAATAAAAAACAACTTGGTAATTTGCTGATATACATGAGCAGAACATAAAAACACATCTCTGCCATACCATAATACTGTGCTCCATCTCTTGGGTGGCGTCTTGCAGCAAAGACGTTAGCTGACTCAGATAACGTTGATTTTCATCAAGTAAATGATGAACTGTTTCACTGAAAGAAAAAACAGACTATAAGGAGGGTTGGGAGTCTTTTTTTTCCCCCTACAAACTGAGATTTTAAAGACCAAAGAGTGACCTCTAGTGGTGGTTTTGTGCAAAGATTCATCTTCTAAACTACACATAAAATCCTTACATTTGGGAGATAATCTCAAAACAGTGTGACAGATTATTGTAGCTGTTAACTTCAGTAGTATTTTTCAGATATTAAACTGATCTCACCTGTCAGTGGAAGGCTGTGTAAGTGAAGGAGATGGAGAACTGCTCTGGGCCTGAAAACACAATCACACCCTGTATTAGCAACAGTCTCATTTGACTATATTCAAACCTTTATGTTCCCTAAACACTGCTCATCCCCAAGAATATTTTCTGCTGTGCCAACTATTAAATGCTTACACAGGCAATCTTGAGAAGGTACCAGAACTCTCTCTGTCTCGACACTTGCATCTGCATCACTACTGTTTCTGCAGTTGTTATGTTTTTTAACGCCTTCTCCAGTTTAGGGAACAAATCCATGATGCGCTGCTTACACACCAGAATTGTGCTACAGAGAAAGAGAAAGATGGAAAAAAAATCACACGTGGCCCACAGGGAACTGTAAAATTGTGCCTTAGGTGGGCTAAACTAGACATGTTTGTGTGTGTCTGTTAAAATTAAACTTGCCTCAGGTGGGTGTACATGTCTTTCAGCACTCTGTCCTGGTTCTGAACTGTCTGAAGAATGGTCTTTACCATGTCTGAACTGTCACTGTAGCCATGTGGAGGGTCAGAGGCTGCAGAAGACACACTTACACAATCATGTACATAAAATATTTGGATATACTACACAACTACCATAACTTCTGTTTTTTAATCTAAAAAAATTTGAAAAATCTTTTGGGACCAAAATGATACATTTGATCAACAAGACCTTTTGCACAGTTTGTAACTTGTTTATTAGAAGCTTTATCAGAATTACCTGCACTCTAATTGGCAAAAAGCATCTCTGCTATTTTATTTTTGGAATGACTTGTACTTACTTTTGCATTTAGCCTTAAGTTGCTTGTAGAGTTCAATAGCCTTTTGCTCACTAAACAAGTAGACAGAATAAACACATGCATACGGCAGTTATTTTTAAAGGATATGCTTACATTTCTCTCCAAATAATCATGTATGATAAAATCCCTCTGAAAAGTATTCTGATGTTTACGTGAAGCTAATGTGGACAATTAAGACCATTTTCCATTTTTATTTTTAGTCTAATAGGGATTTCTAAAGAGTAGTATAAGCAATAAAGTAAATTATACAGTACATAAGCCTCCCTTAAAATATAATCCAGTTCTTACACTGGACTTTTACTATGGTGTTACAAGAGAGGGCTATAGTATAAGTTTGTATCACAGATATACTCACAGCTGCTCCATCACATCCCCTTGTCTCCTAGCAAAAGGACTCCTTTGGAGCTCCACAATCTCCGAATGTAGAGCCACTATCTCTTCATCCAGATACCCCACATCTGCAACCTGCAGAAAAAAACCAAACCAAAACACTCTTAGCTGTCTTTAAACTTTAAAGAAAGTTTGTGAAGAATTACTGAATTTAAAACCGCCTCACCTTTGTAAATTCATCAGCTTTCTCTTCATTTTCATGCCATTTCTTCAGCATTTTTTCCGAAGCTTCAGATAACAACAACAGCACAACAATAAGATATAGTCAAGTTAAGACTTCAGTAATGAGTTAACAGTGTTGTAACAGGACAGTAGCATCCACTCACAGATCCCAGCCTTGCTCTGCTTGGTGTACTGCTCAAGGTCATGCTGGATGCTCGTCTTAAAGAAAGACAGTTTGGCTTGGAGCTGCTGCGACTGGGAGAACAGCATGTTCTTGTAGCGCGTTAAGTTGGTGTTGAAGCGTAGCAAACTCAGCCTACGTAGACACATACATGTTAAAACGTTTGAGTACCTGAATGCACACTGCTCCAAAAGACAATTAAGGGATCACTCCTTCATCACAGTATTACACAAAGTCAGTTAAACTTAAGGAATGAAACATAAAGCATTGCAAATCTATTTCACCTGCTTTGGTGCAAATAAAAGTGGTGCCCTGTTCTCTTGAGATGAGATCAGGTTCTTCTAAGGCCCTCTCCAGCGCTCATTGTTCTCAATATCTCGTGGTATCTCTTGGTTTGCTGACGCTAATATCAATGACAAGTGCACTTGCAAAATGCAAAGCTCAGTCAGGAGGGATAAGGAGAAAGCAATGGTCTTTGGCCACCACCTGCTAAACTTTTTGGGATTATCTTTTTCTGTCTTTTTAGCGCTCCTGTTGTCACTTTTATTTGCACCAAAGCAGGTGAAACAGGTTCACAGAT
This sequence comes from Aulonocara sp. 'chitande type north' Nkhata Bay, assembly GCF_057382095.1. Taxonomy (NCBI): domain Eukaryota; kingdom Metazoa; phylum Chordata; class Actinopteri; order Cichliformes; family Cichlidae; genus Aulonocara; species Aulonocara sp. 'chitande type north' Nkhata Bay. The sequence goes on from NC_141356.1 coordinate 28,007,140, forward strand.
TCACAGTTTGTCCAGTGTGCTTCCCAACTGGACAAACTGATGTAACCCACTTTGTGTTTTACTGATTTGACTTATTTACTGATTATCAAATGTTCAGGTAATTTCTTGAAGTAGTGCATTTTTTATGCGTGGTGTTTTATGTACTCACATAGCAGCCCTCTGCCCTTGGTATAGGCGATTGTAATCCTCTTTCAGTCCACAGATGTAGCTGACCGCTTCACCCCACACCTTTCTAAGAGCAGACAGTGGCAGCTGTGTCTTAGTCTCCCTCACTGAGACCATAGAGAGTACACAAAGTTAGTTAATACCACATTGATTTAGACACCACATTGAAACAATTTTGCTTCATGCTTCTAAAAAGCATTCACAAAGACCCAAATCTCATTATAATTATGCACACTGCCACCTAGGTTTGTTCACTTCCTGTAATTAACCTTTATGTAAACATTATGTAAGATCTCCATCAGTTAAGAACCTCATAAAGATATACTAATTTAACTAGATGTTTAAGACAGCTGAGGGATATTCATGGATCTGAGACTTTTAAAAGTTAAATAAATGGCTTCATGTAACCACTCACAATTTTCTTAGTCACTATCTTCCAAGGCTAAAAGACAATCTCCAAAGATCTGCTGAGTAATGTTTACGAGCTCAATATACAGTTTTATAGCTCACCAATAAAGTTGACACTGTCTGGCAAAGGTCTGGCAGTCAGCGGTCCAGAGTACTTGGTTAGGCTCTTATCAAACAGGTAGACTATAAAGGTGTCCCAGCCACGCTGAAAGCAGAGAATGAATATTGTTCTGGGTATAATCATGTGTTTAAGCAATGTTTAATGTTTAACTAATAATCATCGGTAATAACAAACACTCTCCTGCTGGATTATTCCAGAGACTGGAAACAAGTCATTCCTATATATTCAGCATTGTCAGTAATAACTGACTAATCTGACTTGCTTAATTTTTACTTCGCCCTTTGCTGGATTCAGCTGGAAACAGTCGATTCCAGTTAAATTTACCACACTGTTAAAACATGACAACAACAAAGCAGTTTAACTCTGGAAAAACCCCAATATTTCAAAACAACCAAAATGTTTAAGATGAAAAAAAAGTAGGTCACAGGTCTGCACCTGTTTCACATTTCATATTTGTTTTTATGTGTCACATACCAGTCCATCTGGCAGACAGTGCGCGAGCGGTCTTCGAGGGTCAAGGGAGATTCCCGTCTCCAACAGCAGCTCCTGACTCAGCGGGGGGATGTGACTCTGAGTCTGCGTCTGCAGGCTAAGCTGCAGGGAGTGTAAACTATCCTCAGCACCCAAAACCACTGAATGCAGCTGGGCTGAGGTCATATCCAACACATGAATGATCTGAAGAAATAAATATGCAGAATGACAGGCTTCTTTTGCTTGCTATCCTTTCTCAGTCCGGTCACATGTATAAAACCACAAAAGCATTCCATATAACCTGGTTTAAGTGAGTCTAGCAAGGTTCAAAATATTAACCTTCATGTTGAGAATATTCTGCAGAGCTGTGTAGAAGTACGGCTTGTTTGCGCCAGGATCCAGGCCGCCACCACGCATCGCAGGGTCCCACAATAACAACATTTGGAGAAGAGACTCGACTGGTTCCAGCAGCGGCCTTGAAACAAACTCAGAGAGGTCAGATGCTACTTATAATGAAAGAAGCTCAACTGTTGGGTACAAAAAGTGTCTTTTTAAGTCTACCTGCTGAGATTGTTGGGATATGGAAGATGTGTAGAAAATCTGACTTCTCCATTCATATCTTCTACTGCCATGATGTCTTTGGGACCTTTGTTCTTGACTTTGCTTGTCCTACCAAAGCAGGAAAACACGTTAAAAACAAAGCCCATGCTCTCTCTTTACATTACTTCTACTTTTATTAACAGGTCTTCACATTACACAGGTGTTTTTTCTATCTATGAAGAGGATAAATAACAGTAATTAAGGTAAAAATCCAGATAGGGAGCCCTAAATTTGTCATAAAGCCCCAGTAGAAACACAATAAAGGCAGATAATTCATCCATGAGGATGATACAAATGATATGAATCATATGTTCTGGCATTTTTGACCCAATTTTAAGGGACATTTTAGTGATACATGGTAGACAGCAGTATACACCACCATAACAAAAACACAAAATGAGTGAATATCTTCTGAATGAATGGTGCACCACTCCTCCAGTGGAGTCACAGAGACTTGAGTAAACATTGCACATTTTAGCTGCTGTGTCAGCAAGTGATGGAACGACACCTTACTAAGAGGCTTTATTTGTATTTACGTAGCACATCAGCTGCGTAGAGGTGTCAAAATCAGAACGTTTACCAGTGATGTTTCGATTTCTAGCCCCATATTTTTATTCCTAGATTCTACTGGGGTAGTTTTGCATGATTCAGTTCAAAATATTCATTATATCGTATTGGGTCACATCTCTTAATCTTTTCAGATTCTTTCAGTCTCATTGCCATCGGTGTAAAGAAAATCGAGTATCTAGCCTTGCAATCTGCCTTTACGAACATTTGTGAAAGACTGGATTTCTCTAATCAGCTTGCTGAATTTTGAATGTGGCTCTGTTAAAGCTGTTGTCATCCACCATTACAACAAGTGAGTTTGTGAATTTTCTTTCAAGATTAGCGGAAGTGTTTGGGAACAGCACCAACTCAGCCACACAGTGGCAAACCATGTAAAGTTATAGAGTGGTCACCAAGTGCTGGGGCGGATAATTGCCAGCACTCTGCTGAATCATTAACTGCAGAGTTGTAAACCTGCAGTTAATGATAAAATCAACACAAAAACTGTGCCCCAGGAGCTTCGTGGCACAGAATTCAGTGTTCACAGCCAGAGTTATGTGCCCAGGATGAACATATTATGGATATTCCCTCTTTCTGACATCATACAGAGGCAAGAGTACCTTGAGGTTTTCTACCAATCTACCATTGTAACAGTATTTATATGACAAAAATAAGGAGAGGAATAATAAACTCTCACATTATAGAGACGTTAATGGCCTTACTAATTTGGAAGTTCACTAACGCCCAGATTCCCGAGTATTCATGCATCATTGCTATGTTGACTCACCATTGTACAGGCTGCATGTGGTGAAGAAAGGGGCGAAAGCCACAAGTGCATTCAAAGATTACTGTTCCAAAGCTCCAGTAGTCCACCGTTACAGTGTAAGGCTTGTTCTCAAACAGCTCTGGGGCCTGGCATACAGACAGACAAGTTAATAATAACAGGGTCTGATTTTTAACATACCGTATATTAAAAACACATTGACAGCAAAGGAATATATTTGTGAAACAACACTTACCAGATATTGGAGAGTTCCAACAAAGGATGTACAAAGACTGCCCTGATCTAAGTCTTTTGCATAACCAAGATCAATGATTTTATGCACGTGCTGGAGGAAACATATTTCCATAATGAAAGCAAGGAATACAAAGTCATATTATGTGTATTCAAAACTTGTGCGTGCATGTACAAAAGAAAAGCTAGTTTACCTTCCCATCAATCTCTTGCAAAACTATGTTCTCTGGCTTTAGGTCTCTGTGAATGACCTTATTTTCATGGAGATATTGAATACCAGAACCTGTAAAATTGTACAGATTATGCATCAATATGTATGACTTTTTTAAATAATGTAAAACTGATTAAAAATATTACCAATGTCACTGAGCAGTGCAAGGACTTCACTCTCCTTTAGGCCACAACAATTTTCTGGTTTATTCAGCACCTGAATAAAGAATTATATTGGTTACTTGGATACTTTAAAAGATAAAAAAGTGTTTAGGGTTTTTATTAAATATCCATGTGCTACCTTGCGTAGGTCTCCTTTTGAGCAATACTCCATGGCTAGCAGTGGTAGATCATTTATCGCAATGGAGCTCAACTCTGCTGGAACATCTCTGGCCTGAACAACGTTCACGTGATTCAGCCTGCACATAAAGAGCACCAAACTCGCTGTCACAGTAGAAAACAACACAATGTACAGTGAAATAAGTTCAAATAACACCCTGTCTGTTCAAACAGACAATTACTGCTCACTTCTTCATGATCTGAATCTCTCTCGTCCAGCGGTCTTTGTTCTTAGAGTTCAGCTCCAGTCTGCAAAGTTTCACAGCAATCTTCTCTCCTGACTCCTGTTGCGAACACATACAGGGAGTTAAAACAAATCAAAGGCACACCCGGTTCATGTTTTCAGAGATGTACAGATGGATGACAGAACTTACAAGGTGCTGGTATAGGTAGACGTGCCCAAAGCCTCCCGTCCCAAGTCTTTCCTTCCTCTCCCAAGAGCCACAAGGCTGGCTCTGTTTGAGTGCAGCCCGCTCCATACTGTCAGATCTGCTGCAATCACCAGGCACCAGAGGTAGTTTGTAAGGGCCTTCAGCTATCAGAAAAAAATAGTTTTTAGGTTATTATTTACATCTTATCTGTTAACAGGTAATGTTAGCAGTATGGTGCTCTGTACAGTATGCGTTTATGCAATAGTGCATTCTTATTCTATTCATTCTTATGTGAATAACAGAGGTGAGTAAATCCATTTAACATGGTTATCATATACCAATTTATATAATCTTCTACACTTGAAGCTAATTGCTTCTTATGTAGTTGTTGGTTTATTTTTTATGTTTTATTCCTGCTGTAATTACAGTAACTAAGGCTTTATAATACTGTAGCTAACTATCTGTTTTGGTCATTTGTTGTTGTGGGACGGTTGTAACGATTTAGTGCCAGTCTGACAACTCAGAGATAACTTGACTAGTTGTACATTCTTTTAAATTAAAAGCATAACCTGCTTCACAAATGTAATCAACTTACCTGTGCAGAAGCTCAGAGTCGGCAGAGGAGAGTTAGCTTACTTTGTATGTGTCAGAGCATTGTTGCTTCAGTTAGCTTTAAGTGTTGTTTACGGGTCGTTTTCCTATGTAGTGTTTAAAATACACCGACTCAGCCCGCGAAAATTCACTTTTACCCTACTGGACCATCAAACAGGGCTTCAATGATGAAGTTTGCGTGGTAGTTCTTTCTGTAGTTTTGGCCGGCAGGCAACAACGACTGAAAAACAGCTCGACTTCGATGTAAAGTGAAAGTACACTCTCTCTGACAGGCAGGCGTAGTTTCTGCGCATGCGTAGCAGGCAGGCCCAGAACACATGGGGGTTTAGGTCTGTCCACTTGATGGGGGATTTCCAAGCAACTCAGTGAATAATGGGTCACGTTTTTCTTTTAATTTCACAAAATTATATATCAATATATATATATGATGATCTGGGTTGTTTGCTTAACGACAAAAGCTGTACCAATTTCTTACCAAGAATAAATGTTTTTCTTTTAAAAAATAGTAATGTCTTCATTTCCTCACTAGGTGGTGCAATGTCTACAGCTACAGTCAACCGGTACACTGCACAAGCTGAAAGACAATAGGAATTTATATACAGCACTGTGCAGAAGTCTCGGCCACCCCTCACTGCCTAATATTTTACTTCCAAGGAGACAGAGGTTATTTTAATTTTAAAAGTGATCATGAGTAGTAGTTCTTAGAGTTTTTGAGGGTCTTTTAAAGTTTTTATCTGGAGATTACTGACTACTTTTGACTCATTTTCAGTCTACTTCCTGTGCCTGACCGTTTTCAGTGGAATCTTTTACAGGTCACTTAACACTGACTTATGAATCATTCAAGCATAAAAACACTAACTGAAGTGATGAATCAGTGTTGTGGCTAAATGTAAAAGGCAACTTTACCACAACCTACCAAGCAATTTTAGATTCTCTCTTCGGGCTCTTTGTTACTAACGGCCTGTCACATAAACACATATTTAGCTCCCATTTATTTAGGTGATTATACAAAAAATACCAAAGATAACCCAGTTTGATGGGCATAAAATCACGGATTCCCAAAGAGTTATTAGTCTAAAACTCTATTGGTGATAAGAGGACAAAATAAGAAATAGCATAAATACCTAGAGCAGATGATGTAATAAATTAATTAAAAATTGTATTGTCTGGGATAAATTACAATTTCATCATTTCTTGTAACATGAGCTCAAAGAAGAAGTACAATAAATGAGGCAATGTGATTGCACCATTCAAAATGTGATTACAAGCTGATGTAATGACAAAGCAGTGTTGATACTCCTTCCTGCAGCTGTCTTTTCTGTTGTTGCATTTGCTGTCGGGTTTTAAAAACCAGACAGATTTCATTAATCAAAGTATGTGATTGCGTGCAGGTCTCTTTCAAAACTGTTTACTTTTGAAATTCTCAAAACCTTTCTTATAATAATTTCCCTGAAAAGCAGAAGTGAGTAATTCGTGATTGAATACAGAGAACCTGAGAACACAGGTGACACAAATTTCTCATTAATCCACTATTCATGTTTTATTTTAAGTCAAGTCAAATATATTTACATAGAAGAGAGAAAGAGAACAGCTGTTGATCAAAGTGTTACACATCTAAATGAATCAAATAACTTAAAATGATGTGAAAAAATGACAGAATTTAAGGAAGGAAACATAAAGTGAAAGTACCTCAGTAAACAGAAGACATCTAAATAAAAATTATTATATTAGTCAAGTCTGGATAACAGGAAGGCATGGATAGCTCTCTCAAAGACTCTGAAACAGAGGAATGGCTTCACTTCTGCAAGTAGCTATGGATGGAAGAAGCATTACTCTGTTAATGTGTGAAACATTAGATTAAATTTGCTCAAAGTGTGCTAAATTGTAAAAGAACTGAGGTCAGGACCACCCAATGCAATTACTTCTGTGTTTTGGTAATCTCAGTTGAAAAAATTTAAAGGAATCCATGACTTACCATCTTCCAGACAGACCTGTAAGGCCTTCAAAGAAATCATGGATTATGCTTCAGTAGCACGTAAATCTGTGAGTCATCTGCATACCAAAGAAAGGAGATCGAGAGGGGATTTTTTAAACTAAGCCCTAGACTTGCAATAAATTAAAGGATGGTGTAAGAGGTGTGATAAAGCTATTCCTCTTTAAAAGAATCTATATTGAAATGCAAAAAAAAAGAGAAAAATAAAAATAATAATTAACTTCTAAAATTAAAAAGTACAAAACTCAGATATGAATTCTGATTATTTAAAGATCATTCAGTCAGAAGTGCATGCATTTCTGCAAAGTTACTCTATTCAAATATGGTACAAGATGGAAAAAATATGAATCTACTTTTGTTCTGTGAAGGTGTGTGTCATTATCACCTCTTCCACTTTATTCACACAGATGTTTATCATGGTTCCCATTGGTCTAAAAGTGTATAAGCTAGAAAACCAACAGGATATGACATGAAAGCTAAAGAAGAATACGTCATGTTGGCGTGTCATATAAAGACTAGTGTGTGGGAAAAGCATAGATAAAAACTTACTTTAAGCTACTCAATAATTGGAAATGAAAGAAAATTCAAAGAAATGTTATTTTATTTAAGTAAAACAATTCAGTACTGCATTTTTGTACTAAAAGAAGACCCACCCTTTATTTACAGTAGCATTACCTCTTACCATTGTAGCTCAGTAGTAATAATTAAAAGATTAACAGTCCAAAAGAACTGTGCAAGAGTAAATCAAAGGCATAAAAACGAAACTCCTGGAGTCAAAATGACAAAATCAACACTTCGGGTTGCAGCTGACTCCAGCCACAACTATCCTGGGTTTCCCAGGATTGGGTAATTTTAACATGTAGTTCCCCTTTTGGCTGAACACCTGGCTGTGTTAGTTAAATTAGGCTTTTATTGCATATCTCCTTTCAGAGGCAGTAATGTCTTGGCTTACCGTTTCATTGTGCTGGACATGAGTCCCAAACATTTTGCACAAAGTGCAAAATTTTGCTATCATCATCATCATCATCAAAGAGGAAGCGTGACTAACACAAGCATCAAATGAGGTAATTTGTTCAGTCAAGAAATTTCCAAATAAAATTCATAACAATGGCTATTGTTGTACAGGAAATAGTATGAGGCTGTTAGTGCGCAGAAACAATGAGAACTTTAACAGCTGCTGCTTTTCTTTTCTTTTTTACAAGCAAACATAGGTGCAATTTGTGAGGGGTGGGAGGTTGTTTGGGTTTTTTGTTTTTAGTAATAAAGATATAAAAGTCTATAAAAAAAGAACTGGTAAAAATGTTTTGTTTTTAAATTTATCATTCTTCAGCAGAGATTATAAATTAATGCAGCAAGGAAAAAGAATATAAAAGGCTGTACAGTCAGTTTTTCATTGTTATTAAATTTGCCTCTGTACACCTCCATGGTTGATTTTTAAATAAGATTAACTTTAATTTAGGTTTAATTTGAGGTGTTTTTATTTTAAAAAATTGCAATTTTTGTAGTAAGGCTCAAAGTAATTGGATGATTGACTTGAAAACAGTTACACGGTTAGCACTGTTGCCGCACAGCAAGAAGGTCCTGAGTTCAATTCCACCATCAGGCCGGGGTCTTTCTGTGTGGAGTTTGCATGTTCTCCCTGTGTTTGCGTGGGTTCTCTCCGGGTACTCTGGCTTCCTCCCACCGTCCAAAGACATGCAGCTTGTGGGGATAGGTTAATTGGATAATCTAAATTGCCACTAGGTGTGAATGTGTGAGTGAATGTGAGTGTGAATGATTGTCTGTCCCTGTGTGTTAGCCCTGTGACAGACTGGCGACCTGTCCAGGGTGTACCCTGCCTTTCGCCCTATGACAGCTGGGATAGGCTCCAGCGCCCCCCGCGACCCTGAAAAGGATAAGCGGAAGCGAATGGATGGATGGATGGACAGTTACACGGCCAGCTGAGCCCACACATTTGGTAGCTTTTCACTAGAACTGTCAATACAAGGTACAAAGAGCTGTTGGTGCACATGAAGGAGGCCATCATTAGGCTGAAAAATGAAAACAAATCAATTAGGGAGAGAAAAACTTTAAGAGTGGCAAAGTCAACAATCTGTAGACCCACAGGACTGCTTCGGTGATCATTGCAGATTTATTTCCATAACTAAAAAACAGTTTCATAACATGCAATAAAGTCAATAACATGATCTACAATCAAGAGAGGATTTCATGAATGCAAATACTGAGGGTTTAAAACTGTCAGTATCTGCATGTTCCAGAAAACATCTAAACTAAAAGAACCCGCACGATTAAAAAAACAACAACATATCTTTGGACAGATAAAACCAAAACTTAACTTGTCCCAGAGTGGCTGGAAGAAAAATGCATCAAGAAAGAGAGGCAGATTATTAAACTTTGTCTATGTCCAAACTGACTGTACGTAGAAGTTTGACATTGCATTTTTAATGGTTAATACATTTGAAATCACTTTTTCCAAATAAATAAAAAAATCTTTGTTTGCTATTTTGACAGTCTATAGACTTTAAGGCTCTGCTATAACACACACAGCTAGGACAAACATACAGAGTCCGTCAGAGCTTAACATAATAGATTTAGAGCCGTAGACTAATCTCTGAGCACAGTCACTGTAATGTCATGAAAGCAGTACAGACGATATTAAGCAACCATTGTCAGATTTTCAGAACTTTCATGTAAGCTCCATGTACACGAAAAGATTATGAAAAATGCTGTACAGATTAGAGACTTATTCTTACATTTTGCAATTTATTAAACTTATTATTACATTTTTTTTCTTTTTTGTGGTCTTATTTTACGTTTTTTTTGTTGTTGTTTTGTTTTTTGTAACCGACTCTGTCCACAAATTCTGGACAGCAATTCTTCAATCACATGTTTCAGTGTACACATGACCAATTTTGGATATATATTTTTTTATTTTTCTTAAGAGGAAGGGGCTGTTCACTGGATGTGTGTCACAGGACATGACAAATTCCCTCCCACTTGCAATCACGGTAATTTAAAAGGGAGGAAACACAAGCAGAGTCACAGCAGAAACACCAGAACAACCATCAGTGTGAGCCTGAGTACGTAAACAGTGCAAGTGCATATCAGAAGATACAGAGAGGAGAGTCAACTGGAAGAAATAATAGTCTTCATTGGCACTGAAAGTCTGGAATTAAAGGTAAACACTTCTCTTGCAAAGTGTCTTAGACTTTTAGACAGTCAGCTGTTTTAGTTATATTTAAGAATGAACATGATTTCTTAGATATGAAGCTGTTTGATGTCAAACACAGCGCACTGAAAGTTAACCACACAATTATTTTCTTATGTCATTATCAAATTGACATTGTGTTCTTAGAATATCTAGAAATTCATAGTTTGAACTGCACACATTGCAATAATAATGTGATATAAGGTTGTGCGCAGACTTTACTGTTAATCAGCGTAGATATTGTGCTGTTTGTAGTGCTAGATTGTTTAAAGTCTGCACACGATGGACATCCTCTATCTGTCGCTCTCACATTAAAACCTTAAGAATGCAGCGTTTCGTCAGGAAGTTAATATCTATGTCAGTGGCATGGCGAAAGAACATGAGGTGTTTTCCTTGTGTTTGTATGTTGAATATTGAACTGGTTTGGCATGACATTAAACATTTCGTCACTCTTCACATTTAAAAACCGGAGCAAGAAAGCACACGGTTTCGTAGCGGTCACACGTCTCCGTCATGTGTTGAACGATAAGCACCATATAAGGGGACAGCAAGTTTCCTTCCATTTACCCACGATTGTTGTGTTCCTTTTCTGTAAATTCACAGACAAAAATATCCCCAAAAAACAGAAGCAAAACAAGAAGTGAAGATGAATCTCTTTGTCCTCGTTGCCATCCTTGCAGCGGTCAGCGTGGATGTGGTAAGAGGTGGTTTAAGAGCTATTCTGATGGAGGTCAGAAGGTTTTTAATTTTTCAGTATGACTAAGTTTCTCTATGCTTCTTTCAGGCTTTTTCACAAAGATCATCCAAACAAGCAAGACGTAAGTCATTTCAGTGGGTTTAGGTAAAGTTCTTAAGGTTTATACTTTGACAGCATGCATTAAATGTTCTCACCCCTCTTTGTGCTGTGATCTGCAGAACGGTGTCTGTCTGGAGATGGGAGTGAATACAGAGGAAATATTGACAAGTCATCCACCGGTCGCGCGTGTCTCTACTGGAACAGGGTTAAACCTCAATGGAAAAATGTAAATGGACTTGGCAGACATCGTTACTGCAGGTATGCTTTGGGCTACCAATGTGATGTTTTTATACTGTATGTCTGACAACAGGTAACCCATGTTTAATATGATTGTACTTGAACATTAGGAATCCTGACAATTCTGACATGCCATGGTGCTTTGTCACAAGAGAAAGAAGGACTGTGAAAGAATACTGTGATATTCCCACATGTAAGTCTCATATTGGTGATTTACTTTTTCTATTTGCTATATTTTATTGAAGATTGGTTTGAATTTTTCTAATGCTTTCTGTTTTCTATTCCAACAAAGGTTTTGCACCACTACAGACGCCTCCTCAACTACCTGTAGATACAGGTAATTTTGTTGTTTAAATCCAGTTTTTCCTAAATCACAAGGTATGATTCTCTTTATTAGCTCCCGCTGACTTATCCCATGTGTCCTTCCAGAGAAAACATGTGGAGAGACATCTGAGAGGAGGATTCATAAAATTGTAGGAGGCTCTTTCACACCTATAGAGTCGCAGCCATGGGTTGCTGCCATTTTTCATAAGCGCTATGGCTTCCTCTGTGGTGGCACTCTCATTTCACCAAGCTGGATTCTCACTGCAGCTCACTGCTTCTCTGATGGGTGAGAAAACAAAGCACCGTGTTATTTCCTCCAATGAAGTCATCGCACTGTAATTTCAAAATCATTCATGTTGGTGTGTGACATGTTTACACATTTGTGTGTTTGGTTTTTGTTCAGTGAGAATACCAAACTCACACATCTGTCCATATACCTGGGAAAGAGTGCCATTAATGAAACGAATGCCAGTAGTGAGCAGAAGTTTGCTGTGGAAAGACTCATCATGCATGAAGGATATAATGATATTACCTATAATAACGACATAGGTGAGCACAAACTCTGTTGTGACTAAACTGTGCATATACACATACAAAGAACTGCTCTGAGCACAGAACTTACGGGTGTTTTTATTTTTACATTTCAGCTCTGATTAAGCTCAAAAGCAGAGATGGAGGACGTGCAGCTAAATCAGCTTCTGTACGCATAGCTTGCCTTCCTCCATTTCACACTGAGCTACCTCCTGGATTTACCTGCACCATCGCAGGATTTGGGAAGGAGCGTGCAGGTTAGTAGTACAGGACCTCCATCCTTTAGACTGAGCTCTGCTCTCTCAACCTTTTCTCACATTTGACACTTTGTTGCAGGCTCATTCCAGTTCTCACAGTATCTGAAAAAGGCTGAGGTAAAACTGATGTCCAACGCTGACTGTAGCAAAGAAGTGCACTACGGAAAACGCATCACTGAAAACATGTTCTGTGCTGCAAGCCCTGACTGGAGCACTGATGCCTGCAAGGTAAGGACAGGGCGCAGGGTATGCCATGGGAAACAAGACATTTGAGCTGGCTTTAAAATATACATCAAAAGAGAAGTGAGTTAGAAGAAGTGGTAACTTGAATTGCAGCATGCATCATAACCTTTGACAGCTTTAAAGCGGATCTGAAGAGTATTTCTTCCTCTTCTTGAAGAAACTTGCTAACATTGAAAAGTGCTGAATAGCATAATGTCAGATGAGTTACCTTTAGGTTAAAATTTGTTGCTAGTTGTCAACCTCAAGACATGTCAAGGGTTACCTTCTGAGTATATTTTCACAGTTTTCACATGAAAATATTTGTTTGTCAGGGAAAAAGTGAATCAGGAAACAAAATAATGATAAACCTGGAAATTTTAGTTAACACCTGGCTGTTTTGCCCTTTTCCGCAGGGAGACTCTGGCGGTCCTTTGGTGTGTGGAGCATCAGGTCGGATGTTTCTGTTCGGCGTGGTGAGCTGGGGTGAGGGCTGTGCCTTGAAAAATAAACCAGGTGTCTACACAAAGGTCACCAACTACAACACATGGATCGCAGGAAAAACAGGACTCATCAAATACGCAAAAGGACTGATGTATCCCCTGAAATGAAACTGTCCCAGAATCGTATTTATTTATTAAGTGTTCCCTAAAGGCAGCAGGCTTTTTGCACATGCAAGCAAGTGCAGATGTTGCAGGTTTTGTTCTGAGAGCAGCTACCATCGCTTACTGTGAACATGTTTTTGCACTGAAACGATTTAATGTAAATATTTAAAAAGAGTATTTTAAAAACTGCTTTAATTGTTGGTTGCATTATATATTTTTATTACTTGTGCATTTTTCAGGTATTCTGCATATTTATTATTGACTTTTAAAATAAGCAATTAGGAAACATATTTATGTCAAATAATTTAATTTCATATAAAAGGCTGGTCCTGCTGTTGATGAAAATATATATATAATAAAAGCTTATTTATCAACTCATTTTTACTGTCTCTTTTATCCCTGGGTTACATGTATAACAAATGGCAAGGCCACTTGTTTTCCTGTTATACAGAAATAAAGAATTCCACCCGAGTAGCTGAATCAGACTAAGCTAAAGAGTCCCAAAGTCAAACACCAGAGGGCACTGTTGTGTGAAATTTTCTTTTTTTAGCCTCAAAATAAAGATCACAAAAGTATTTTAGAGCAAACAATAGTGACGTCTGATCTGTTTCATATCTGATCTGTGTGCTGTGTAGCAGTTTGGAGACAGAACTCAATAGACTAGAAACACAACAGGGGTCAAAACAAGACACCAGACTAGATAAACTGCTTTGCATTTGTCTTCTGTCACAGATAAAGCATTCTTTGTCTACAGCAGTCTGCTGTAGATTGACATCCAACCACTCCCACATGCCCTGTACTATAACTTCAACCACTCCTGCTCTTCCTGCTCACTTGTTTCCCATACCCTCCATAGCTGTGGTTTTCCAGACTTTTAGAAACCTGGCGCTTGCAGAGGCATACTCTGTGACTGCATCTGCTAAAACTTCCTTACCTTATCTCATTATCCTGCTGTACCTGTAACACAGATTAACTGTCTGGACTTGAATCTGTGTTTCTAGCCCCAATTTATTATTTAGGCAAAGGCTAAAAATGCATTTGAATACAAACAATTTTAAAAAAAGATAATGCATGAATGGTTAATAAGAAACAAAAGTCTTGAGCTCGATTCGCACGTCAACAGATTAACAATTTTTATCTTTTACACTTGGACACAATTAAGTATGTGACATTTGGTAATTTAAACCAGGAAATGTCATCATGTGATGGTGCTGGATAAAATGTCAGGGGATTACTAAATAAGAACATTCATCCTTACGAATGTGTAGACCGCAAATAAAATTCAAGGAACCTAATCAATTATTAATCGAAGCATTTCTATAAAAACAACAAATGTCAAGCTGTTGACAGTTCTCAGTGAAAGTGAACTCAGGAGATCTTCAAAGTCATTATGCTAAATCCTCAACTCATCTTGTTGCAAAGGAAAACATATATACTGAACTATTGCATGCAATCATCACCACTGTTTATTGCTTCCAAGTGGTCTTGAGCAATAGTTGAAAGTCTTTTCCAAGGTTTTCTCTGACTGTCTGACTTTTGTATTTATTTTCAGCCGACTTCTTCTACCTGACAACTTTCAGAGAAGAAAAAAAAGAAAAAAAAGAAAAAAAAAAGAGAAGAATCTTTTTCTTTGCTTATTAAGCCACTTAACACTGACCTATGAATCATTCAAGTATAAAAAAACATCTAATTAAAAGGATTAACCAGTGTTTTCCCTACACATAACAAACAGTTTAGCAAAGAAATTTTAAACTGTATCTTTAGTGACTTTGTTACAATCAGCCTGTTGCAAAAACAAACCATTTATTCTTATTATAACAGGCATAAAATTATATTTTTTGCACCAACACGGTGATTCACCAAGAGCTATTAGTTGAAAACGTGTCATACACCAGCACAATGTGATTTGTGTCCTTAAATATAATTGAGGAAACTGGTCAAGTGGAAGACAAAAGAAGTAGCAGGCCTAAAATAACATCTACAGCAAATGAACGATATCTGAAAGTTGCATCTTTAAGAAATAGCAAAAAATCCAGCAAATCCCTGACACCAGATGTGAAAAATACAACTGGGCCTTCAGGTGATCCATCTACTTTTCACTAAAGCCTTATCAGAAATGGTCTCAGTGGATGGGTGGTTGTCAAGAAGCCATTCTTAATGAAGGGAATGGGGGAGAAAAGGCTGAGGTATGCCAAATTACACAAGACGCAGTTCAAACAGGTGTGATGGATCCAAATTTTACATTTTTGGTTAAAATTGTTGTTAACATGTATGGAGCAGGTCAGGAGAAAGCACAGCAGTGCATGTCTACTGTAAACCACAGCAGAGAAAACGTCAGGGTTTGGAAATCTTTCACTGGAAATCTTTTCAAAAGTGATGGAATACAGAACATAGAAAAGTACCATGCATTACCATGTAACACTATCTGAAAAGCATCTGATTAGATCAAGGGTGACTAAAGACATTTGCACAGCACTGCATGTTGTAGTGGTATAGTAAGAAACTGTGGCTTATGTGCAAGTGCAGGCAGTGCTACTAAACATGGTTCTGCTGCACAGTGGCCAAACCTCATATCTTCTCAGACATACAGCATGACTCACAATATGACCACATACCACAACAACAATCACTCAAAAAGAAATATTTGAAGGGAGCACTAAGCATCACTGCTCCAGCCATGATACGCAGATTAAGTGCAATGAAAGCATCAGAATACACAGTGTTGCTGTGAACAACCACAACATCCAGTTGGTCATTGTGTCATTTCTGAGCACATACTCTAAAGCCTCTCTTAACAACCTGCAGCAATGTTTTCTTTCAAAGTCTGTTTGGACAAGTCCACATATACAGATAGTTCACAGCAGGGCTACTGGAGCCAATCGGAGACTGTCCTACCCCTCCTCAATTACTCATAGACACCAGTTTACTTTATTGCATCTCCTACTCTGCCTCAGTCCGTATATGGTTTGGAGATGCAGTGAGTACAACTCTTACTCCTCTTTAAGGACATTTCCTGAGATGAGAGGACATTTGTGGGGTCATTTCTAACCAGTCCACTATGTCTGATTTGGGGGGGGGTTAACCTTTTGTCCACATGCATCCACACTTGGTTGCAGGCTCTTTGGTTAATCTGGGGTCTTGAGGTTATGAATACTGCAGTTTTTGCTGCTGGGTTCGCCACTTTCCCTAACAGAGATTCAATTATGAGGTGCAGGGACAGCAAACAAGCCGGCAAGCATGCACACACAAGCGAGAACTGCAGGTATAAATGACATTCATGGGCATTGTCAGTTGGGTTGTTAAGTAGCCTATCTTCAGCACCAAAGTCCAGAAGCAGAGAAACAGCATGTGGGTGCTGTGCTGTAATCTTTGAGACTCCTTTCAGCTCCAGACTGCAGCAAGCTGAATCCTTGGTCTTTATTTAGACCTGCACATTGAGGCCTGGAGACATGAACTCCTGACCCACCTTTTAATGGACGGAGATCATATGTCAGATGTAGGTTCGAAGCTTCATAAAACCACACCAACAATTTTTTTTCTGCACCACCTGCACTAGGTGGTGCAGAACCTGCTCCCTTTTCTATCCCTTACAGTCTCACATATGTAAAGCTGACCTTTATGAGTCTGCAGGGAGTCACAGCTCAATATGTTTACAACCTTCCCTTGTTCTTTCCTTGATATTGCGCGCCCCCACCCCTTATCTTGAATCATAATAGCTTAAGTTACCCCAACACTTTCCCTTTTTGGGGGCTATTGGCATGCATGACGTCATTTGGGAAGAGCTCTCACTGTGTGTGTGTGTGTGTGTGTGTGTGTGTGTGTGTGTGTGTGTGTGTGTGTGTGCAGGGAAGGCGTCAATGCGCACCAACACCAACCAGCTTGGCAGCTGTATTCCTTCGCTGTGATTGGACAGAGGGCGGTGATTCCTTCTGTCACGATTTGGGTCGCTCCCACCGGAGAACACCAACCGTCTGAGTCCAGCCTTTACCGAAGAGCTCTACGGAGGAGACGGTGCACACCGGGAGGAGAGGGTTTCCTCTCAGGGGCTGGGCTGACAACTCGGTATTTGTCCTCCTGTCGGTGAGGAGGAGAGGGAAGAAGCAGAGATAAGGGAGACCATCAGTGCTGGAGCGCCCAGCCGCCTTTCTTCTTCTTCTGTCGGGGCTGCGGTAAAAAAGTCTTTCACGATGCCGGTGTTTCACACCAAAACCATCGAGAGTATCCTGGAGCCAGTGGCCCAGCAGATCTCTCACCTGGTCATTATGCACGAGGAGGGGGAGGTAGACGGTAAAGCCATCCCGGATCTGACGGTGCCGGTGGCCGCTGTGCAGGCTGCTGTCAGCAACCTTGTGCGGGTGAGTTTGAATCAGGGCGTCAGTTCAGTATGAGCTCAATGGCAAAGTGCCTGCATGAAGTGACATTTACCACTCAAACTTTCAACCTGCAGAAAAGCGACATTTCTGGAGACTGGCTTTTGCAGTGGTGTGACAGCGTCTGTTTAATGTGTCATAAATCATTAGAATAGCAGGTCAGCAGACTGCCCTGCACCTATCATATGCCAATATCGGTTCATTTTATTTTCTGTGGGGCTTCTGCGTTCACGGAGTTAAATCCCTGTTTGGTCTTTATTTGCCATTAAAATTACATAAAGCTGTCATACACCCAGCTAACGCTCGTGCATGTTTTAACGGGGTCCTACAGTAGCTCCTACAGTAGTACAACAAAGCAACACAACATAGCAAAGTTTGCTGAGATTTGTAATCAGATGGCAGCTGAGGTCAATGAAGTTTGTAGGGCGGAAGAAATGAGTGGTGATTAAATTAAAAGCATGCCTCTCTCTCTCTCTCTCTCTCTCTCTGTGTGTGTGTGTGTGTGTGTGTGTGTGTGTGTGTGTGTGTGTGTGTGTGTGTGTGTCCTGCTGTGTCGTAGGTGGACCTGTGTACTGTAGGTTTTGTGCTCTCAGCTTCAACAGCCCAAGTTAGATTATTGCAGACTTTGCAGTTTATGAAACTCATCCATCCGTAGTAATAAACTCCACAGAGACTATATAAACACTCTGGTCATTTATCAGACTCCCACCTCATCTCTTACTCCTTTGCTCATCTCTTTGTTCATTCTTTTCCAAACTTCTTTGACCCTCCACTTTTCCACTTACGCCACCACTGTCTTTCTTCTCTGTCCTGTGGAATCTAATTGGTCGATTTTTATAGAGAGCTAAGCTTTAGTCAGTCACTGATGTCCCCTCTGTACGCACTGCCTGGGAGAAAATCAATAGAGGCCACATCATTAATGCTGATCCTGGACGTTTGCATTGATGCTGGGGTGACCTGGCTTCACTCACTTAAGAGAAAATAGCAGCAGACAGGAGGACTTCTTACAGAGAAGAAGCTGGTTTCACGTTCATTAGTAGTTGCTTCTCTGGTCATGTTTTAAATAGAAACGACACACTAAATTGAAATCATTGCTCCTTAAATGTTAAAAATCTGATCTGCTGCACAGTGCCTACATTTTTTGACACAAATGGTGGATGCGATGGTGGGATAGGTTGCACAATTAGTAACTTGTGTAGTGTTCCTGTGAAAAAAACTTACGAGTGACATCTTTTGTGGTTCTTGAATAGCAGTCCACTTTTTCCCGTGCAAGGACACACAAGATCATCTTGATAAATATCTCATTAACTGATAATGACCCAGGCTGTTCAGTTTGAACTCGAACACTGCACCATGCCACAATGAAAACCCCATCCTTTATCCAATACCCTCCAAGTGGATTAAGTCCTTGATGTCTCATTGCTACCAGGCATGTTCCTCTGTCTCTGCTTGTCCTTGTTGATTCATTCAGTTGATCCACACAGACAGCGAGCAGAAGGAGGCTAATAGCAGCCTCAGGCTTGTTGATGGGTCTCAGATGGAGTTGCGAGGTGTGAAGATATCAGGGCTGAGCACAGAGGGGAGGGAAAAAGGTGTCAGACAGAAGAAATGTTGGTAGGTGGGATGGAAGCATAAAAAAGGGATTAACTAAAAGTAATAAAGCCTGCATCTTTCCCCACTTCGCATTCTATAGTGGTATATTTATAGGGATGTACGTTTTGAGAGTTGTTGTACTCTCAGACAAGATGATTGCTCCACTGACAGAGGAACGAGAGCTATGAAGTGGGTGACAAGATTGTGTTGAAAGCGAGCACAAAGGGCGCTTGAGAACTGAGCTTGTAAAACGAGCAGTAGCTGGTTGCTGGGTAGATACACTTAATTGGATGTAAGGACATGCACACATATGCTTTATTTTAGAAAGGTGAATCACTTCTACGCTTGTGCAATTTGAACTAAGATATAACACAGTATACAGCAACATGCCACCACAGAGTCCCACTGCACACTGATACAGTTTCACTGTTAACCCCGTCCACAGTGGGATGGCTGTAGGGGGGTACTTAAAATCTAGGTCACTGAGACACACACTTGCAAAGATAGTGTCTGTCTCAATCCATCAGAAGTTGTGCGTGGGTTGATGCAGATCCGACTAAAAGATGTGAAAGATACTGTTGGTGTTTTTTATGTGCCTAAAAGTGTGAGCTTGGTGGAGTTTGCAAGGTGTCTGCTCCTCAAGGAGTCAGCACAGACCCTGAGTATGTTTGGGGGGTGGGGGGTGGGAAGGGGAGGAAGGAATAAATAGATTTACCGTTGAGTGAAGTAACCACACGCTGATGGAAGTGAGCAGACTAAGACAGAGAGGGAGAGGAGGGAGGCTGCAGGAAGATGCAGAATTTTTCATGATTGGTAAAGGAAGGAGAAAACATCCACATTAGCTTGGACGCTGTGAGGGAGAGAAAGTGTTTCTGGCTTTTTCAGACCAGACCCTGCCAAGCATCATGGTCTGCCCTCCCATCTCCAGCCCTCTACACACACACACGCACGCACGCACGCACACGCGCACACACACACACACACACACACACACAAACTCTTCTCAGCCGGCTCTAAATATGAGCCATCTCTCCTTGTTCTTTGGCAGACCCGGGAAAAGTCTTCTGGCTATGTGTCCACACATGCTCTCTGCTTCCCAGTGTGCCTTAAATCTATTCATGGATAAAGCTGTATTATGACATAAAGTCTTACAGCTGATAGATCGTTTACAGATTTGAAACTGATGTTAATAAAAGCAAATGATATTCATGGGCAAGAGGAACCGGGGGCACGGTGATGAATCATCCAGAGTTATTGTAGATTTGTAAGATATTTTTTCCCCCTTTTTTTTTTTTTAGTTTTGAACATGTTTGCTTGTTTTGTTTTTTTATAATTTTGGTGTGAGTGGTATTTGTCAAAGGAAAATATGTAAAAATACTGACACACAGTCTGAGTCTTAGTCCCAGTTAACATACAGTATGAACCTTTGCTAAAAATATAGTATTTATTTTGTATTTTAGCCAATTAAATTATGTTTCACAGCTTGGTTTAAGGATCTTTCTGCTCACAATAACACAACAATGTTGTTGTTTTTTACTCCATGAGGAAAAATATTCTTCTTTTTCATTTATTTATTCTTTAGTACAAGTTCTTGCACACACTGTCATTAAAGGTCTGGTTACCACATGAAAACCAGTAGAAGCTAATGAATCAAATATTTCCCAGTGGAGACCAAAACAGAGCTAAAACGAGCGGTTGACAGAGGACAGATGGCATGCAGCAGCATGGGATCATGTGGCCACAGTCTGTGAACCCCAGGCCACCAAGATGTTCTCTAAAATAATTATTAGTCATTAGTGGCAGGGAGAAAAGATCAGCCATCATTCACAGATTGGACAGAAATGTCAGCTGCACGCTCATCAGAGGTAATATCTCTGATCTATACACCCGCTCTGAAAGCTGTGATTGACAGCTGCATTTCCTGCCGAAGTAGTCCCACCTTGCAGGATGTACAACTGCACACACAAAAAACAACCCACACACATGCATACACATCACACTGTCAGCAAACCTCTTAACTGTGCATTAATAATGTATTGAATAATCAATACCAAGTGTTGCTGCTTACAGGAAGCTCTTCTGCTCTCCGCAGCACTTTGATCAGTCACCTGATGGCACTCTTTGAGTTCGCTTGCAGGGTTTAATCAGGAGGACATGCTCTACTTGGGGAGCTACATTCCACACATTTTCGTGTAACAAAATCTTCATTTTCCCAAACAGGGAAACTGACGGCTTCGGCTACTCAGCTAGGACTTCCTGTCCATTTTCAGATTACATTTAGGCATACTGTAAGTATCTATTGCCATATAGTAAACAAAGTTGGTAGTAAAGTGGACTGGTTCTTATATACCGGTAGTGTTTTTCTACTTGAGTAAACAAAGCACCACATTCACAGAAAAAACCCCAGAAAAACAAAACATATATAGTTAGGTTTTAAAATGGTAAAATACTTGCTATGCATCTGAAAACAATCATTAAGGATTTTTCCGTCCTCTCTACCCCACGTGTGCTCTGTGCATTTCTGGAAGAAGAAACACCTTTGTTATCTCCTGGAGAAAATATTCATATTTATTCTGCTCAAAGATCGACTTCTGTCCCATAAATAATTGTTTTAGCTTCCATTAAAGAAATTCCTGTGTACTCTCGCTTACTTGTAGATCCTATATTAAATTAACTGTGAATTGATAGCACCTAGCGTTCAGTTTTCTCTGTTTTAATCAGTATTATGTGGTCCAAAAAGCTGCTCTTCTTTTTAAGTATCTCAGTCTCAGCATTCGTGACGGCAAATCAAGCTGTTGAGGATCCTGAATCCTATGTTGAAACTGTTGAGCTGTTAGAAAAGTCTTGAGCTTTGATTGCTGAGTTTTGAGCTTACATCACTTATATCTATCATTTTGATGGCATCATTTTACTGATTATGTAGCATGTAATTTATAGTAGATCTGTAAAGTCAGTGCAACAGGCATAGCTCATTGTTTTAAGGAGTTTAACATTAATTTTATCCATCTATGTCTTGTTCGCATTTACATGGTGATTTCCAAATGTTCTCAAATGAAATCTTTTTTTTTTCTAAAGAAAATATCTAATTACAGTTTAGAAGTTTTGTGTGAATACTTTTTTAGGACAGCTGTACTTAACATTTTGAGCAGTTAGACTGGTCATGAAGTACATTTTATTGGGGGTGCAGGTACTTCCATGTCACTTCTTTGAAACTGATTCATTGTTTAAGCATTTCACATTAAAAAAAATAAATAATGATGATGATGATAGTGTTATGCACTGACCAAAAATGGAGTGCATCGCAAAGATATTAAAATCCC
Organism: Aulonocara sp. 'chitande type north' Nkhata Bay; assembly: GCF_057382095.1. Classification (NCBI taxonomy): domain Eukaryota; kingdom Metazoa; phylum Chordata; class Actinopteri; order Cichliformes; family Cichlidae; genus Aulonocara; species Aulonocara sp. 'chitande type north' Nkhata Bay. The sequence continues at coordinate 28,029,451 of NC_141356.1, forward strand.
TACAGCAACCATAAATGTCATAAAAGCACCATCATAAGATGTGAAGAGGGAACTGGTTGGGGCTCAGAGTGTGCGATGGCTGCTTCCTGATTCTCTGGAGCCAGAAACTCTATTAAGCAAATTTCAGTGATGCAGCAGCAGGGAGACTGATGTCATCATCTCACTGTAATTGCATCTCAAGTGTGTGTCTGTTTGGGTCAGAGCAAGTTTTCTGTTTCACAGGTTAACAAACAGTCTGAACCTCTGCAGGAATACTGAACTTTAGTACATACCTTATCTTTGATGATTGTATCTGTGATTTTGTGCATCAAGGCTCTTCATTATATATCTGTTACTGATGTAGTTTCTAGTTTTGGGGAAGATTAAATGCCCTGACTCGTACTACTTTAATACCAGACATGTGTAATAAAATCCCAGTGCTTTCTAAAATAATTCCACCTCAACAGGAAAAAAAATGCTTAATAAGTCAAAGCAGACAGTTCTGACACATCAACTTAAAATATTATGCAAACTAGATCACGGTGTGCATTTTTAAATCTTAGCTGTCAAACAAAATACAAATTTGAAGTCAGTTGCGTATTTCTTTTTTGACTTGTGATCTACTTTGATAGCTGGGAAAGGCCTCAGCCTCCACAAGTCTCTGAACTGGATAAGCTGAAGAGGATGGATGGATGCGTGGATGGATGATTACTTGCTTATGTTTAAATTGCTTAAGCAAAGCCAGTGAGTTATACTAATGAATAGATAAAGTCAGCACTGCAGATCTCCAGTATGGAGCCATGATCTAAAGATTGAAAGAGCTTTTGAAGTGCGACATTAAACGTCTTTCCTGCCTCTGTGTATAAAAACAGACCACAAAATCATCCCGAGCCTGAGCCGCTTCCCCTCAGGCAAAGATATGACATGCATGCATGACTGAAATAGGTGTGAATTGATACATACTCATTCACCCGTCATGCTATTAATAGTACTTGAACACTGCTTCCTGTATTGCAGGAGCTAATGATAATTTGTCTGTGGTTTTGTGTGTGTGCTGCAGGTGGGAAAGGAAACGGTTCAAACTACCGAGGACCAGGTGATGAAGAGAGACATGCCTCCTGCGTTTATTAAGTGAGTCTGCATCTGAAGCACTGTGTGCGTCACTCACAGAAACATCCAGAGAGAAAATTATGAGCAACAAATCCACTTTATCTCAGCGAACAGACAGAGAACTTGTTAAAAAGAGAAAAAAAAGATTTCAGCCCATTTAACATTAGGAAACGTGGCTGTGTTCCCAGCTACAACAAAGAGCCACTTCTGAGACCGGATCCGAGTGACCGTCCGGCTCCAGCTTCCAGACTGCTGAGAAGCTGTTTGTTGTTTTCCTGCTTGCATCCAAAGAGCTGACATGAACTCCGGGTGCTGGCTGAAAGCAGCTACTCAGCAGTTCTGGGGTTCACAGACCTCGCTGTTTTTGCTTACCCGTATTTGTTGCATTTATGTCCACGCATATTCTACATTTCCAGTAATATCATCTGTCTGTCTCTGCCATATTTTTTTTCATTGCTTGTTTATATATTTTTTCTAATCGTTTTTCAGCTACGTTAAAAAGGTCCAGACCTCAATCAGATCCACATACCACTCTCACAGCTCACTCACACATACATGGGACACTAAACCATAAATCTCACTCACAGGGCTTAGGAGGGAGCATGTGGGAATGTGAACCTACCTAAATATAGATGAACCAGCAGCCATTGATACCCTAACCAATGGGGGTCAGAAAGAGAAGGGACCGGGCTTTATTTGAATGCTCCTAAAAATCTATCGTAATCACTGATCTCTGAAGTAGAAATTTAGGATTACAAATGAAACCGCCTTTTTTTATTTAAAAAGCAGATTGCAAACTCTGAATTGAAGGTTGCATCATTTGTCTCAAGTCTCCACAGGTTTTAATAAGAAGGCCTTCTCAAATTTTGATCCTTCGAGTGCCAAATAAATACCGGTAGTGAAAAACTCAAAGTGCACAACACGCTGCCTACTGTGTGGGCTGCTTAGCCTGACACCTTGTCAGCCTCACATCTCGCCTGTGTGTTGGTTTGGTTTTCCTTGATGTCTCTCGGGTCTGATGCAGTGTGACTGACTGGTAGGTGTGCGTGTGTTCAGTATGAGTCCTAAGTCTGCTGTGTGTCTTCAGGGTGGAGAATTCATGCTCTAAGCTCGTCCAAGCTGCTCAGATGCTGAAAGCGGATCCCTACTCTGTTCCTGCACGAGATTACCTGATCGATGGATCCAGAGGGATACTGTCCGGAACATCCGACTTGCTCCTTACCTTCGACGAGGCAGAGGTGTGTCTGTTTGTGCATGCCTCCTTACATTTGTGTGTCCTCATAATCACTCTTACTTCAGAGGTGTGGCATCTTTCATGGAAGTAAAGCTTTATATAGCCGTACAGAGGAAGAAGGAACTCAGCTTAGAGCTGTAATGGTGTCTCAGATGCACCCAGATCTAATCACTGAGATCAAATGACTTCCCTCTGTCATAACTCAGGGCGTGTATGCGTGTGTGTGTGTAAGTGTGAGTGTGGTGGATTTGTTTGTGTGTACTCTTGTGCGATTGTTCAATGGCATCTCAATAAGTGGAATCACATTGGGCACGCGATTATGCGCACCATCACTAGCCTCATTTTTGAAAGAGCAGCTTCTCACAGTCACAAGACGTACATCACAAGACTGTACACGCACACAGACACACACAAGCCCACACACACAGACACACACAAAAAACTGAGTAACTTCAGGCTAAAAAAAGCTCCTGCAAAGAAGGAATTTCCTTGTTCTCATATTAAAATGTGGCTTTTGTTTTACGCCTGCATCTGCTTAAGACTGTGTCCGTGCTGTGTTGTAGGTACGTAAGATAATCCGAGTGTGTAAAGGTATCCTGGAGTATCTGGCAGTAGCTGAGGTGGTGGAGACCATGGAAGACCTCATCACATACACCAAGAACCTCGGACCAGGTGAAGTTTTATCCCCACTACTCTGTGAGAAAGTCTTTGTGTGGTTCTTAAAACGTCACTTTAGTAAAGTAAAGATTCACACAGGTTAATTAAAAATAGGAGCCCTGATTCAAAATCTACTGCAACATGTACATTTTTACTCATTTTAATTTATTTAAATAAAGAAATTATAAATGTTATGGAACTGGAAAGAGGTAGGAACTGTCACCAATAAAGCCGAGACTAAGCCGAGACTTACAATATCATATTTAAAGATTGAGGCTTAGAAAATGCAAAAAGTCATTTAAAGGTAGAATTAATCGAGGCAATAACCGTCAGATTCACTGATAATGAAACAGAAGTTATAGTAATAAAGAATGTTTGCTGAATAATTTGTGCAGAGCTGTTATAAACTGTGCTTTTCGGATTAGTTTGCTTCATAAAGCAGAAAACGCGACAACAAACTTTTGTTTTACACGATTCTTTAGTTTAAAGATCCACCTGCCAGCTAAATTAACCGCTGAGTGCTCTTCTGACACTAAAATGCTTTGATTAAGGATCAGAGTCTTTTCACTGACAGGAGAACCATAAACAGGCTATTTATCACCAGAGGCAACAGGTCAATTGTGTTGTCAGTGCAGTGTGGCATAATGAGCTGGAGGAAATTTGATGCCAAACGTTTTCTCCCACTTGACTGATGCCTTCATTGTGTGAGATCAGTCGTTCGTGAAGTTACAATGTTTGTGTTGGAACTGCTTAGTTAGCGTATACACTGGGGGAAGCTTTTAGCCTTTGATTGTTCAAGCATACTTAAAGCAGCGCCAAAACCAAAGTCAATAACATTTTCTTTTTTTTCAGGGATGACCAAAATGTCAAAGATGATAGAGGAGAGGCAGCAGGAGCTGACACACCAAGAGCACAGACAGATGCTAGTCAGCTCCATGAACACTGTCAAAGAGCTGCTGCCCGTTCTTATCTCAGGTGTGTGTTCGTGGCTGCGCATGTGTGGGCTAACGACAGCACAGATCATTGAGCATCCAAGAGTTGTTATAGCAACGCAGATAATTACAGTCATTAAATGCTGGGGATGGGGATGTGAGTGTGACTGCGCGCATACGTCGCCTACAAACATCTCTGCTGCGCTACTCTTATACTCTGCACCAACCAACAGAGAAGAGGAGCACTGTTTCAACTACTTGAATGCACTGAGACTACATGGTCAAGTGTCATAAAATCTGAACTATTTGGCAACTAAAAGAGAGAAAGAAAAATAATCTCTCTCTCTACATATATATGTATATAGATAGATAGTGTCACGGTCTGGAGGGCAGACCGTGGGGGATGTAGGAGAAAGGACCCAAAACGCAGACTTAATGGAATGAACAGTGGGTTTATTTACAGTGAGGTAATTGTACACCACACATTAAATCTCCAAAAGTGCTCCCTCGACTCCCGTGACGTGTCTTCTCCCAAGTGCTGGTATCCCGTGCTCTCTGCCCCTGTGCCTTCACACACCCCGTGTGTCTTGCAGTCCTGTGTTCCGCTGTCCTCCTGGGGAAAAACACAGACACAGCCGTTATGGCACCAACTCCGGCAGGCATACACTTTAACAACACTAGAAACACTGACATGGAGTCTAACTCAACAATCCTGCGCCGGAGGAAGCTCCATCGCTCTGTTAAGTAGCTCCCCCGACGATCCTGATCAGAAGCAGGTGTGTGGTAAGCTAGGCGTGACCAGCAGCTGGCAGGGCCACACCCATCAGGCCTGCAGGTGGCTGTCCTTCATCCTCCAGCCTCACACACACACACACACACACACCAGCATGGAACACAAGAGCACAGTGCAGCAAACGTACATCCAATACACTAATAACAATAAAGGTCCACACTGTTCACGAACCCCGAGTCCCCGGCACCGGGTCCGTGACAGATAGATTAAATTAAATTACATTATTGTTTTACCACACCTAAAAAGCTTTTCTGAAGCTCTTTAGCATACAGGACATTTGAGCTTATTGATTTGGTTTTACTGCCCCCCATTTGCTGCACTGGTTCAGTCTCATTGAATTCAGGTGTTTTCAGTCCCACTACCACGGGTGTATCAGATCACATGCCAAGCTATGGACTCTGACTTTGCAAACATTTGTGAAAGCATGGATGGTTTTAAAGTGCTCACTAAATTCAAGCTTGGTATTGTAATAAGATGCCACCTTTGCAATAAGGCAGTTTGTGAAAATTCTTCACTTGATATTCCACAGAACCTCAACCACACAGACTCAGACCATGTGCGGGGTGAAAGCTGCCAAACCTCTCTTTACTGATTAACTGCAGAGTTCCAAACCCCCTCTCGCATTAACATCAGCACAAAAACTGTGCGGCAGGAGCTTCGTGGCATGGGTTTCTATGGCTAAGCTCCTCCTGTAGGTTTAATGCAAAGGCGATACTGGTACTTTTGTCCTGTAGTGTATATTGAAATGTATGTAACCACTGGGAGATCACTAACTGGTTTTGGACCACTGTGTTGAGACTTATCCATTGCATTCTTCCCCTTTTTTTTCTTCATGACCATACTGGATAAGAGGGTCAAACTAGGGATTGATCACTTAACTTTGCCAGGTACATCGATATTTTTAAACAATGGATAGTAAAAAAACAAAACAAAAAACCCGACATTAAATCAAATAAGATACCTGAGAAGATGAAAATGAAAAATGTTTGTCTATGGGTCTACACTTGCTTTTAGAGCCAGTAGCATTATTAGATAATTATTATAAAATAACAATTATAATAGTATTACAGATGCTGAAGACTATTTAAGATTTTAATCCCCATCCTTTAAAAGTTGGTAGATATGAAAAATAATGCCTATAAAGAGAGAAAATACTAAACTTGCATTAATCACAATCAGTCCAAGCATGTTAGTGCTGCCACAAAGGTCATTTAAAATCAGCATATTAAAAGCTTTTATTTTTTAAAGTGGGTCATTTCTATTTGCCACAATAGATTCTTAAGTTAAATGAGCACTTCATCTTAAGTTGAATATGTCGTCCTACCTGAGTTTAAACATAAATACTGTTATTTCTTTCCTCATCAGCTATAAAGATTTTTGTCGCAACGAAGAGTAGTCGAGGTGCCGGGGTTGAGGAGGCAGAGAGAAACCGAAGGTTCACTTTTGAAAAGATGAGCGCTGAAATTAATGAGATCATAAGAGTCCTGCAGCTCACCACGTGGGATGAAGACGCCTGGGCCAATAAGGTACAACCTGTGCTGCATTTAAAGACTCTGATTTTTCTCATTTTACCCCACAAACCTAAAAAAAACCCACAAAATAATCCCCACATACCTAAATCAGATTTCGCTGGCGTGCCTGCTTGCATACATACAGCCTCACTGAGCTGCATCTCTGAAAAAAAAATCACTCTTCACTTTCTGTCACTTTTTTCTTTTTGCTCGCTAGTATAACTCCTGGTTTTTCCTTTTTTTTCCTTTCCTTTCTGTACCTTCCTCCTCCATTCTTTTCCTCCCTGTAGAAGGTAAGCCTGTTTCTCTCCCCATCAGCGGTTTCCAGCATGCAAGCGTGTATGTGTGTGAGAGATAAGGAGACACAATATGTCCTCATGCTTACATTATTATTATTATCTATCATGCTGGTATTTGACAGTAAGTGTTTTGTGTTTCAGTCCACTGACTGTTGGCTGATGTGTGATGTACAGCACACATACTTCATCACTTTATTGTCATATGTGCATATCTGTTTGTCTCCAGACGTCCATTCGAGTCAAACGGCCTGAAACAGAGGTTTCTCAGCTCGGTTATTTATTTTAACACCTGTCTTCAGTCATGGTATTTTTTCTGGTGTATCGTCTCGTGTTTACGCTGTCAAAGATCGACCATCGTAGCACAATAAGACGCTGGTTTTGGCTGCATATACATGCTTGGAAAAAGTAATTTTTGGGCATCAGTTAGAGATTGCGCATTGAGATAATTTAAGCCAAAGTTAAGCACTGTTTCACTCGTCTAACCTGTAACTCTGCATGTTTCTCTCTGCACACAGCCTCCTTTGATAATGATCTGTCTGTTTGTGTCTGTACCGCTGTGTATGAGCTGTGATAAGCACTTACTGTGAGTTTGTGAGAGAAACCGCTGGCAAGCCATGTCTGCCGTCCTCTCGGGTCATGAATTATAGAAATAAGCTGGTTGGTGTCCAGATCCATCCATAATAGATGGGCTGTATTGAACGGTTCCACTTAAGAGGTTCATTCTTCTCTGAACTGGAAAAAACATTTTTTTTCTCCTTTCTGGTTGAAGCACTGAAAGAGTCTGTCACATTTTAGATTAAGTCACTTAGTCTTATTTTCTCCTTTATAATAAGGAATTATTTTTAGCAAGACATTGTAAAAAGTGGTGATTTCTGTGTAAAACATAGAACCCATTTTACAGCATGAAATTAATAATGTAATACGACTTCATTGACTAATATTAATAAAACCAATTTTGTGCTGTTAGTGCCCACATTTAAGACTTCATAGCTTGCAGGCCACCATCCATTTAATCGTGGATAAACCAAAATATAGGTTTTATATGAGGCAGTTTTAATGTATACATCTATGTGTTGAACTTTCCCACAACAAAATAGCCTTTACAAATGTGAGCCAAGCAACCAAGTCCAGCTTTACACTGGAAATTAAAGTCTCACAGTTAGAAAAAATCTAAAAATCAGAAAGCTACACTGCTGGTAATACCGTTCCCCATTACAGTGAACATTGGATTTAAAGTTTATTTTGTTAGTCCTATACACTTCATCAGTCTTGTGTACACCATCCTCAACCCATAAATACTGACAACGGATTTAGATGTGCCCGAGTTTCCGTAAAGATAGCAATTATGACAACAAATAATCTGTAAAACTGTAACTACTTATAAAAAGTGTCTTTTTTTCTGTAATGAAAGCAATATATTTGTCTTTAACACATCTCTTCTCTTTACTTCAGGATATGGAGGCCCTGAAGAGATCTCTGGCTTTGATTGAGTCAAAGATGGCACAAGCTAAAAGCTGGCTCAAAGACCCTCACGGACAGCCAGGTGGCTGTTTGTTTCTTATCTATTGTGGCTTCAGCTAAAAACACCTAATCGTCAAACGTGAATGTCATGCCATGGCGGTCTGTCGTTTCCAGGAGACCTCGGTGAGGTGGCCCTGCGTGCAATACTGGACGAAGCTGGTAAGGTGGGAGAGCTGTGTGCTGGGAAGGAGAGGAAAGACATACTGGCGACCACTAAGGCTCTGGGACAAATGACTGACCAGGTCACAGATCTACGAGCTAGGTAGGGTTTTTCTGCAAGAACGTGTGAGTTAAACAGTTTTCCATCCTCTGTCCATGGTGTGCGATTAGGTGCGCATTTGAATTGTGTATTCAGCTGTCAAGCCTCGGCTGAGTGTCTTTGTTGTTCTTAACAGAGGCCAAGGCCCGACCCCGGGGTGTGTGCAGCGTGCCGGCCAGTGCTCGCAGGGCTTAGACTTGTTATTTGGCAAAGTGGACAGTGCTGCTCGCAGACTGGAGGCTCTAATCAATGCCAAACAGGCTATTGCCAGGAGGCTGGATGCTGCACAGGTCAGATAGAACAACAATAATATCAGAATGAGCTACACTAACCAGGGAACTGCTTTATTCCAGCAAATCCGACTCTCTACTTCTCTAATCCTTTTCCAAGCAAGTGTTGCAGTTAATACTTTACAAATTCTCTCAGAATTATTATTGTTTAAAAGAGAGACCCCACTGGGTAAAATCTTCACTAGTAAATAGCCCCTTCACATGGTAGAAGCTCTACTGTGAGACATGTGTCAAAAGATGTACTTATTTCATATGTCATACTGCACATGTGCATATTTAGGCATGGCTGGCTGATCCTCACGGCGGTCCCGAGGGGGAGGAGAACATCAGAGCGCTCCTTGCAGAAGCCAAACGCATCGCCGATCTATGCGAAGACCCCAAAGAGAGGGATGACATCCTGCGTTCCATAAGTGAGATCGCAGGACTCACTGCCAGGCTTATGGAGCTACGCAGACAGTACGGTTTCACCTCACATTTCTCATGCTCGATGACACGTGCATTGTGAAAACTATACGTAATACTCTTTCCATAGGCTCAAACTGCAACCCCATGCCACCAATAGGTGGCATATTTTACCCACCTGGAAAGTATGTTGTTGCCTGTCAACCTTGGGCATGAGTCCTCCAAAAAGGTTTTAAACTGTTTGAATACGGTGTCACGGTGTTTTTGTGGAGGGGAATTTAAAGGGAAATATCACTTAACTAAACAACAGTCTTTAATCCAAATGCTTCTGTAGCTCAGTGGATGATGGCGAAGATGATGATGAAGATTAGTTGCTTTTAGGAACATAACTGTAATGGTCTTCTGCTGCATTTATTGAGCATAAAGCAAATTCAACTTCAAACACTGAACAAATTACCTAGATATGCTCTAATTAATACTGATCTGCACTTTGAAGGTAAAAAATGTGGCTATGATTTCCGCATTTGGAACAGATAGTACTTTTACAATGTGTAATTTAGTAGAGATATTATCACTGTATTATGGTATCCTGTCAAAACGGCTGTGCAAGGTCATAAAAAGAGAATCTGACTTTGTTCTTCTTTTCTTAGAAGAATGATAAAGGCATTTCTTAAACGGTGCCCTGAATTATTGTCCTGACCAGAACTTGTAGTTTTATGTCTAATAATCTGGACATACACATATAGAAATGTTTTGTCTTTATTTCTACTACACAAAAAAGCAATGTTAGGCTTTAAAAGTGGTATTTCTCTTTTTTGGTGGTATCTAACAGGGGTGTAGTGTTATTTTATAGTCTATATTAAGTCTTTTATGCTTTTTTGTCTCTCCCTCAAGTTGTCTATCTTTGTTACTGTCTCAGGGGTAAAGGTGACAGTCCTGAGGCCCGTGCACTCGCTAAGCAGATTGGGGCGGCGCTACTGACCCTGCAGTCTAAAACCAACCGCGCCGTAGCCAACATGAGACCAGCCAAGCCTGCAGTAACCTTGGAGGGCAAGATGGAGCAGGCCCTCCGTTGGGTGAACAACCCTGGAGTGGACGACAGAGGAGTAGGTAAGTGGTGCTGGATGACTGCTCTAGGGAGTGATGATGCAGTAGTTTGTCTCAAAAATAAACACCCTGACCTTCCAGCGCATTTTGTGCATCTCTGTGGATGATGGACGGATTGTAAAAGAAACCAGACACCAAGTGAATATCGCTCTTTGGGGATGTTAGCCATTTGTGATCAGTGAGGTAACTGTGAAATTACTCAGGCAGGAAATGTGATTGCGTGGCACAGAAATGACTGTGCTGTTTCCTTAAATGCCCACAATGATGCATTTTGTGCATCACTGATTGACTAACTTGACTAGTTTAGTCATTCAGGGACTCTTGTATTGTTTTCATGCTTTGTTATTGCAGTCTTCCTGCTTTGTCATTTGATTGTTTCCTATTTCGTCCCATGCTTCTGTATGGGAGCAGAGTGTGAGATGCTACAGTGGAACACAGGTATCTCTCTATGAAGCTTTCTTAGAAGACATAACCAAACATGTTATTATTAGTAACATTATTAACTTCCTGGAAACTATATAATGTTAGCATTTACTGCAAACTATAGCTTCCTACTATTGATGTTGCAAGAAATGACATCACTTCTCACTTTGTATTTTAAGTCCCTGTGACCAACAAAAAGAAAAAAGAAAAAGCGATACTTCTATATCTAAATATGGGTTGTTATTGAGGTATCTAGAGCATGACTTCTACCCTGTGTTACTCTCTAGGTCAGGCAGCAATCAGAGGAATGGTCGGGGAAGGGAGGAGGCTGGCAGGAGGCCTGTTAGGCCCGTATCGTCAGGATATGATTGGGCGCTGTGACCGAACAGAGGCTCTGATGACATCCTTGGCAGACATGGCTGGCAGGGGAGAGGCTGAGGCTCCTCATGCACGCGCTACAGCTGCACAGCTGCAGGACACCCTTAAGGTATCTCACAAGCACGCACATTTAGTCTATAAATAGATTAATGCAGAAACACAACCTCCCCTGTAATCATATGTAAACAAGTTTCCAAATACACAAAATATACCTGACTAAAAATCATGGAAAAGGGGAAAATGCACGATGGCTAGAATATTTCTGTTTGATCCAAAGGTGCAGCCAATATAACAAAAGCATGGGGAGTGAGGATGCATAGTGTGAGACTCAGTAATGTTGATTTCATTGAAAGTGCTGGTGCAGAGCTCCCCCTGGTGGATTTATGCAACAATCTCTGCTTCATCCAGGACCTGAGGCAGCGCATGCAGGAGGTGATGACCCAGGAGGTGTCTGATGTTTTCAGTGACACCACCACACCTATCAAACTGCTGGCTGTGGCTGCAACTGCACCTCCCGATGCACCAAACAGAGAAGAGGTCAGTAATGCACAAAACACAGCACCAATAACACATCCCATTCACCTGTTTCCACTAATAGACACCATGGCTCAGCTGTGTGGTGTGGGAGGTTGATTATGTCTACATTTTGACTGAAGTGCTGCTAATGTTTGTGAAAGGTTTTTGAAGAGCGCGCAGGGAACTTTGAGACCCACGCGGGTCGGCTGGGGGCAACGGCAGAGAAGGCTGCTGCTGTGGGAACAGCCAATAAGACTACAGTAGAAGGCATCCATGCTGCTGTGAAACATGCAAGGGAGCTCACACCACAGGTACTTCTGTTTGATTTGGCCACCCCTGATTTGCATGATCACGTATCAAGATAAAACCTGTAGGTGTTATATACAGTCTGAGCGTGACTTGTTTACTTTTTTGTTTGTTTTCACATCCAGGTAACGTCTGCCGCTCGGATCTTGTTGAAGAACCCTGGGAACAAAGCGGCGTATGAACACTTTGACACCATGAAGAACCAGTGGATCGACAATGTGGAGAGACTCACCGGTGTGGATTTTCTCAGCATTTCTCGTGCTGCTTAAAATATTACCTTGCTGCACATGAGAGAGGATTCACAGAGGCGTGCTTATCTGTGTTTTCTCTCCCAGGTCTAGTGGATGAAGCTATCGACACCAAATCTCTGCTAGATGCGTCTGAGGAGGCGATAAAGAAAGACATCGACAAGTGCAGAGTTGCCATGGCAAATGTTCAGCCCCAAATGCTTGTTGCCGGGGCAACAAGCATAGCAAGGAGAGCTAATCGGGTCCTGTTGGTGGCTAAGAGGGAAGTTGAGAACTCTGAAGACCCACGATTCAGAGACACTGTGAAACACGCTTCAGACATCCTCTCGCACACCATCTCGCCTATGGTGATGGACGCCAAGGCGGTGGCAGGGAACATCCAAGATAAAGGTACAGGAGAAAAACATGTTTAATATAATGAGTGATAAAGAATGACTCAGGTTTATTTACCATGTTTTCGCTGTTTGTTCCAAAGCTCTGCAGAAAGCCTACTTGGACTCGTGTCTGAGGATCCTGGCTGCAGTCGGAAAAGTTAGAGAAGCCTTTCAGCCTCAGGAGCCGGACTTCCCTCCTCCACCTCCTGACTTGGATCAGCTCCATGTAAGCACATTCAAACACACATAACACACTTTATTCCCACAGTAGACTTTAGCAGTAGTAGTTAAACTATTAAACTGGGATTCCAGTGTTTTAGGGAAATATATCAGTCTTCCTTTATGTGGGATTAACAAACTTTCTGAAACAGGGTCTTCACATTGCTCATGAGTGGGTTACGACAGCCAAGAATATTTTTTCTATGATTTAAATTTGATTGTCTCCATTTATTTTAGACCTAAATATAATATTGTTTGTCCCGACTTGATAAAAATACTCATTTCTGATATGTACTCTGGTTCTGCTGGAGGTTTCTTCCTGTTAAAAATGAGTTTTTCCTTCTGGCTGTTGCCAAGTGCTTGCTCATAGAGTCCTCTGATTGTTGGAGCTTTCTTTGTATTATTGTAGGGATTCACCTTACAATATAAAGCACATCGAGGAAACTGTTCTTATGAATTTTATATCAATAAAACTGAATTTAAATATACTTGTGAATCACATATTGTTATGCATGGTGGTCAGACCCAAGCAATTTAGGATCAAACAGCAGCATGATGGAATAACGTCTATGAATTATTATGAACTACCTGTATGTGCGTTTTCAGGTTAGTGATGAGCAGGCCCCACCCAAACCTCCATTACCAGAGGGGGAAGTGCCTCCGCCTCGGCCTCCTCCTCCAGAGGAAAAGGACGAGGAGTTCCCGGAGCAGAAAGCTGGAGAGGTGCTCAGCGAGCCCATGATGGTGGCAGCCAGGCAGCTGCACGATGAGGCGCGCAAGTGGTCAAGCAAGGTCAGTTCACACAAACACGCATATTTGCATATTTAGCCAAACATCTGTGTATAATTTTAAAGTCATGATTTCTAGTTAGTTGCTGGCTAGTTGTCTAAAGAAAAAAAAAGTCCCATCTGTGGATGGGGGGGAACCGGAAACTGTCATCTGTTTAAAGTGTCAGCATGTGACTTTGTTCACGGTGTACACATGCACACTCAACATGCACGAAGTGAATATGAGATATTGCAGTGAGAAATCCCAGCCTCAAATCTATATTACAAAAGCTCACTCCACTTACAGCAGACGTTATCTACTTCGTCTTTCCTCATATCTCTGTGGCTGTCAATGTTCCGTGTGTGTGTGTGTGTGTGTGTGTGTGTAAAAGAACTGTACACAGGAACAGCTAATCTGTATAAATAACTAGGAGTAATGCCCTCTTGCTATCTTTGTGGAGCTGATAACCATTTTCCCCTTAATGGCGCCGCTAACAGTTTTTCCACAGATGTTTTGTGTGTCTTTTAAAAACTATCCACAAACATCCAGACATCTCTGGTGTTGGGTCACACTCAGTTTGCCAACTCAGCACTAGACCTTGTTTGATTATGCAAATAGGTTATAAACTCTCAGCTCAGCCACCGCCTCAGAGTAAGGCACATCATCCACCCGCTGCCTTCCCAAACCAGCTCCTCTTTCGTTTTAATTTCCCCCCATCTAAATCGTCTGTGCCTATGTGTGCAGTTTCACCTCCCCTGTCCCTGCACCTTCACCTTGCTTGAATACGCTCCTCCTTCCTCCTGTAAATCTCCTGTCCTTTATTCTTCCACCCAGTGCCTCTCATACTATACTAAATGCCTCCTTTTCCCATGCTTCCTTCCCTCCTGCTATCCCTGGCTTTCCACTCCCCTCTTCTTCTCCACATTCCTCCTTTTTTTCCTCCTCCTCCCACCCCTTTTGCCTCCCTCCCTTTCCTTCCCATCCCCATCAATCCTCCAACCACCACCAACAAACCCCCCCACTGCCTGGCCCAGCCTGAAGATGAGGAGGCAGTAGAGGAGAGGGAGGTAGATGATGAAGATGAGTTTACTGATGGTGAGGATGACTATGAGCCAGAGCTGCTGCTGATGCCATCCAACCAGCCTGTCAATCAACCCATTCTGGCAGCTGCCCAGTCTCTCCACCAGGAGGCGCGCAAGTGGTCCAGCAAGGTCTGCGCACATACATGCACATGAGCGCACACACAACCACATGTGGATCAAACAGTATGTGTAAAAGGCTCTAAGTGTTTTGGGTACTGTTTGACCCACGCACGCACACGTGCACGTACACCCACGCATGCAAAAAGATAAATGCACAACACAAGGAAAGCCCCGCAGGACAGGAAACACCCACCGGGGGCTGTCTGAACACTGAGCTCTGCATCTGCCACTACCAATGGAAAACTCCAACCAGCTGCAGCTGCTGTTTTACTCTTGTTGCATTATTTTCAGACCTGGTTACACAAATGGTAATGCTGATGCCATGCAATGGTTGCACAAAACGTTGAGGACTGTGGGAATGTCAGGTTTGATTGTTGCACCACGTGGATAAACTGGTACTGGCTTCACAAGTCCTTAAGCTCATGTTTGGGTAAAGCGGTTCAAAGGAGGAGGCAGGCGCTCTGTCTCATCATTGCCTCTGTTGTCAGACTTTCATTGTCTGGCCAACCTGTGAAGCCAAGGATGACAGTTTCCCAAAGACTTCTGGGTGATTTATATATGACATTAGATTGCCTGCTTACCCACTCTGGTCACCTGCTTCTGCTTTTTAGCCCCTATTATTAATCACTTTAACATTACCTCATGTGTACTAACTTCAGGTTGACTCTAATATCACAAAGAAAATGAAAATCTCAATTAAAAATCGTGTTAAACATGCTTGCATTTAATTTTAATTCAAATGTAATAATACAAAACACTAGAATTTTAATGTCTGGTTTCCCAAAACCATGTTTCTCTGTTAACAGCTTTAACTGCTTCCTCCTTTTCTACATCCCCATTCTTCAACAGGGTAATGACATCATAGCCGCAGCCAAGCGGATGGCTCTGCTGATGGCAGAAATGTCTCGGCTGGTGCGTGGTGGAAGCGGGAACAAACGAGCACTGATCCAGTGCGCTAAGGACATCGCCAAGGCCTCGGATGAGGTGACAAGACTGGCAAAAGAAGTGGCCAAACAGTGCACTGACAGACGCATCAGAACGAACCTGCTGCAGGTGAGGATTTGCATAGACACAAGCGCACTCTGTCTTCAACGGGAAACATCTAACATCTGTTCTTCTTGCCAAAGGTCTGTGAACGAATCCCTACCATCAGTACTCAGCTGAAGATCCTCTCTACTGTCAAAGCCACCATGCTGGGACGGACAAACATTAGTGAAGAGGAGTCAGAGCAGGTAAACGCACAACAAAGCACATACAGTTGTGGTCAGAAATTTAAATTCACCCGTCATGGGCATGAATGTCATGGTATTTTAATGATTTCTTTGAGCTGTTCTTTTCCCAGAGTGGAGTGATTGTGCAGCATACATATTTAATGACTTTAATAAGCAAGAACTTGTGCACAAGTTTGAATTTATGAAGGATTTTCTCTCATCCACATAAGGTCAAAAGTGTACATACAGGCTGAAATATATACATACCCTACCTACTAATGTTTGTTTAATGTCACTTAGCAAGTTGCAGCTTGATCAAATGCATTTGGTAATCATCATCAAACTTCTGGTATCATTTTTGGCTCTCTTCTTGGCAGAATTGGTGAAGTTCATTTAAATTGATTGGTTTCCAGGCATGGACCTGACTTTTAAGTGTAATCCGCAAATGTTTAGTAGGGTTGCAGTCAGGGCTTGATGTTAGCCTTGAGGTTTACTCATTTTAAACTAGTTTTGATGTGATTTTGGGATCATTGTCCTGTTGGAACATCCAGCTGCGTCCAAGTTTCATCTAGATGTTAGTTTGAATTGAAGCTGAAGAATTTAGGGGTAGCCCTCCTTCTTAATTATTTCATCCACTGTCCACTGTATTTGGCAGTAAAACAAGCCCAATAACATGCTACAACTACCATGATGCTTGACAGTTGGTACAGTGTTCTTAGATTTGAAAGCCTCACCTTCAGTTTTTCCAATCACACCTTTAATCACCTCGTTTCACTGTGCACAGTAACACTGGTGTTCCAGCAGTTTCCAGTTCACGGCAGGCCTGAACCTTGGAGATTCCTGGGTTGTTCCTGAACGGTGACAGTTTGGGTTGTTTCTGTTATTACAGTAAATGTATAATATGGCAATCTCTAAGCTGACAGGCAAGAGAAAAAATAGGAAAGAAAGAAAAAGGAACAGTGGAAAAAATGGGACAAAGTACAATAAAAGGATAGAGCACAAATAGAAAAGCACAAATGTTGCGCCTGTAAGAAAAAAAACACCTGGAACAGCAAAATGTTAAAAAGCACAGAGACACAAATCAACAATCTTCTTTTGTTTTGTGTCAGTGTTTGTGTCTTTGTCACGTCTTGCTTTTTAAAGATGTACGTTGTACAATTATTTCACCCTGCAACAGTTCAAAGAAATAATTAAAAAGCTCAAAATCAAGATGACATTTGTAAGTAAACTTCTCACCCCAACTGTACCTCACAGTGATGCACAATCCAACCTTTTTTTCTATTATTATCCATAAACTCAGCATCTGCAGAAAGCAAAGTGCTATTTCAATGCCGTAGCTGTCTTTTCAAACTTGAAAAGCTCTACTACACACTGCAGTCCCTGTTATTACACTAAAAGCTGAGTTGGTAGTCTGGCATTACTGAACAAATGTAACTGATGGGACACTTAATTTTTTTTTTTTAATCTGCATTTAAGGTGGATTAGTCATGTCATGGCCAAAATTTGTGACAGATCTTTAAGCTGTTATTTTACTGCTTTGTTTGCCTCACCAGGCCACAGAGATGTTGGTCCATAACGCCCAGAATCTGATGCAGTCCGTGAAGGAGACGGTCAGAGAAGCAGAAGCAGCCTCCATCAAGATCCGCACCGATGCGGGCTTCACCCTCCGATGGGTGCGGAAGACCCCCTGGTACCAATAATCATACCTGGTCGCTGACATGGATGATGCTCTTTCTTTAAAACTTTGCTTCAATAGCACAAACCTCGAGTAAAGTAGCAATGTGCATATGCATTAAGCGTAAGCATGTGCACTTCAAGAGGAAGCTGCGGGATTTTGAGCCATTCTCCACTGTAGTTTGGGTGTTTGCACCAGGAAGCATTAGATCTGGTCCCATGCAGGTTTCTTTTAATGGCGTGAGCGGAATCGCACAGGTATATCGGAGACAGTTTTTTAAAGTATATTTTTGGTATGTTGTGTTACAAGACTTTATCCAAAGTTCAGGTATATATTTTTTGCATGAAAATGTTTTCTATTTTCTAAAGGCGAATTATGACACTAAAATGCTCCCAGAGGACGTTTACTTTGCATTCAGTTTTTTTCAGTGAGTTTCTTACTGTCTATTGTACATACAATAATTGTTTGTTTTATGAAAGATTTTTAGCTTTATTCACTCAGTTTGACTCTAAAGTCGGGAGTAGTGGAGCGAGCTGAGGCGCTCACTTTCCTTCCTGTTTACTTTTTAACAATAAAGGTTCTTTACTAAAGATCTACAAATTCAGAAGTTCTAGCATCATCACTTCAATGATTTTATACTTGAAGGACTTAAAGGTGTTATGAATACAAGTGAGACAGTTTTAAAGCAATTATATGATTAGAATAAAATATATGGTTGTTAGTGACTATGTTGTTTCTTGGGAGGTTGACACTACAGCTCACGGGTTTTCACTTAACAGCAGCAGTATGTGTGACATTGAAGTCAAAGTCAAGCTTAACTGATATATTTTTAATGTGCGTTTTCAGTTCTGTGTTTTCATTTTAGTTGAACTTCCACAGTGATCAATGCCAAAGGATTTGTTTTACATTACTGTGAGCTTCTAAACACTCAAACTCCAGGTTACTGCAGACAGTGCCGTCCTCTGTAGAGGACCCGGAGTGCTTTTTTTAAGGTCTGTTTATTTTTAGCCAAAATATATGAATGTTTTACTCTGCATTTTTTTTGTAATCTATTTGTAGTGCTGCACTGTACTGCACTCTTTGTAACAGTTGAACTGTTTGGAAATTTTAGCAAAGCTGATGATTTTAGGCAGCATCCTTTTATTGTTTGGGTGTTTATTTTTTAGATATCCAGATTATCCCTCTGTCTGAGCTCAGTAGTCCCACGTTAAATGCTCTAAAGCATCATCTGAAAAATCCATTTGTTTCCTTTTTTAGATGACCCCGGTGGTTTGAAAACAAGACAACTCTTTTTATCAGGCAATATTGTCAGCCTAGCAACGTAGATTTTATTTTTAGGTTAACACTAAAATATATTTAAAATGAGTTTGTTGTCATCTAGGATTAAACATATTTTTACATTAATACATGCAGTCAGTCAGCAAATTCATATTTTTATTTCCCTTAATTTAACAGTGGAGAATTTGTATGCACCTGTATGTGAAGTCTTTTCGTTTAAGCAGTAGTAGTGAGCAGTCCAAATGACACTAATGGACAAGGCTCTGGATTGCAGCACAGAATGTTAACCGCATTTTCACTTTTATTTGGGCCTACTGAGCATGTAGCAGCACTGACTATTCACTGAGAGCGACACAATGTAGATCTGCGTGTGTACCTGATGTGTTCATTCACACCCAGAATGTATACTGATAGCTTCTAGCCCTGCCAACACATCTGCTGTGCCTTGGAAGAAGAATAAAAGACTATAATGATGACTGGACTTGGCCTCTTGTTCTCTGTTCTAAGTATTAGAAAAACTCATGACCACACATAACAACGTCTAGGGTTTACAGAGAATGGTCTGAAAGAAATACCAGGAAAGAGTCAGGCTCATCAAACCAGGTCCCTTGTTGTCCAGTTTGGCTGAGAATGTGTGAATTGTAGCCTCTGTTTCCTGTTCTAGGCTGACAGAATTGACTCCTGGTGTGGTTTTCTGCAGTGGTAGTCAATCTGCTTCAAGGTTTGGCATGTTGTGTATTCAGACTTGCTCGTCTGCATACCTTGGTTGCAACAAAAGCTTGTTTGAGTTCCTGTTGCCTTCCTGTAAGGTTGAAGTAGTCCAACCATTCTCTGACCTCTGAAAGCAATAAGGCATTTGCAACCACAGAAATGACACTCACTGGATATTTTCTGTCCTTCAGGCCATTCTCAGTAAACCTCAGTTGCATACACCAGCATCTATGCCACATTCATAGTCACTTAAATCACTTTTCTTCTGATGCTTAGTTTGAACTTCAGCAGGTCATATCAGTCACATCTACATGCCTAAATGCAGTGAGTTGCTTTGGTGTGATTGGCTAATTTCATATGTGCATTAACAAGCAGTTGGACTGATGTACCTAATAAAATGTCCAGTGAATTTACATCCAAAAGACAGAACACACTGGTGAGGTTAGCAACAATGAAAGTCCTCAGGTCCACTGAAGAGGAACAACAAAAAACAAAAACAAAACATTAATCAGCCTCAAGACCTGAAAGGTTTGATTAAATTCATGCAATAATTTGTCTATTGAAATATGTGCCCCTAAAAATTGGGGCTACACAAATCCCTACATTTATGTTCAACCTATTAAATTCTGAACTTCTTTAACTGTCTCACTGAGGTGGTCAGAGGAGTAAAATTAATGAAATCTGCGTTACTATCCAATTTTTGAAACCAGAAAAAGGGTGAAAAAACCCAACCACTCAGCTTTCATTTTAGAGTTTTTATAAGACATCTTATAAACTGAAATACAGATTCAACTTCATACAAGAGCTTTAAGTAGTATTTCCCACATAAACAATTGATTGTGCAAATGCTGTGCTGAGTAAAGAAGCTGGAATTGAGGTTATTTGAGGATCTTGTGGACTTCAGACAGAAGTGTTCCCGATAACCCGTCTGAGTCACTGATCATCAAACGATGACCACCACAAGTCTTCACCACACTTGAATGGAGGATATACATTTTTTTGTTTTAATTTCCTCTGGCATCCAAAACATGACGTTTTGTGCTATAAGAAGCATCAGAAGCTCCTCCAAAAAGGCCACATAAGAGAGGGAGTGCAAAACACCAGCAGGGCGTGAAGACACTGCAGCTGCTTAGAAAGTAGATAAAGAGTTTTCATCTTTCAAAAATAAAAATATCTTTATAAAACTGACTAACGAAAAAAAAAAAGTTTTCAAAGGCAGGTCGGTTTATTCTCAGGCAACATGCAGGCAACTTCATTTAGGTGCAGAGGTGCAGTGGTGAGCGTGGCAGTGAGCTGTAAATCTCCTTTTTCAAACCAAAATATTCCCCTTAGGCAACACTCAAAATGTGTTGGATTTTAAAAAATTAAAAGACAGAAAGTAACGAGTCACATTCAAACTGGATAGAAACTAATAGCACTTCAATTAAGTCACGCTGATTATTAAGGCTTCCCTTTGCAAGCTGCAAAAACCATCAGTTCATACAAATATGATGCTAAACAAAATAAATAACCTAAAAAAATGCAGAATTGTTCATTAATTACAATGAGCAGGTGGATATGTAAGACTTATTGGATAGTTGAGTCAGCGGTGCGGCAAACTTCTATTTGGCATGTTGGATTGCTGACCTCTGACAGTAACTGCTCAGGTCCTCACTTGGAATTTGCCCGCTTTAGTCACATATTTGACACCTTTAAATGGCTTGTACGTCTCTCCGTACATGTCGAGACGGCTCACTTTAAGACCTGCACAGAGGAGGAGAGCAGTGTAATATAAATCAAGGAAGATAAATAACAGGGCTGAAGGGATCGACGGTTTTAAATTTCAAACTTGACTGAAGTCACGCTTTGATAGATTACCTGATATGGCCAGCTGCTGGATCTTTAGGTCAATATTGAGTGAGGGGTTCTCTTCAGGGTTAGGCACTCCTGTCTGCATACTCAGACTGCCTCGCAAGTTGGGAAGCTTCTGGGGGTTAAGCTTACCAATGTCCCAAACCAACAACTATCAAAAGAGGAAAAATAAATGCTTTTTATTCATTTTAGTGTCTCCAAAACATCCACAACTGGACCAGGACAGGACCTTCTCAGGCTTTTGGTGACTGATATTCAGCACACCTGTGTGCAGGTTTGTAGTAAAGCAAAAGGCATCCTAACTGCTCGCTTAGCTCACTCCTGCTGTGTTACTGCTCATGACAGCCTTTGTGGTGGCTGGTTACCTTTGTAGTGAAGTCATAGGTGTAGTTTCCCTGTGAGGCTGTGAGGTTGGCATTAAGCACAGCCTTGGGCATGTGGACAGTGACTTTCAGGTCCTCCACTGTCTTCCCCATAGTTTGCTTGGGTCCAATGGTGATGTCGAGGCGACCGCAAGATCCTGCCTCAAAGAAACTGATGCTCTCCTTCACATACACTGGAATAGCTACAAGACTGAGGAAGGACATAAAAAAAAAAACAATGGCTACAATAAACCTGAATGATTGGTGGTGTGAATGTTCTTATTTAAGTCAATTAAATCTGAATTATTTCATCTCCAAGTGAGAAATGATGCCCACGCTTACTTTTGAGAGCTGATGTGATAGGTCATGAGCGTGAAGTTTCCATCCGGTGGGATGAACGACAGGACACGCTCCGACTCCCAGCGCCTGAACCGCACGCATGGGTGGAAACTCACGTCATCAAGAAGCCGAGGATTCTGTCATCAACAGCAAGAAGTGTTAAAAAAGCAAAGCACTGACGGTTAGGCATAAAAGACTGAGAGGAAGTTACCCCACCATAAAGGACATCGTCAGGTCAGGCATCCCACTGAGTTTCACACAGGCTTCAATTACACCCTGGATCTCTGCAGATACTGTCGTACCTGGAAAAGGAGGAGCGATAAATCTCACCTATGAAACCTTACATGAAGAAAAGGGACTTCAAAATATCCAGCAATATAATATGTGCTGATCAAATACAAATAAGTGTCAGTTTGTACCGGATTTGTCCACAATGGCGTCTATCTCTTCTGTCACATCAAAATACGCCTCATTATTGGTGTATTTGACACCAGCCCGCCTCCATGGGATGTTTGACAGCTGACCTTGTGGCAATGTTTCTCCAACATTACTACCTCCTGAAAAAGAAACAAAACCAAGGTGAAGCCACAAATGTACACATTAACACTGCAGAGTTTACTTGTACTTTAGTTTAGAGGTTGGTAAACACTCCAAAGTCAGGGTGACCTCCAGTTACCTGTTAGCGTGTTGACGACTGATCGCAGGATGTTGGGAGGCCTGATCATCTCCTTGAGGACGTTGGACTCTGTTGCTAGTGGAAATCCATTGTCCAGCATCTCCTCCAACAGCTCATAAACTATCACCACGTTGTCACTGATCACACTTTCGGAGCACTCTCCAAAGTAGTCCTGTCAACAAAGCTGCCCGTTACACCAAAGCCAAAAGTTTATGTAGATGTTTTTCAAGCACTTATACACAAGCAAGCCATCTGGGGCCCATCAGAGATGTATCCGTATGGATGTTCATATTAGACGATGCCACTGTTCTCCGCATCATCTACAGCACACGGACCAGGACCAAGGCCATAAAAAGTCAACCAATCGGACCACTCTCTCCATGACCAATAGGATCATGATCATCTTTCAGCAGGATAGAAGTGGTATGCATGGTATAAGTGGTAACATGTGTAACAACACAATATTTCACAACTTTTGCTGTTTCACAAAGTCCTTTATCGTTTTGTGTAAGCAAAATCTATCAACATTGAGAATCTTATGTAAACAACTTTGCTGGATGGGTTGGATTCAACACTTCAAGAGCAGGAATTTGGTGAAACTGATAAGTTGTTAAGTGTGCATGAAGGTTATAGTGTGAAAATCTGGAAAATGTGGTGATAAATCAACAAACAACCTCGATCTTTAACACAGGATGGATGAAGTCCCATTAAGTGCTCGCTCGGTACAAGCTTCACTTAAATCTGACCAATACTGATGGAGTAGTAACGATTCTTATGGTTGGTGGACAGAGGGGCAAATGTACAAGCCCCATGACTCCTTAGGCTGGATGAGCCAAAAATGTAATTATTATATTTTTATATACCTCCTTTAATTTTTACAGCAGGTACATTTTATCTTACTCAATACTTGCATCCATGGATCATTCCTGTGCATTACTTTATTGTAATAGAAATACAATGGTTTTTTCTTTTTAATTATATAATTATATATATTTTTTTATTTTTAGGAAGATTGTTTTCTGATGCATTTCTCGTGGCTTCATGGTGTAGAGTTAACACATTATGTCAGCTCCCTGGTTTGAGACCTGAATAAGACAGGAACACCTGGAAGGGTTGTGTCGGGAAGGGCATCCGGTATAAAAATCTACCAAAACAAATATGCGGCTCCACCTGCAGTGGCGAACCTTCATGAATAAGGGAACAGTGGAAAGCTTTCTAGGATGCACTGGTGGAAAGATTACTTTGTTAACATGATACAAAAGACACAATAATGAACAAGATAAAAAAATAAAAAATAAAATAAAATAAAATAAATAAAATGAGTATTGGCCTCTGTTGCCATCATGTCCATATAACACACCAGAAACCTTTTCTGTAAAAAGGATCATTTTATATTCTTACTTCCTTAACATGAATATTTTCTCCAAGACTTGCCTACACACACTCACACACTCTTCTCTGATGTTGTAATGTTGTACTCTAACCTGGTTACTCTCTGGAAATGTGTCCCTCGATCATTTGTGTGTAGATTTACTTCCTTGGTCACAAAGAGTAGGTAACTAAACACTTGATTTCTAATTTATAGGGAGTGCGAAATGGTGAGACACATTTGTTCCCCGGGTTTGACCGTAACACAAAGTGTCACTACAGGCTTTGTGTAGTTTTAACGGGCTGCTTAGGTTGCCTTAGAGCAGGCAATGCCTTAAAAGCCTCAAGTCATGAAAAAAAAAAAATAACTCCCCGTGTAGATTAACAACCACAGTTTGACTAGAAGACTGCTTTAAGATGTTTCATGCACATGTGTGGCTTTTTTTTTTCTTGATTACTGCACTTGTATTGAAGGTGAGTGTGCACCTGTCAAATCCTAAAATTGAAGCTTCTTGTGCAGCGCCACACTCCTCTCCACACTCCTGCTACAAATGGATCCCTTCCTCAGAGTCCTGTTCTGATGCACACTGGTGAAACGCAGTGGATTTCCTCCACTGTGTCAGAAACGGTGATACAGGTCAATGGAAGGAAGTGACACGGTTCAGATCAAATGTTCACAGAACTTCTGATGTCACTCTTGTAGGCACTTCCCCACAAGACCAATACTTTGTCTCTGGGTTATAACTGGAGACCGAATGGGGCGTCCGTTCAGAAGCGTATGAGAGAAGAAGGCAGAAACTTCTTTTGTTATGCTCAGTTAATAACTACCATATTTGAATCATCTAAGGTTTCCCATTTGTATAGGCCCAGGCACTGACATTCTTACTTGCACATGATACACGGTTTATGCGTTTTAATAGCTGGTTAAAACAACTCTGAACGATTTTCCAAAATCTCACATAGGAAAGTAAAAATGACACCTTCCTCCTTAACTGTACAATCTCTTTTGTTTCCTTAACTGCATTCTTCCAGACCATCAGCTAAGGGGAAGTGAAATCTGATCACTTGACGTGAACCACAATCTGTCTTACTTCTTCTAGACACAATCAAAGACTTGAAGAACACAGCGCTCAAACCACACCTGAAATGTGTCCGCCACTCTGTGCAGGAATTCGATGACAAACAGTGGAGGGACCTCAGTCTGGATGACAGAGAGGAAGAAGAGTTTTCCCCTGTATATGGAGATGAGATAGTGGTGTGGGGTCTGGAGGACAGGGGGCACATTCTCTGGATCCACTGCTTTCTCCCTTGCCTCGAAGAAGTAATCGCACACACTTCGGCTGATGACACTCTTCCAGTGTTTCTCCAGGAAGATGTCTCCCAAGTGATTAATGACGAACAGGCTGTGGATCATCTCAGCTGCAACAATGAAGTGATTGTTGTTGTTGTTGTTGTTGTTGTTGTTGGTTGTGCTCAGTTATTAACTAAGAGTGACAGGCAAGGATAAAATCAGCAGATTTTAAAATAAATAAATCCTGACAGTTACCCGACATTGCGCAAATCAAAACAAAGCGATGTCACTTTTTAACATGTACCTTCCTACAGTCAACCTCTCAAACTAACTTTAACCTCAGGTATAAGAGTCACATTGCAATTAACCTTAAATGTGATCAATAAACCTGACAGTGAGAGACGTAACAGCCGCATGGCAGCTCTAAATATATTTGATAGCCTTAAAACAATCACAAATCATAAAAAAAGAAAAAGTTTTACCTGCTGACTCCACTCCTCTGTGCCAAGATTATTACTTTTGAGCCAATATGGCTGCACAACTCCCCGAGCAGCTCAGGAGACGCCTGCAGATCTACCAACACGTAAACGCAACGACGCCGGTACAAAAAGAAAACAAATCAGAAGGTCAAAGCCTACATATTATTAAAAACATTATCCTGGGTGGTTTAAATACCAAAGCAACCTCGGCGTTAACTCGAGCCGCACTTTGATAACAAAGTTTCGGGCTTTTTCATCAGGCTATATTTACGGACAGCTATAACCCGGCGCCGTGTGGAGGGACCGGGGCTTGTTTCCCCTCAGTTTTGTTTGTTTGTTTGTTTTTTAAATTTAGACTTAGCACAAATTTACAAACTCTCAATGGGAGATAAAATTGGTGCAATAACATCGAAAAAAGCCCCCCAACCCCCCCACCCCCCAAAAATAGGAAAAGAAAACAAAAGAACAGTTACAATATAAATATGTGAAGGCCATTCTTATGACATTTCACTTTTTTTTTCTAACAACATTTTTCCATACATGAGGCTTACTTTTTACATACATAGGGCACATTCATTAAAGGGATAGAAACTGGGTCACATTTTCACATATCAAAGCAGCATCTTCACATGAGTCTTTCAACAGTTCTAAAAGTGACTTTAATTCAATCTTCAACCCATTTAGGGAAGGTTTTTTGTTTCGCCATTTACACTTATGGATATGGTATTTGCCCATAATTATTACAATGTTACAAAGCATGACAAGTTCCTTTGACAGATTATCATTATTGTACAAACCTATGTTAGAGTAACTCATCCAGTTTACCAAATCCTGCCAAAATTTAGTCGTTACTGAACAGGGGAAAAAAAAAAAAAAAAAAAAAAAAAAAAAAACAGTGGTCAATGCTTTCTTCTTTTTGTAAACAAATTTATATGGCTCCATCTCAAATCCAAACCTTTTTTAAGCGTTTCTGCTGCTGGGTAATACCCATTAATTATTTTAAATTGCATTTCTTCAACTTTGGGTGGGATATACACATTTTTTGAAATGGCCTATTTGTTTGTTATTTTGAAATAACGCCCTTTTAATTTTGTGTTTTTGTTAAAATCGTGAAATAATATATTTTTAAACATTTTATTTATGGTTTTATTACCACACTTTTTATTGATTAAAGGAATCTGATTTAACTGTAAAGAAGGTAAACTTATTTGTCCTTATAATGGAAATGATTTTGCATCAAATTCAGCACAGGTAGAAGGATCGCATTGCAAACTCTGTTATATTCTCTAAGGGAACACTGAATGTTAAACTTGACTTTAAAAACACCTAATTCGAGAAACTGCCCCTTCTCATCAAGTAAATCTGTTATAAAAATTATCTATTTTTCATACCACTCCTTAATGAATAATGACTTCCTATTCCTAATTGTAATGGTCCTGTTATTCCACAAGGTGGAGCCATGGGGCGTGAAGTTATGGGAAAACCCCATCTTCCAATAAGACAAGACCTGCTTATGGTATTCTGACAGTTTGACCGGCAACTTCGATATATTAAGATCACATTTCAGGAGAAAAGCCAACCCTCCCACCTTTTTGAAAATATTTTTGGGGATATGAAACCACATGGAGTCAGGCTTTAATATAAAGACTTTTAACCAATTTATTTTAAATACTCCAACCACTGATTGAAAATCAATGGTCCTTATACCTCCTTTGGTGTATTCTTTGACCAGTTGTGATTTTTTAATGTAATGTGTTTTATAACGCCGAATGAATTGATTGATTACGGATAAAATGTGTTCATTTCTTAAGTAAAAAAATGAACACATTTTCTCTATCATAGTGCCATCCTTACTCAATTTAGTTTTTTTTTTCCCTTTGTCTACGTTTCTATAGGTTATAAAATTAAGATGATTTCCCCCCATGTTCAGTCCACTTGGCTTTAGATCTCACATATGCTCGCTTAGCTTTTTCCAGGTACACATCGTCTAGTTGTGTTTGTAAAGATTGTAAGCTTTCTGACTCTTCTGCAGTTATATCAGGCTTACCACATTGCAAATGTATTTGTTCAATTTGATTTTTCTGTTGATACTTTTTCCCAGATTCTATAGCTAGTTGTTTAACACTGTATTTGAACCATTTCCATTTGCCAACATTAGACATCATGTCATCAATTTCTAATTTTATTTTTTTTAACTTGTGTACAGAAGTCTTTGTTCTGCAATAAACTATTATTAAATTTCCATATGCTTTCAGCCCTTTGTTGTCTACATAAGGATAACGAGAGACTTATTAGACAGTGATCAGTAAGTGGGGTTGATTGGGTTTCACATTTAGTAACATAAGTTATTATTTGAGAGACAAGCCAATAATCTCGTCTTGAACATATGTTTTTATTTGTTGGACTCCTTGGAGCACTGTCAGTCATGGATTGGCCTCCCCAGACCCCGAACCTCAAAATTATTGAAGCAGTGTGGGACAAAACCCAGCCAACAACCAAACAAGAGATTTGAATGTCCTTCAAAAATCCTGGAGAATGATTCATTAAGACTACTAACTGCTGCCGCACTTATAAGGTGTTAATACAGTATGTCTAAATGAAAACATAACTGTAAATCCAGACACCTGAGGTTGTGCTTAAAAGAATGATACCAAACAAGGCAAAGTAAATCGTTTTTAAAGGTTAAATAGAGGGAAAATCAAAAGTAGAGAAAAATGGCCAATTATACCGTGGAGCCCAGAGGGTTAAACATTTTTTTTTAAAGTAACGCAATAGTTACTTTTTTGAAGTAGTAACTAGTAACTTTAATTACTTTTTCAAAGTAACTTGCCCAACGCTGGTCATAGTTGGTTCTAGAAAAAAAATGCAAAGATCTTGAGAACAAATTTGAGATTGATAGAATGATACGGGAGCAGAAAAATAAACATGTGGAACTCCTGACTCCCCTTCAAGTTGAAAATAGGTAACTGAAACAAGAAATAGGCCCTGGAGCACAAACTAAGCCAGGCAATAGATGAAAAACAAAAAACAAAACTTTATAGAACTGAAGCAAAAAGATGATTGAATAAAACACGAACTCATGGCCCAAGAGCAACTAAGGCAGGGTTGTCGAACTCCAGGCTTCGAGGGCCGGTGTCCTGCAGGTTTTAGATATCACCCCGGGTCAACATAAAACCGAATCAAATGATTAGTTTATTAACAGGCCTCTGGAGAACTTTAAGAAATGTTGAAGAGGTAATTTAGATATTTAAATCAGCTGTGTTGGATGAAGGGCACATCTAAAACCTGCAGGACACCATCCCTCGAGGCCTAGAGTTTGACACTTGTGAAGAAAGAGAATAGAAGATAAATTATGAAAAAAAGAATAACAGAATATGTACTCGAGGCCGACACATTTCTTTACTGTCGAGAAAAAACTTAAAGTTGTTTAAGAAGAAAAGGCAAATTTAAGGTTGTACTTCAAAAATAGAAAAAACAAGCCAAGGAAGATTAAGCGGAAAAGGGCCCTAGCAGAGAAAAATGCAGTGCTGAAGAAAAACAAACTCTTGGACCTGCTTTTGGACGGGGACCGTGTGTGTGTAAAAATGTGTTACAGCTTAATAAAAAGGTTATTCTTAAATACACTGGTGCCTTTGTAACAATGCAGGGTGAGGATGGGAGTAGTTGGAAGCTGCCACTGGAAGGCTTTAATTTGTCTTATTTGTGTTCGTTTTATCCAAAAAAGGAAAGTCAGAATGAAAGTTAGATGATCCACCTCAGCGAGACGATGTTGTCAGAGAGAGGATCTCTGATACAGTCAGGTGTGTCTTAACACATCAGCCAGTGTGGGTGAAATGACAATCTCTCTGAGTCATGGTGCGAACCCCGAGCTGGGGCTCCTCCCCAATCCACCTAAGTTAAGAGAAAAACAAACGCTTTTTTCCATCAAAAACTTTTCTTCATCAGGGTGGAGAGCCTCCAACCTCTCCATGCTGAAAATGATGAACAAAAAAGCTACAAAATACAGAGAACTGCTTGTTACATGTTTGCATTATGAAATAAATTAATAATTAATTAAATAGTTGTCTATTTCATTTATAAACTTCACTATTTCATTAATTATTTCATCTGTGGTACTTGGTTTAAAATGGAGCACTGTAACAAAAAATAATTTCCCCCAGGGATCAATAAAGTATTCTGATTCTGATTCTGATTACCCATCAGTGTATGTTCCCTGTGTTTGCATACATTAAAATACCAGTACTGATGACCAGAGCATATAAATGCAGCACTTTTCATATCTGACAATATATTTTGAAAGCACAAAACAAATCAAACTGTTTTTAATTTAGGTCTTTGTTTTTATTGTTTTATTTTTCAGCCGTTGATTTTATGGTGATGTGATGCTATATTACATTTTTAAGATTCAGTTGAATTTAAGATTTTTTAATATAGCATCAAACTTTCTCCTCAAGTTGTTTTATACTGTAAGATAAAGATCCTACAGTAGCAGCAAGAAAACCCTGATAAATTAATAATCCCTTATAAGCAAGCACTAGGTGACAGTGGGGAGGAAAAACTCCCTTTAACAGGGAGAAACCTCCAGCAGAACCAGGCTCAGGAAGGGACGGCCATCTGCCGCGGCCGGTGGGGTGTGATGGTAAAGATAATATGAGGAGACAAGATGAAGAATATAAGTTAAATTCTAATTACATCGTTTTTAAATAAAATATACATCAGATGTTAATTCTGAGGCCAGACTAGATTGCTTTAAGATTTAAAAAAAAAAAAAAAAAAAATCAAGCTGACAATTTAGTCATCACTACTGCGTTTAAAGCAGCAGCTGAATGGCTTCTTTTAAGCTTTTAGCACTGCTGAAAAAAACCTGGCAGGCTTTCTTGGAGACACCAAGATGAATTGTTAGGCGCTTCAGTGCAACGAGGAATCCGACAAGGATGCCCTATTTCCCCAAAGCTTTTTATATTGGCAGCTTAATTGTTAACACTATTAATCAAAAATTCTAACAACATACAAGGAATATCAATTTTTAATAAAGATTTTAAAATAAGTGAGTTTGCAGATGATACATTAGCTTTTTGAAAGATAAATCAATGGTAGATAAAACTTTAAGTATTGTCTCAATCTTCTCTAAAGCTTCTGGTTTATCTCTTAATATCAAAAACTGTGAACTCCCGATTCATACAAGGTTGGAGTCCTCAATTGCTTCAATTAGAGTTGAATCTGAAGTCAAATATTTAGGGCTGACAATATCTAAATGCCTCATTAGGAGAGAAGACACTAATATTTCTAACCGTATCATGGATATGAAGAAATCACAGAGACCTCACTATTATGGTAGAAACATCCTATCCAAAGCTGAAGGTATCTCCAAATTGATCTATCCTTGTCACTCTCTATATATCTCCTCTAAAAACATTAATAATGCCAACACAGTTATTTTCCGATTTTTGTGGAAGAGTAAAACCCACTACATTAAAAGATTTCAGGAATACAATAAAGTTGGTATCAAAGCCCCAGAATTTGAATCCATGGTTGGCACCCTTAGAATTAAATGGTTAAAATCTTGTCTGTCACAGCCTGACTCCATTTGGTTTCACATACCAAGATCCTTGTTTAATAAAATAGGAGGTTTAGACTTTATTTTGTAATGTGATTTTGAGGTTAAAAAAAAAAAATCCCAATCAAGTTATCACTTTCACAAACAGATTTTGCATTACTGGAAAATTATATTTACCAATAACTTCTCTCCTCAGAATTCAACCTTATGGGTGTTCTGGGCTCACAGACGGGACAGACAGCGCGCAGCACCGCGCCTAATGATGTTTAAAAGATCCCAAAGCGCAAGTCCATCTTTTCAGACGAACTGCAAAATTATTTCCCTCGTACTGACCCAGCACTGGTAATTTTTCTTATACAGATGAGGCATTATTTCTGTACCATTATTTAATTCCAGAGGCTTTTAGGTTATTTATTTTTTTGCACTTGTTGACTTGTAAAAGCCTGTATGACATATTTTATTTCACAATTCATTAACCCCACGGAGAAGGCATCGTTTAAATGTGTTTCTTTAAGCAAGTTCTTCACGACTGAGCCAAGTGTCCTCTTTTTTGGAAATCAAAATATGGTCACCCTAATAGTTTCATCAAAGGCAAAATATTCCATAGCTATGATAGAATGGTTACTTGGAATGGTTCTAGTTGAGTTACTTCAAATAAATTTGATAAAGTTTACTCGAAATGTATGAAATGGCCTATTCTACCTAAAGTTAAAGAAACACGCTTTAAAATCCATCCATCCGCTTACCCTTTTCAGGGTCGCGGGGGGGGGGGGGGGGGGGGGCTGTGCTGGAGCCTATCCCAGCTGTCATAGGGTCGGGCGAGAGGCGGGGTACACCCTGCGACAGACTGGCGACCTGTCCAAATTCTTTATTCAAAATCTTTAAATACCATTTATCCTGAGGCAGAATTTCTAAAATAAAATAAAATAAAATAAAAAAAATAAAAATTTGTGTTTCTCTTTAATTTTCCCCTAATACTGTATGTTTTGTACTGTTCCAAATTCTTATTTGTATTATTACCTGTGTTATCCTCTTTGCGAGTTTGTATTTTGCAATTGCTCAATTAAAAAAAATAAAAAAAGAAAGAAAAGAAAAAAAACAACTTTTGAACCAAAAATTGGTGCACAACTCCCCGAGCAGCTCAGGAGACGCCTGCAGATCTACCAACACGTAAACGCAACGAAGCCGGTACAACAAGAAAACAAATCAGAAAGTCAAAGCCTACATATTATTAAAAACAATATCCTGGGTGGTTTAAATACCAAAGCAACCTCGGCGTTAACTCGAGCCGCACTTTGATAACAAAGTTTCCGGCTTTTTCATCAGGCTATATTTACGGACAGCTATAGCCCGGCGCCGTATTGGGGTATGGGGTTTTGTTTCCCTCAGTACAGTCTTGCAGGATTTCGGTCAGCGCTTCCCGACCATTCCTCGGCAAAGATAGACAGTATACCCTATAACCCATAATTAAGCTGTTATATTTTTTATTCACTGTTAGAACCTTTTAAAGAAAGTTATTTAGACTAGCTTTTAATGTATCCCGGTCTTCTCTTAGCATGTATGATACTCCTAAGATAGACAGATGGCTAGATAGATGCGGTAAAAGACATCTTGTGCTGGGAAAAAAATGTTTTTTGTTTCGTTATGTTTTGCGTCTTTTTCATTACAGGGAGTCACTGCATTGTGTTCTATGTGTCTTTAAAAGATCTAAAGAAACTCTGCAAAAAAAGAAGTGCCAGGCCTAAAAGAAATTATCTACAGCAGATGAACATTATCTGGAAGTTATAAAAATGCAATTGAAAGAAAAAAAATGCAGCAAAAACCTGACACTTTAGTTAATCCATCTCCAAATATATTTCACTAAAGGCTCATCACAAATATTCTCATGGGAAAGGTGGCAGAGCGAAATGAGGTATGCCAAATTACACCAGAAGTGGACTGAAGAGAGTCCCAGATTTAAACCCAGTGGGAGTATTGGCACATGTGATTAGGTAGAGGATCATCAGAAGGTCCTTTTGCCCCTCTTTGGGGGGGGGGGGGGGATACTCCCACTGGGTTTAAATCTGGGATTCTCGGCCATTTGACCTTAGAACTGAAGACGCTTCTCGGATGAGAGGTGAAACGTCTTCAAGCAACTTAAAGAAGTCCAGACGCTTTTCTTTCCAAGCTCCTTAGACTGTTGGGGAGCTTGTTAAAATCATTGATATCATTAATGCAGAAAAATACCATCATGTTTTGATCCACCATGTACTAACACCTGGAAAGCATTTTCATTTTTTTTTAGCAATGATCCAAACACACATGCATGAGTAGAAAAACCATGATGGAGCACTGTCAGTCATGGATTGGCCTCCCCAGACCGGGAAACTCAAAATTATTTAAGCAGTGTGGGACAAAACCCAGCCAAAAACCAAACGAGAATGGGTTTTTTTTCGAGAATGATTCATTAAGACTACTAACCGCTGCCGCACTTATTTCCCATTTTATATATATATATATATATATATATATAGTCATGGAGGTGACTAAAGTTGCTCCTTACCTTGCCATCGCTTCACGTTAACCCTGCACGGCGTCATATTTCAGGCTTCTGATTGGTCTAGCTCTGCAAAGGCGGGAGGGAACTATTGCCTGCGAGCCATTCCCCGGAGAAACAACGACAGCCCCATTGCTCATAGCATGACCGCTTTTTCGTGCCGGCTAAGGTGATCGCAACGTGCTTTACCCAGTCAACATGGCTTCAGACGAACCCAAAGCAAAGAAACCCAAACTCTCAGAGGAGGAGAAGCCCGAGCCTCCGCCCAAAGAGAATGCCGTCAAAATAAGGTGACCGAAGACTAAAAAAATATCCTTAATAACAGCGAGGAGACACGACCCTCCTCCCACGCTTCCAAGTTAAATGCTAATATATGTGCTATCAAACCTTAAAAGGTTGACACTGTTAGCCTGTGTGTGTGTGAGAGAGAGAGACACACACGTGCACAAAATCGCGAATTTAGGCATTGATTTGGGATGTTTTCGAGACCTCTGAAGCAGTTCAATGTTGGCGAGGTCGTAGCGTAAAGCAGCGGGTGCAAAGTCCTTTGATATTTTTGCTTTTTGGTAAGCAGGGCTTTAGCTAACTGTTGGCTCATAAAGCCTGCTGGGTTTGGGCACCTCTGCGGTGAAGCAAGCCCATCTAGCTGTGGCAGGTTTTAGGTTGTGGTCGAGCATGAGCACCACCAGAAAGCAATGTTGGGACTTGGTGTGGGACTCTGCACAGCTGCAGAGAAAGCTTACAAGAACCATCCCTTACCAGCTCCCAAAACACTCAATTGTGAAACAAGTCACATGGCGGTCATTGCAATGCTGTAGTGCTTCCACCATCACCACCCCCTCTGAAGAAATCTGATGGCTGCTGCTGATTACTACATTCACCTCATCTGCGGCACTCCAACAGCCCAATCAGCAGCACGCTTCTCACGGTGTAATTTGGCTTCAAATGAGTGAGTGAACTGAGCCTAGAGTCAGCAAGACAAGCCAATCACCACAGAGACACACACAGCCGTGGCCCTTGCCTCCAATCGGCCAGCTCCGAGTAGGAGGAGCTGTGTTTGCAGGGGTAAATCGATCTTCCTGCACACTGAGGTGAAATTGTCAAGTTTTTTTAATGCTTTAGCTCCCTCTTCAACCGGTTTTAGGTCGCCCAACAGGTTTATCAGTGTGCACACAAAGAGGAACAATATGTCTGCTGCAAGGTAAGAGCAAGCTTACGTTAGGGGAGTTGATCTAAAGGCAGGCATGGTTTAGTGTAATTGTCTGCACATGCCTAGTAATCATCTGACTACACATTGGAAATTATATATGTGCTGTAGGAGACAGTAGATACGATGCAGCAAATATCGACTGGACGGTTTTCCGAGACAGAAACCCATCTGTGTAGCGTAAGTCACCGTCAGGTCTTGGCGTCTCCCTGCTCTTTGCTTTTTTGAAAAAGCTGTTCTTTCGTATTAACTGTAAATCTTTGCCTTGGGCGAGAGTAGACAGAGAACCTTTATGGGCAAGTATGGTTCCATGTGTTCATGTGGAGGTGGCATCTCTGAAGAGCTGTGTTCAAAGACTTGCTCCATCTGGGGGAGGGGGGGTTCCCAAAAGCATTGACAAAGAAAAAAATTGTTCATATGAAGGGCACCTGTGAAAATGACACCAAGACTGAGATCTAAGGGCACGTGGTGGCAGCATGTGGATTATAATGCACGCACAGTTCAGTTTTTGCTTACAGGTGAAACAACTGTGGACTAACTCGCTGGCTGGATTTGGCAACCGATGTGCCCAACATGTTGACACAGAGTAGCGGTTCCTGTGGTGCTCTGAAATTCTGTTATTTGTTTTGGTTTTTTGTCAGCATGTTTAGTTGTGATATTCAAGCTCTACTTTCGGTTGCTTGACCCAGAAAAAGAACAGACTACACAAGCAGCAGAAGCACACGCACACTGAGTGTACTGCTGTCCTGATGTTGCCACGTTGTGACGCCATAACAAAGTTACATGCATGACTGACTGGATTTTGTAGTGCCTTCTGATGAGTCATGCATGTTTCCTATTTATGTCTCTTTGATTCGTGCTGTGCCTTAAGTCACATAATTAAAGTCAGGTGGAAACAGATCTTTTTTTGAATAGAAATAAAATGGCACGCTCACTGGAGTGAGCAATCATAAATTTTTAAGTCAGTGCAATTTGGCTTTCTGCATGTTTCTGAAATGCCTGAGCATTTGACAGATTGCTCAACCAGAGCAAAGGAGTAATGGATTTCCACTCCAGCTCAACTGTTAAGAGCACTTTATTAAAGTGAAGACAAATCGATGGGACTGAAACGATTTAATGTACAGATGACTTGTGAACGCTGTCGTATTAAAATTAAGAGATGTAGCTCAAATCTGTTTGTCTTTATGTTTCAGCACTAATTCACTCTTTGGGATGGGAAACCCCTTGCTGGACATTTGTGCCGTTGTGGACAAAGATTTCTTAGACAAGTAAGTATGAGAATTAGAATCACGAGTGCTTGTAATCCTGCCCTTTTGATTGGTCCAGTAATGAGTGGTAATAAAATAGTGCATATATATGTAAACACATACTTGGTAGAAGGTGTTTACTTCCAAAATAATACTGCTTTGCTGCTTATTCTAACCCCGATGTTATAAAGGAGAAAGAGTAACGAACTGTGATTTTATTTTTTACTTTTTGCAAGTCACATAAGATCAATTGAAAGGGAGACATTTGGTATCAGTGAGGTCACATCAGTGACAGGCTGGAGGAGAAAGAGATTCCCTGATGTAATTTGATCAAGGAGCAAAATGAGGACGATAAAGGGAAGCAGAGCACAGGAAGCGGCAGAGCTGTCTAATAATCAGCGTCAGCAGAGCTGTACGTTCAGCAGATGCATTGCTTTAATGTATCCTGAAAAGAAACCGCACCCTGTTTGATCATCACGTGTATTTACATCACCAAAAACTCAGGACTTCAAAGATCCTGTAGAAGTTGTGATTATTACCTATGATGTAGAAATCCAGGGATTGTATTGACATGACACATTTAAATATTCTCTGTAGTAGTGGGAGCTATCAGCTGAGATCTGCTCAGAGTAGCCATGTTCTCTGTGAGTTGACCAAGACAGACGGGACAAAGGGCAGCTCAGCGTCCACTCATTAACCCCTTGCATAAACTCCTGGATTAGAGCTAAACCAGCCGACTGTAGCTCTAATTCAGTCCCACTTACAAAAAAGCACAACTACAACTGCACTTTAATCCCCAGCCTACCGTTGTGTGACCTCCCGTTAAGGAAACCATACCTTATTTAGCTTTAGTTGGGCTGAGATTATTTGAGCAAGAGGAAAACAAATCACACTTTCACAGGAAAAATGTGCGAACAGCACATTTGGAAGCTTTCCTACTGCACTTAAAATCCCGGCTCACATAAATGGCGTCCACATGCTTGTTATTTCTGTTTTATTTGAAAGTAATTCTTCTTCTTTTTTCTTCTCTGATTATTTGCAGGTACTCTCTGAAACCCAACGATCAGATCCTGGCTGAAGCCAAGCACAAAGAACTGTTAGTATCTCCTCTGTTGCAACATTCACTGTAGATTATGTAGGTTTTTGTAGAGCTCTTCCCATGTGGGTTTACCTAATCTTCAAACATGGCTTGTGTTCTGAATTCATACTGAGTTTGCACCCCTCTGCTCTGGAGCGGGCCAGTCAAAACAAGCGCACACTAGAAAGTGCCACGATTGACCTCTGTGCCTTCACATACAGCCAGTGGTAGAGCAGCAGATTCAGCGCAGTGAGACCATCTCATCCAATAGCAGACTGGGACACTTTTCCTCCCAGTCCCTCTGAGACAAGGGCCAGAAAGCAAACATTTAACATTATGAGATAAGAAAGTCATATGTGGCCTTGTGTGATTATACTGATGTTTTCCTACTCTTCACAGTTCAGTCTATATATGACAACAGGTTGTGCTTTAGTAATGGCAGGCACTTGCATGCACAACTCATTTTTGAGGACGAATGTTATTTGATGTCAACACATATTTAAATGACACTTTTTTTGTATCAGTTTGTGATTGATATTGATCTGTGATGTGAACTAAGGGAATCATTGATCACTTACAAGAAGGTGCAAGTCCACACGTTTAATCTGCTAGTCTTGCTTCTTCTTAAGCCTCTCAGGCTGTGCTCGATTTAGTCCTCAGAAGCGTAACATGCAGGGGATTTCCCCCCCCCCCCCGGTGAAGACGCCTCGGGGAACTGTTAGAGGGAGATAATTCCTACAATGGACAGTCACCCTTGCTCCATTTTTCTTCCCATCACCCTTTCTCCAACCTCTGGCTCAGTCTCAGGACCTTTAGCAACAGTGGGCCTGTTGTAGTTTCTGAAGAGAAGCAATAATGTCCAAAAGTCTTGAGCTGCCCCTCATTTCTTTCTATTTTGCTTCCAAAGAGCCATGTTTTCTTGTAATTGTTTTAAAGTGGTCTTGAGCAATAATTCTTCAGGCTTTCTGAAGGTCTGTTAAGGCCGTCCTTACATCGATTTTTAATAAAGTCCTTGTACTCGATCTTTAAACCAATGTTTTTTTTCTTTGTTTGTTTTATTGTTGTTTAAATCACTTAACACTGACCTATGAATTATTTAAGGACAAAAAAGGTACCTAACTAAAGGAATGAATCAGAACCAAGGATTGTGCGTATACATAATAAAGAACTTAGAAAAGAGTCTTTTTTTAAATTATGTCCTTGGGTACTTTGTTACCAGCAGGCTACTGCAGACAAACATAATTTGT
Organism: Aulonocara sp. 'chitande type north' Nkhata Bay; assembly: GCF_057382095.1. Lineage (NCBI taxonomy): Eukaryota > Metazoa > Chordata > Actinopteri > Cichliformes > Cichlidae > Aulonocara > Aulonocara sp. 'chitande type north' Nkhata Bay. Next base: position 28,068,092 of record NC_141356.1, read on the forward strand.
TCCCAGACATAAAATTGTATTTTTGCATCAACAAGATGAGTTATTAACCAAACACCTGGCATAGGTTAGCATGCTGTACAGTGTGACCTTGAGGAAACTGGACAAAAGAAGAAGCAGCAGAGTTCTTAGACCAATATCTGAAACTAATGTTGTTAAGAAATATTTTTTTAAAATCAGCACCTGAGAGATGCATCTGGCCATTCAGTTAGTCCATCTACTGTAATACTCTTAGTGGATGGGTGGCTGTCCAGAAGCCATTCTTAAGGAAGGGAAATGCCAGATTTCACAAGAGGTTGACTAAAAATTAGTGGCAACAGGTCTTAAGGAGTGATGAATCAAACTTTCAGAGTTTGTGTTCAGATTGTCATCAATATGTACACAAGAGGTCAGGAGAGAGTTACAGCAGTGAGTGTCTACAGCCATCTGTGGAGGCCCTGGTATCCTTTGATTCTGCTTTTCAACCAGTGGTTTTTGGGATTTTATCATAATTGATGAAATCATAAATGCAGAAAAGTACCATCAGCTTTTGAGTTACCTGGAAAGTTTCTGATTGGTAACCGCTTCCCAAGCACTACAAGTCATGGATTGGCCTCCTCAGAGCAACACCCAAAGAAGTCTTGAATGTCCTTCAAGAAGCCTGGCGACCTATCCCTGAAGACTATTTAAAGAAAATTACAAGAAGTCTTTCCTGATAGTTCAGGCTGTGTTGAAGAATAGAAGCGTTCATGTCAAGTACTGACTTTCAAGCTGATTAGAAGTGCACAAACGCACAGACCCCATTTTTGCCTTATCTACAGTATTGCCATGTATGTTTGCACATGATTTAGTCATTCACGGCACCTGTTGCTCATTTTCCTAGCAAATTAGAAGGTAACAAAGTGGCTCAAGACTTTTGCACAGTACTGTATTTGAACATGCTGCCTCCGATACTCACATAAACCACAAAAACACATTATGGTGTGTAGGCTACATTTATGGAGCGTAAGATGGCAAATTCTCGTGCTTTAGCTGTAAACAGAACATTGAAGCGTGTCTGTGTTATATAACAGTGGTAAATGGTTCAGATAGTATAATCAGTGGTCAGTCATGCACGTATTGTATACTTGACCTGGAAAAAATATGAGGCTGCTGTCTGCAGAGTCTAGTCTGATACGAAGGGATTTTACTGACTAAACCATCACCAGGCACGCTATAGAGGGAAACCCAATAAAAGAGGCAATTATGCAGTGTCATGCAAACCAGTTTAATGGCACTATGGTAATCACTGCCTGCGGAAAACTTTTGATATTCCCCAATAAGAGGCACATAAATGCATTTTCCTTAAAAAACGTTTTTGAAAAATTGCAAACTTTGGGGGGGGGTTGTCTCCAGGACTCTTGAAGAGACTGCAAATAATGCTCTGTGCAGTGACGTCTACATGGAGATTGCCTTAAAAATATCACTTATCAGTGCACTGTTAGACCACTTAGATCAATAGTAAGTGGATTTCTGGTGGCCCAGGGAGGAATCAAAACAAGGAAAGTCAGCTCTGTTTCAACTGATAGTCTTTTAAAAAAAATCAGACATATCTTCATTTAATTGTGCTTTGGGTCATTTGAAAAACCAGGATTAGTTTGCACGCTGTGTTTCCAATCTTTATACTGAACTAAGCTTTACTACCATTAGATTTCATGTTATTTTCTTCAGCAAATAAATATATAAAGTATATTTGATAAGGTGTAAACCTTTGGTGCCAAACATGGTTTGATCAGTCATCATTATTAATCCTTTGCTCTAGGTTTCAAACTTCTGATTAGTGATTGGCCCTATCTAGTTTGACACACTTTCCTTTTGGAAATGTCAGTCACACCTTTGTTTCTTTCTGTAGGTTCGAGGAGCTGGTGAAGAAGTTCAAGGTTGAATACTACGCTGGAGGAGCCACACAGAACTCCATAAAGATCGCTCAGGTGAGATTCATTTGAAGTGTAAATGTTGTCCTCTGTGCGCAGGATGTACTGGCTGATATTGATGCGAGGTTTTGTTACTGTCTACAGTGGATGATCCAAGAACCTCATAAGGTGGGCACGTTCTTTGGCTGCATTGGCAAAGACAAGTTTGGAGAGATCCTGAAGCAGAAGGCTGAGGAGGTGCACGTCGACGCCCACTACTACGAGCAGGACGAGGAGCCCACGGGGACATGTGCTGCTTGCATCACCGGAGATAACAGGTGGGTAATTGAATGTTAACAGCATGCAAACGCAGTGTGATCTAACCTGTTTATAAACCTGTGTTTCACTACTTTTCTGCTCTCAGGTCTTTGGTGGCTAACCTAGCTGCTGCTAACTGTTATAAGAAGGATAAACATCTAGACCTCGAGGAGAACTGGAAGCTGGTGGAAAAAGCTAAAGTCTACTACATTGCTGTAAGTATTACATCACTGTATGCTAATTTGTGCCACTTTAATGAAGCTTTAAGGTGGGCATGGAGTCATATCACAAGCATCTGTTTTGTTTTTTGTCCAGTGGTTTGTAATTTAATTACTTTGTGAGGTCGTGGTCACATGGGCCTGGAGATGGTTGGTGACCACCTGGCAACCTCGAGTAAAGTTGTGGGCGGTGAGCATTTGAAGACAAGACAAGCGACTAGAGCAATCTCAGTGAAGCAGCATAAATTCCTTGCAACCAATTTCATCATGCAACTGCTTTCAGCCTGTAGCAACTAGAGATGGATCGATCCGATATTACGTATCGGCATCGGTCCGATACTGACCTAAATTACTGGATCGGATATCGGAGAAAAATAAAAAATGTAATCCGATCCATTAAATATCACGAAAGCACCTCACAAAACTTGCAACACGCCGTAACTCACCTCAGAACGTTAGCACGTCGGAGCAGTATGCATCACGTGATAGAGCGGCTGTGGCATGCGGGACCTGTCGGTGGTCTGGATAGCATTTGGAGCTTCGCTAGCAACCCGGCATTTCATCTCCGACAAAGTTATCCCCGAGAGAAGTAAAGCAAGTGTGTAAGTCCATCTCTGAATGTTTGTAAAGCATTCCTGCGTTAAGCTTAACAAGCGATATATGGAGCGACTGCCTCTTCTTGCTGCTACTTCAATCATGAAACTGCTTAACGATCAGCTGATCGGCTTTTCTGTAGTGAGTCTCTCTTGTTTGTTTTTGGCCCACTTTGCACCAGAAAGAGGAAACCAGCGGCTGAACAACAGCAGCACGTTTAAGCTTGATCAGCTGTTGTTAGAATGTATTTAATATTACTTTCTACTCGAGGATCTTTTTCTACGTAGCTGACGGCTGGTAACTGTGCAGGGGCGGATCTAGCAAAGTTTAGCCAGGGAAGCCGATAGGGCATTAACTGGGAAAAGGGGGCACAAAGACATACTTTTCTTTCTTATTCTCATTTAAAATGTCGAGCTTTTAATAAATAATTATCTGAATCTTACACCCAAAGTTTTAATTTGATGTAAAATGAATATAAGTCAATTACTGTATATAGTGACTATTAAGTCTAATATATATATACCCTAGTAAGCTATAGTACTTTTTCCTTTGGGAAGATACCATCTGTGCAGTCTGCAATTTTGTTGAAGAAAGATGTTGAATCTATTTAATATTTTAATATATTGAAAAATAATTGATTTCGGTGCTTTTTTTTTTTTTTCACACTGCATCAAATTAAGGTTGATTACAGCGATTAAGCATCATGAGGTGGAGCGTGAGGGGTGGTTCCCTATTTTTTATTTTTGTTGTTGCTGGGAGTTGGAACCCTATTAGTTAGGTTGCTTAATATTTATGCTAAGTACTCTTTAAAATACCAGAATAGGGAGGATGGTGTAGGTTTAAGTTTATTAGATTGATCAGTATTGCTGAACTATAAATATTTTTTTTTGCATACAGGTATAACAGAATAGCTTTAGTGTAGTTGTTGTTTTAAACTTGAGTATGAACTTATACAAAATGCAGAAAGATATTTTAAAAACAGTTTTGTTGATTAAAAAACACTATATCGGATTCATATCGGTATCGGCAGATATCCAAATTTATGATATCGGAATCGGTATCGGACATAAAAAAGTGGTATCGTGCCATCTCTACTAGCAACCATTGGGCTACCACTCAGGAATGCTTTTTTTCCCCTAGCGACCTTTGGTTTGTGGGGAGGTCACTGACCGGCCTCTAAGCCTGTGTGAGTCTGGCCTAACTTAGGGCGGCGTTCACTTATTTGGCCTGCTCTGTGCTCTTGCATAATCACTTATGTTTTACCCTGGTACTGATCTGCATCTCTCTCAGTATCCAGCCTTCACCCGTGTTGTTTTTTTTTATGGTTCTTGGATCTTCCTGTGTTGTTGGTATTCATTATGTGAATCTCGTGCTCTGCGTGGATGATGGTTGTGAGATGGTTAATATCATGCTTGCTCAGATTGTTTGGCAGCGTGAGTCAAGACGAAAGCAGCACCACAAACACGTGCTTGGATTAATCTGTGATAACTCAGTGGTTTAACTGTGACAATGACTGTCCTGCCTGACGTTCTGTGCTCTCACTCACCTTTGTGCCCTCAATGTGGGGCTTTTGTTTTGTTGAAGACTTTAGTGTATGTGACTCATTAGACCCATCAGATATAAAAAGCAGATTAGTCCTGACCCAGTGTCGTTCCTTCCTTCCAGGGTTTCTTCCTGACTGTCTCCTTGGAGTCCATCCTGAAAGTAGCGAAGCATGCTTCCGAAAATAACAAGCTCTTTTGCATGAACCTCTCTGCGCCCTTCATCTGCCAGTTCTTCAAGGATAACCTCATGCAGGTTATGCCCTACGTTGATGTGCTGTTTGGCAATGAGACAGTAAGCCACAGTTCTCACAGTGAAATCTCCACACTAACGTTGATGATTTGCACATATTTCAGATTAACTCAATGTGATCTTTGTTGTTGTTGTTTTCTCAGGAGGCAGCTGCTTTTGCTAAAGAGCAAGATTTTGATGTGAGTAGACTGTTAGACTTTATCATTTACACAAGAGAAAGGCTGGATTTTCTGTGTATTTGTGTATCATCTGCTTTGTGTGTTGATGTGTATTTTGTCTACAGACAAAGGACATTAAGGAAATTGTCAGGAAAGCCCAGGCTCTACCCAAAGACAACAAAAAGAGACAGAGGGTTGTAGTTATTACTCAGGGGAAGGATGATACGGTTATGGCTCAAAGTAATATTTCCTTCTTTTTTCTCCCATTTCCTGGCATCTGTTTCACTCTGTCTCTTGTCCTTGTGTGGAAGTGAACTGTTTTTCTCCTCGTCTTTCCAGGTGACAAGATTGAAACCTTCCCTGTAGTGAAAACTGACCCCAAATACATTGTTGACACAAACGGTGCAGGCGATGCCTTCGTAGGAGGTAAGAGGCCCCGGTGTTGCTATTTTTTTTGTGCCTTGGTCGATTTGCTTCAGTCTTGAGTCTTCTGTTGATTTTTATTGTGGAAGCCTCTTTTTTTTTTTTTTTTTTTTTTTTTGGCAACACAGGTTTCCTGTCTGAGCTTGTCCAGGAGCAACCTCTGGATCAGTGTGTGAAGGCGGCACACTACGCTGCCAATGTCATCATCCAGCGAGCAGGCTGCAGCTTCCCAGAAAAACCAGACTTCAAGTGAGGATTGGTCAGGAAAGCCTTTCCTTCAGCGTGAAACCTCATACCCACTCTGCCTCCACAACCCCAACATATAAGTTCCACTATTTTCTACAAGTGCAACCCTCAAATGTGTTTTACTTCAAGTTTTTTCTTTTCTTTTAATTTATCCACACATCATTTCTTATCAGTTCTTAGTTCATATGCCCATCTTCCACGCTAAGAACCAAGGGAACTTTTAATGCGTTTAAATAAATTACCATAAAGGAATCATGGAAACACCAGGAAATGTGGTAATTGTCCTTTACAAAAAGGGCTCTAACTATAAAATCCTGCTCTCACGGACATTTGTTTTCTACAGTTTTGAACTGTACTTCAGCTCTGACATTTCTTGCATGTGGATGCACTGACACCCATGTCAACATCGTGTGAGTCTGTTTTATGTTTTTTGTGTGTTATTTTGTCCCCTTGGAGACAAGAGTCCAAGCACAAACAGCTACAGCAACAGGAGGATGCATTTACACACACACAGGACTAAATAATAAAACCCCGATGAAGTTTTGAATGCGGCTCAGAAATGTGCTGCAGTGATTTATTTGATTATGTTATGATTTAGCATTCACAAAATGCCCGTTGTGAATCAAATGGCATTTTAAGTGTACATTTTTTTTTTTTTTTTTAAATGTATCAAGGCCTCTGCCTATTAAGTTGTGTGAAAGCTGCAAAATGTTGATTATGTCAGTGCTATTCAAACGTTACCGGCATCAAATAATGAGTGCCTTTCTTTCTCCCTAGCAGTTTGCAGGCTTGATGGGCAGAGGCCTGGGGATGTTATATGAGCCTGCAGGGAAACTTGTAAGCTTGTGAGAGTATTGATGTATAAGCATGACCTCCCTTCTATATATAATGCATTTCTGGGAATCCATCATTATATTTGGGGGTTCTCTGCCAGAAGAATACAGTGGGCATTAAAGCAGACTTTTTCTCTCAGTTGATTTATTTTTTTTTTCAATTGACTTAACATTCTCCTGCATTGTCATGGCAAACCCTCGGGGCAATTCTGTTAAATCATTTTTTAAAAATAACTCTTTTTTTCCATTTTTTATCAAATCTGTTTTCTCGAGTAATAAATAAAGATTCATAAGAAATTGGAGGAAAATCGTATCTGGGGCCAAGTGTTATAAACCGTCTGTATTAATGTCTGTGTTGTGATTCATACACTGGTGAGATAAACGCTGAATACTTGAATATAACTTTATTCAAAGTTTATGTAAAAGGTAAGAAATATGTGTAGGACTAAATACTGTAAGAGGTGTTGTCAAATCTGTATCTGGTTGGACTGAATCATTGGTCACTGTCCCTAAATTTCATGGCTTCCTTCACATGTTCAGATACACCAAAAAAGCCTTATAACCTGTTTGTTCCTACTGTCAACAATTTTCAGTTTGCCCATCATTGTGGTAAATTTTGAAATTAAAAAATAAACAGATTTTATCATAGATGTTTTTCTGTGTCTCATATTTTTTATATAATGTGGAGTGCACCTCATATTTCAGAGGTTTCTCTCATGGCTCGTTATGGCCTCCTTTCTTTATGTAGAAGAGTTTGGATAATACCTAAAACAAAGGTTTTTTTTCTCTTCAGTTGCTGTAACTAACACTTTGTTTTTGTGGTCAAAAGGTTTTGAGCCACTCCCTGAGATCTTGTAATACATTTGCAGTACTCACTAACTTTCTGCAGATGGCAACAAAATTCTGTCTGCTGTTGGTCTGCAGGAATCATTCTGCAGGGTTCTGGCAGTGTGTTTGGCATCAATATACTAAAAAATGAAGCAGTTGGTTCATAATTTCTTCATTTCTTTAAAGATTGCAGCAGATTCAAATAAAAAAATGTGTCTTTTTGTAACAAACCACTAGTAACAAAGTGCCTAAAGACAAATTCAGATGGATTCTTTGCTATGTTGCCTGTTTTGTATACACACAACACTGGCTCATCATGTGAAACATAGCATTAGATGGTCAGTTACAAGGACTAGGCTGAAAATGACAGGACAAGTGAAAAAGCAACAAATGTCCAAAGAAAAACTTTAAAAGAACCTCAGGAAGCCTGGAGAACTATTCTTTAAGACCACTTTAATCTTATGAAAAGGAAATCTTTTCTACATGAAAACAGAGTTATGGACTGAATCAGAGTGAGTAACTTAATGAGATTCATACTCGGTTACTGAAAACATGACTTTAATTATATATTAAAAGAAAAAAAATAATATCCATGAAAACATGACATGAAGTTAAAATACATTTTTAAGTTCCTTTCTTAGTATTTACTGTTGGTCCTGTGTTTCTTTCTTTTGTCTCAGCCTTTCCTCCTGCAGTGAAATGTCCAGGGCTCTGAGCTGTTTTAAGAAGCCGTGATTGGGCAGGATACAGCGGCGCTGTCGCACATGCTCAATTGCGTCCACTACAGTTAAATTGTGTTTCATCATCAGGTATGCCAGGACCAGTGTCGCTGACCTGCTCCGGCCCATCACACAGTGCACCAGGACCTTGTCTAGAAAAAATGAAGATATATGGATTTATTAGAAACAAACAAACTTATCCTCCAGATAATGAACTCAAAGGTTTCCCCAGAGTCCCGGAGGACTCACTCTGTGGGTGAGCAAGGGCCTCGTGGATGAAATTTGCTGCAGGCCTGAAGTACTGGGACATGTTGAAAGTGGGTTTGTCATCAGCCTCTACACCATAATACTGGATTTCCATGTCTCTGTAGTACTGAGCACCAGTCAGCACATTATTCCACTTTCCCTCTGCTGCATTCAGGATATGTGTAATCCCCAGATCCTTCAGACCAGGCCGCTCCAGAGCAGTTTTCCTGTGTTTATGCAAACACAGACTCAGTATGAAGCTGTCATCATGAACTTTTGACACAATTGACTGAATAGTTGTATAAGGGCTGATAAGTACAATGACATCTGCAGTACTCAGATTTACGCACTCATCCCCGATGTAGACATCTGGCCAGACCTCGTTGAAGTGTGTGTAATGAGCTGTGGTGCCGGTCCAGAACAGCTGCTCAAGGTCTAATGTTCCTGGAGTGATGTAAGCGCTGTCTGGGTCCACCTGAACAGCTGCATATGGGTTTCTACTTCTGGACTTCACCATGCAAGAGGACATTGTTTTCCTGTGCTGTCCACAACACACACACACACACACACACACACACACACACACACACACACACACACACACACACACACACATGCCTGAAATTAATCACCTCCTGCACACTGCCATCTGTCCCAAAGCTCTACAGGGATCTAACATTACCACCTATATGCCAAGGATGTTTATGGAGTCCATGAGCATTTTTTCCTAAATACTTATCAGTCATTTATAAGCAACATGCCAAAAATTAACCGGCTCCAGCTTTTCCAATGTAAACATCTGGTTTTACCTTTTTCCAAGCTGTAGTTTTTCCTTTCTGTTTTCTCTCATTTTTGTTGAAACAAAAAGCAATGAATCAAAAAATGAACGATCAATAGTGAAAATAACTGTAAACCTAGTACATCACCCACAGAAACAATGGCTATAGAAGATGTAGGAAGACCAGACTTTTAGAAAAAATTATGTTGTAAAGAATATTTAAATGGTTTTATTAATTTAGGGATTTTACAAATTCATAAATGAAAGCAATATTCTCTTTTTGTATGCCAGTTAAGATTAAATTATTATTAAATACTGCATGCAACTTTGAAATCAGTGTTACTATGGAAACACATTAAAAAATATGTATGTAAGTAAGAAACGTGAAAAGGGGTTTAACTATGATTGTCCACGATCACACAAACCGTATGTTGTCATTCAGTATTCTGTGTAATATTGTTGTGTATTATTGTGTGCGCAACACATGCTGTTTCTTGGATGTCACGTACAAATTCAAGCAACAGACGTGACATTTTCTGTTTGCATCATCGCTGCTGGTGCTGCTTAACTGATCATACATTTTGCAATATTAATAATAAACAATAGCAGAATAGTACACGAGATATCGGGAGCCAAATAGGAATTTAAATGACTTTTTTTAATCTCGCTCTCCGCTAATAGATTCACATTAATTATACCAATTTTTCAAAGCTTTTAGGACCCCTGCATTGGCAGCCTTGTTCTTCATCTAGTCACACTTCATACCAAGCCCTTCATGCACATTCTTTGAAACACTGTTCACACTGAAGTCACACTGAACTGAAACCACCAATGATCCACGAGGTGTGTGACATCAAGTCGGGGGGGAAAAAAACAGATATTAAATAAAAACGAGCAATTTAGTATAAAGAAACGACTCACCTCTGTTAAATGTGGATCGCAGACTTCTACTTTCCTCAGTGGATGTCAGTGTGTGTGTGTGTGTGTGTGTGTGTGTGTGTGTGTGTGTGTGTGTGTGTGTGTGTGAGAGAGAGAGAGAGAGAGCGAGTTTGTGTCCGGTGGCTGTACATGTGTGTGTACCAACAGGAACCTCCCTCAGGAGGAAGCAATGAAGACTGAAATACAGACCTGGAATGGTAACTGCTCTCTCAGGCTCAGTGTTTAACATGATATTTTTAGGTAGTTAGACTACAACACCTGATCTCTCCACATGGCATGCTTTCATAATGTAATCCTGTATATGAGACCCCTAACATGACAGCACGCACTGTTCAGGCACTGTTTTAAACAGAAACAAACTCAGTTGTTCAGTACGAGTGGCATCTTGCATCATCAGAGGAATGTCACTAATGTGTGGACAGCTGCAAGAATCAGTCACGATTCGTCAGTGCCGAGTTATTTCTGGAGGCCTGAAAAAGTCAAGGGAATAAAATAGGTGACACGCAGACCTTTTTTAAAGTTTTAATTATTTTGATAGAAACTAATTAAAATAACAGGTTGCCAATCAAGGGAGGAATGAAGCGTTCCTGAGTGTGTTCATTATCAGGATGTGTTGGTACAGTCCTCCTCTGGGATCTGTCTGCTCTGTGTATTGAGGCTCAGTTCCAGCTGCCTCAGCTGCTCCAAAAAACCAGAGTTGGGTCCAATGTCTCGATTCAGACGCACAGCAGTGATAGCCTCCACTAACAACAGGCCCTGGCAAATCATCAGGTACGCCAAAACCAGCGCTCCAGAGCGGCTGACACCCATGGCACAGTGAACAAACACCTTCCCTGAAAGACATTTTGATCAGTCCTTTTAATAATAGCTGAAAGTAACTCGCAGATTGCTTAACATTAATGTATGCATGTCTATTTGCTTAGCCTCTAACCATTTTTCTTCAGCGCACTGTCAATGAACTGTGCGGCTGATCTGAAGAAAGGCTGGAGGTTGAACTCTGGGTGGTCTGCAGCTTCAACAGCGTGGTATTCCACTTTGAGGTCTCTGTAGAACTGCAGGCCTGTGTTAATGCGGTGTCGTCCTGCTGCAGCGTTTAGTATGTGAGTTATACCCAGAGATGAAAGTGTGATTTTATCTCGTGCCACAGACCTGCATACACACACGGCATACAGACTGATTTACTAGAATATCGTTTTTGATACATTTGAGTTTTCCACTCACTCATCTCCAATGTAGAGGTTTGGCCAGACTTGATTGACGGGTGCCACCGGCTTCCTGTTTGTCCAAAGGATGTTCCTCAGCTCTGTCAGAGATGCCGTTTCTTCCTGCCGGGCTAAGTGACTCCTGCAGCAATAAAGATGTGTGTGTGTTGTGTGTGTGTGCATATGTGTTTGCATATGTGGATGCTTATGGGTTTGTGTGTGACTGATTGTATCTTTACAGTGTTTGGGCCTGTCTTCGTCTCCTCCTCTCTCTCTCCAGGCTCATGTCGAGGCTACGGAGCTGCTGCAGGAAGCCTGGGTTTGGGCAGATGTCTCTATGCGGCCTGACAGCGGCTACTGCCTCCTGCAGCCTCAGGCCCTCAACAATCATCAAAAAGGCCAGCACCAAGGTTGCAGATCGACTCACGCCCATCAAACAGTGTACAAACACCCGTCCTGGGATTGAGATGATAAACATTACCCTCAATACCATTTATAGATATATAATGCTGTTAAAAAGTATTTGCCTCCTTCCTGGTCTGTTTTTTTTTTTTTTTTGCACATTTGTCACACTTAAATGTTTCAAATCATCATCAGTTTTTAAATTGTGATTTCATTCGTTACTACCTGGTATGAAAAAGTAATTGTCCCCTCTTGTTAAATCATGAATTAACCATGATTAACAGCATTTTTTGGAAAGCTAAGTTCAGTTTCACTCGCCTGATTACTGCCAGGCCTGATGAATCAAGAACTCGTTTCAATAGAACCTGTCTGACAAAGTGAAGTAGGCCAAAAGACCTCAAAAAGTAACACATCATGCCGAAATCTAAAGAAACTCAAGAACAGATGGGAAACAAAGTCCGAAAAGTGTTACAAACCTTTGAAACTCCAGCAAATCACAGTGAGGGCGCAAATGCACAAATGGAGGAAAACTGGAATATGTCTGAACCTTCCCAGGAGTGAGCAATGTGGGTAGGTTTTAGACCTGTTACATCTCCTGCAAAACTAGCACAGCTTTTCATATAAGAATGTCATACCAACAGTCAAACGTGGTGGTCGTTGTGGGGCAATCACTTTTTCACATAAGGCCAGGTAGGCTTGAAGAGCTTGTTCTGCTTAATAAATGAAATCCTAATTTTAAAGCTGGAGCCAGAAACCAAATCTAAATCCAAACTAAAATAAGGATTCCTTATTTTAGTCAAGAATAAAATCTAATCTCATTAGATGGTGTGGCTGTATGACACTGAGATCTAATCCAGCCACATGCTGTAACCCTGCCCACTTGCCTCCCATGGCTAGTGCAGCTCTGATGTATCTTGCTGTTGGATAGAAGAATGGACTGAGGATGAAGTCCATTGCATCATTAGCTTCAACACCATAATAATCCACTGACATGTCTCTGTAGAAGCGCGGGCCAGTGTTGACGTAGAAATAGAGCCCGTGGCCTGGGTTGGGGGTTCCATGAGCAGCATTTACAATGTGAGTAATGCCCAGATTGTGAAGAGTGCCCTTGTCACGAGCTGCTACCCTGAAACACAATAGCACACTCAGTGCTGCACGAGTGCAGAATGTTTATAGATGTGTGTGCATGTTAATATGTGCACGCATACTCATTGCCTATGTAAAGGTTAGGCCAGACTTGATTGACATGTCCAGTCGGTCGTCTGTCAGCGAGCAGAAACTCCTGCAGCTCTGAGACAGAGGGAGGTTCATACGGAGGATCCCTAAGAGACATACTGTACAAACACACAGACACTCATAAATCGCACAAACACATGTCATTTATTAGCCCTTCACTATGAAAAGCTTCTGTAAATGTTAATGTTTGTTATGTAAACTTATTAGTCATCCCAGCTTCTTTTAACAACACACAGACCTGAGAGTGGGATTTTCTCAAGATGCCACACATGCTTTCTTTCTAAATGTTTCTTACCTGAAAGATCCCCCAAACCAGCCCAATCTCATGAACTTACCTCACTTCGAGGCGCTTCGGTTTCCTCTCCTACTCTGCCTGCTCTTATTTGTTCATCACAGTCACACATAGCTGGGGTTGTTTCCTTTTATAACTCTGTAATCATACACTCAAAAGTGACAAAGTTATCTAACATACTGTGTTCACTGTTCAGGCACTCAAAACCCATTTTATTCATGGTGAATGCAGACCTGATGTTTCATTCTCATGGGGCAACCCTGAGCCTTATCCTGTGAACTTTAACATTAGCTCACATGTTTCCACGATGACTGTGGACTGTTATGTAACACGTGGCTGCTCTGCGTGTGTCTGAGTTGCTACCCTGCTGCAGAGTAAAGCCTGCTGCTCTGTCCCTTTAAGAGATGTGGATGATATTCACCAGTGATTTATTAGCTTTATCTGCTTTTAATCTGCTCATACTGATTTAGGCTGTTTACTATCAAATAACCAATTAAAGAAAGGAAGACTGCATGACCTTAGGCGTGCAATAGTGCAACAGTAACAGTTGGCATAACCTCACTTTTATTTTGGAGTTCTCATCCTATATTTTCTTTCTGGTCCCTGTCAGAATTATAATGTTTTTATCTTTTGGGTCTCTTCTTACTCCTGAGCAAACACCTGATGGCACACCTACACTTCATCATCCAATCAAGGCCCAGCACTATATCTACCAGTCTCCACCAGTTTGTTCTGTCAGCTTGTGTGGTAGCAGAAGTGCTTTTATCTGCTTTTTTCAAGCTGAATTTATTTCTTGTTTGTTTAACCATTTCCTGCTTGAACTCTTTCCTGTTGTTCAAGGTTTCCTCTGCGTGCGGACACAAAACCCACAGTGGTAATAGGTCTCCAGTTGGTCCAGACACTACCAATCTCATCCTGACAAATCAATTACCCTTTAAACTGCCACTTCAGAGTTGCCTTTCATGCATCTAAGTTCAACTAATGACCAAACTTAGTAAATAAACCTTTGCTTTGCCATCATTTTAAAACTGTTTATGTACACAGACCAGCCACTTTATTAGGTACAAGAATGTGACCGTGACTCAAAGTTTTAAAACAGGAACCAGTAAGTAATGTCACCATGGCTACTTCCATTTCGATACATACTCACGGGCCAGTCTGTTCAGTACACCTGTTTAATTGCTTGTTAATGCAAATATCTAATGACTTACATTTACATGGCAGCTAGTCATTGCATTCAGGCATGTACACATGGTGAAGGTGACCTGCTGAAGTTGAAGCTAACCACCGGATAGGGGACGAAAGGTGGTTTAAGTGACTTTGAATGTGGCATTGTTGTTGGCAGCAGACAGGCACCAACAACCTTAAATATTCCTGAAACTGCTGATCTACAAGTGGCTGCAGCTCAGGAGGTAGAGCAGGTCATCTACTAAATGGAAAGTTAGTGGTTAGATCTCCTATGTCAAATATCCTTGGGTAAGATACTAATCCAAGTTGCTCTGTGATGCATCCAAAAGAGTGTACATGAATGTTAGATAAAAAGCACTTACTTGGGGGGAAAAGCGCTTGTATGAATGAGTGTAAAGTTGTATAACTTCACATTATTGAATTTTTGAAGTTTTGTGCTCAGGTGAAGTAGAAAAACGCTATATATGAACCAGTCCATTTATCTAATGTGATTTCCCCACACAACTCTGTCTAAAAAGGTCATCTTGAAGCCAGACTGCTTCAAGCTGGTACGAAGGCAGTATAAAGTCATGTAACCACTTGTCAAGGTCAACTTGTTACAACAAATGTATGCAGAAGAGGACCTCCGAACGTATATCACATTTAACTTTGGCTTACAGCAGCAGAAGACCACAGTGGGTGTGGCTCCTGTCAGAAAAGAACAGTTTGCACAGACTCACCAAAATTGTGCAACAGCACACTGGAAAAACATCAGCTGTTCTGATGAATCTCGATTTCTGCTGCGACATTCAAGCTGATGGTGCTGGAATGTTTGTAGAGATATTTTGTTGATACACTTTGGGCCCTTTAGTACCAGCTGAGCATCATTTAAACACCACAGTTGACCTGAGTATTGTTGCTGACCATGTCCATCCCTTTGTGACAACACTGTACCATCTTCAGATGGCTGCTTCCAGCAGGATGAAAGACTGTGTCACAAAGCTCAGATCAATAAAAACTGCTTTCTTGAACATTTAAATGAGTTCACTGAATTCAAATGGCCTCCACAGTCACCAGATCTCAATCAAACAGAGCACTGTTAAGATATACAGCTCAGCAATTAGACATACCTGTTTTTGTCAGATTGATTAGGCAATATTAAGTAAGCTCTTGGCAATTAAAAAAAAAAAAGCAAAATGAAACAAATAATTATTTTATTTGAGGAATCCTTGACTAAAAAAGTAGGTGTCTTATCAGGAAAACTGTTCAAGGTTAAACCTTGTTAGAAGTCAGATATACATATTTTTGAACATTATGCATCTGACCAAACAATTTAAGTGAGATTTGACAAAACATTAATGGGTTTCATAAAACTGTCCGTACATAGCATGTGAGCAGGACTCCTAACACTCACAGAGAACATTTGAATATGATTTAAATATGAAAAACAAACCAGGAGAAACATGACATAAAGGCTCAGTGTGAGCGCTGCTGCTGCTGGACTGTAGAAAGGCAGCAGACAACCTCGAAAATAAAAATAAATAAATAAAGGTCACTCCAGACTTACACCTGCAACTACATCAAACAAAATCTAATTACACATCATATTTACAAACTACTGATCGCCAATTAGAGTGGAGTTCTACATATGGAGAGGTGTTCATTAATCAAATGAAGGTGCAGTGAGGAACAAAGGCTGTCAGAGAATAGGACACAGCCTCCTCTTTCGTGTCAGCTGTTCATCCAGCTTGAGGAGGAGGGACAGGAAGTTCCGGTTGGGGTAAATGGCTCGTTTTTGGACAACATGCTTCAGAGCATCTCTCAGAGTAAGACGCTGCCACAGCATCAAGTATGCTATGACCAAAGTGGCCGATCTACTCACACCCATGATGCAGTGCACCAGAACTTTTCCTGTAGAAAAGGATGGAAAATATCATGAGGGCCAGCTCTTGAAAAGAAAAAAAAAACCAGTATAATATTCACATTCAGTTTACCATCTTTGCTCATCAGGGCTTTGTGTATGAAGTCAGTTGCAGGTTTAAAGTACTGACTGAGGTCAAAGTCCTCTGAATCCTCCGCTGGGATGCCAAAGTAAACGCAGGTGTTCCCATAAAAACTCTGGTCACCAATGCTGCCCTGCTTGGAGTGCGCTGCGTTCAGGACATGAGTGATGTTAAGCTTATGCAATGTCTTTTTATTCTGTGCTACAGCCCTGTAGACATGGAAAAAGATGGAAAAAAGAGTAAAACTAAAGAATAGAACAGCCATGTCTAGTGTCTATAAATGCTAAATAACTTAAATGTAAAAGGAATACAAATTCTCCTTTTCAGCAGGCATTTCTCTCCAACAGAATTCAGAAAGATGTTGTACAAAAGCACACTCACACATTTCCTATGTACAGGTTGGGCCAGACTTCATCCACCGGTGTGAGCCCCACAGGGCAGGAATCCAAGATGACCTCCAGTTCTTTAATGAGTAGCAGGTCCTGTAGCTGTTTGCTCCTTGACATTCTCCCCGGACGCAGACTGCTCCTTCAGCACACCCCCGCACTGCTCTGGCTGTCTGTGCCCACCGTCCCCCTTCCCACCGAAGTCTACAGCTCGGTGAGAGGCATGAGCAGGTGGTTGTTTGAACGCTGCTTGGCTCCAAAATTAGCTCTCTGTGTTCAGTGTGCTCTCGGACTGTCTGGATGTAGTTATTTAATGTTGTAACGCTGTAGCATTGATTGGTCTGTTCACTGATGCTAAAAAACCCCAGGGGGAGAATTCAGGAGCTCGCTCTGATACCACTGATGTCACATTAGAAGAGGACAGGGGAGGGGAGTGAATGAAGCTGAACACTTTGGTTTATACATGCAATAAATGGTGCAAATGGAGGAGGAAATAGAGGGTTGTTTCTGGCTTTCTTACTCTGGCTCGTTTAAACCATCATCCTGCAGTTTTTGGTCCAGGTCTATGAGCTGTCGCAGGAAGCCTCTGTTGGGAAAAATCCAGCGCTTCTGCTGCACACAACGTATAGAGGACAACAGACTGAGGTGATGATGAATCATCAGGTAGGCTAGGACCAATGCAGCTGAACGACTCACACCCACAGCACAGTGCACAAACACTTTCCCTGAAAGTCAGAAAAGGCAGAAACAAATATAATGAAAACTCAGATCTGTATCATCCTCTCTGAAAATCTGCTTGCAGTACCTCCTGATGTCAAACCCTGGTGAATGAACTCAGCTGCGGGGTAGAAATATGGCGAGAGGTCAAATGTGGGGAGGTCGTTGGCAGGGACTCCGTAATATTTCACTGTGGTTCCATAGAAATCATCACTACCTTTACAGCAGAGTTTACCATGTGAGGCATTCAGCACATGAGTGATCCCTAGCTGGTAGAGCCCAAACTTGTCATGAGACATAAACCTGACACAAACAGCAGATGTAACACATGAATACAATCCAGATGTGCATACGTTGAATTTAAATCCAGCTCACGATACTCACATGTCTCCCAGAAACAGATTCGGCCACACCTCGTCTCCATGTCGACAGGAGCGTGGAGCTGAGTGTAAAACCTCCTCCAGATCCTGGAGAGATGGGATCTCCCACTTTCTCTCTGATCCCCCTGCCACACACTTCTCCTGTTTTGGCTCCAAATCTTGTATATCACATATCATCCCTGTGGCAGCACCTGAGGAGGACTTTCTGTCTGTCATTGCAAAGTTTTTACAATGGCAGACGGTCTGCTTTGTTCTTTACCAAAATGAAACCAAGCTGCACTCTGCTGCCTTCGCCTTGACTCTCTTTCAGCAGCAGTTCCACCTCACTCAGCCTCTGACTGTCAAAAACAGGTGGCTCATTGGCACTGGTTCTCAGTCAACCTCTCAAGCTTGCTTTCCAGTTATGGCAGACTCAACGGTACAATCTGTAGGAAAGGTATATGACATGAGATCTACTTAAACGTGATAGAAAAAACTATTTAAAAACATTTATGTTGAGAATATAATTATCTGTTGAGAGACCAAGGAGACCATTTGAGTACAATAAACTCATTGTTATGTTCAAGAAAGGTGTGTTATCGTGTGTTATCCATGCTCTTCTGCATATCTTGGTCATAATGAGAATTCCCAGCAGCTTAAAGCAGTTAGTCCAGAGGCATTTTCACTCTGAGATCTGCCATTCACTGAATAGTTTCTGTTTTTTGGGCCATTCTATGTAAACCTTAAAGACAGTTATGCAAGATAATCCCAGTAAGTCAGCCATTTCTGAAATACTCAGACCAGACCAGCAACAATGCCACATTTAGAGACTTTTAAATCACCCTTATTCCCCATTCTGATGCTTTAGTAGGTACCATGTCTGCATACATAAATGCAGTTTTATTGTAATCTCTAATAAGCATTTGCTTAGTGAATGATGGCACATGTTTTTAACATTATAGGTTTAGTTTGTATTAACTTTTCTTCCTACTTTCCTCTACATAATGATGCTTTCACGGCTAAAAGAGTAACAAGATTTACTGCCGCAGTCGTCTTGACACTAATATTCAATGCCCCAAAATGACAATGAAAACAGCTCATTTCATCAATGATTTGTTGCTAAAACGATAGCACACTCTTCACTTATACATAGCTTAAGTTCATGCATGAGATATTGATGTATAACATAACCTCATATAAAAAAGTTTGAATGTTATAAAGGGGGGGGGGGGGGGGGGGAATGAATGCCAAGGCAAGAATGACAATACTGTTTTAAGAACGAAAACCACAATAAAACAGTCAAAGTTGACGGATTATAGAAATCCCAGGCTTTCCAAGTGTAACCAGCAGATGTCAGTGTCCTTTGAGCTGAAGTCTCGCAGGAAGCATCCTGCTCCTCTTGGCTGCTTTTTGTTTGCTGTTGCCTCTTCCTGTTTGTTGTTGCTTAGTAGTCCGAAGCATGTTGGCTGTGAAATACTCCTATGAGCGGTGGAGTAAACAGACGGCTCATCCGCACCTTGTAGCAGCGCAGTGACAGTGGATGTTTGGTAAGTGAGACGATCATTGGTTATAATAAAGTGGACTTCCTGTGACGTGTGTGCTCTAAGTTGAACATTTTTGTTCATGTGAAGAAAGTTGCTGAGCTAGTAGTGAAATGTTGCAATCTGACGTTACATTGTAGCCTCTGCGGTGAAAAGACACTATGAGCTCTTTGTTGAGCTGCCTCTGTCTCTCTCACACACTGAAGGGCTTTCTCTCGCTCGCTCTCTCTCTCTCTCGCTCTCTCTCTCTCTCTCACACACACACACACACACACACACTGAGCTGTGTCCTACTGCCTGACTGTGACTCACTGTAAGCCAGCCAAACAAGCTGACATGGCACTTTTATATCCCAAGTAGCTGCGGGATGTTGCCAGTAAAATCTCGAGGCTAGTTAAAAATAACTTATTTCTCTTTGAGGGAGCAGATCTGCACACGCCTCGGTGAGTGAGCTGCTTGTAGGTTTCAGGGATTTTCATCAGCGGTGACTTTCAGTGCCAAACTGAACCAGTGTCAGAGGAGTGATGTCATACTAGGTGTGGCTGTCAGGCTGAAGGCGGAATTCAGAAACCACCAACAAAAGCTTTGAGGCTAGAATCTAGTATTTAGGCTGTTTTATTTTTAAATCAATTAATCTTGTCATAAATGTTTAGCTGTTAAAATGTCAGAATATATTACGAAAAAATGTACAGCACGTTCCAGAAACTCTACCAGATTTTCTGCTTCTTAGAGGGATTGTTTGATGAATTTTGTCAGTTAATTTTTTGCTGCTTGATCAGCTAATCATTCAATCAGTCAGCTCCATAATGAGCCTGTTTAACATCATGATAAAAAAGAATTATTCCTGGATTTTCTCGGTTTGGTTCAGTACAAAATAAAAATTTCAAGGCTGTATATAGTGTCGACTCAGCAGGCAGGCCATCGGTACAGTACTACAGCCATGTTGGTTGAACTTGTAGACCTTTGGAGTACGAGTGGAGCTGTACAGTGGTGAGCTTGTCAGAAGTTCAAAGGGCAGAAATGAGCGAACTGCAAAGCAAAGATTGATTATAGTCTCCTGTGGTTTTTTTTTAGTGACTCACTGTTTTGGGGTTTTGAATTCCTGCTTTAGGTGGGACACTCTGTCCTGGCTAAAGCAGGACAAAGTGCTAACGTACAGTCACTGACCTGAACACAGATGAGGCAAAACCAGCTAAGCAGGCTGCAGCGTGCACTGCAGAGTTTCACTAAATAAGAGCACAAGCAGGCAGCCAACCCCTCGGCTAATTAACCCTGCACTTACTGATTAAAAATGATGACTTTTTAATTGTTAAAGTGACCAAAAATGTGAAAACTGTAAAATACGGCAATAACAATTTGCCTTGACCTTGAAAGGACTCATTTTGTCCATCTAACAATCTCTAAATTATCAAAGTGGCTTCAATTCTGGGACGGCTGGATTACAAATCCCAGTTTTGGAGAAGTCATGATGGATATGCTTATCTGTGACAAAAATAACAGACCTCTAACCCATATATTTACTAAAGAAACAATAAATTTGTTGAAATTTGCTCTCATTTAGTTTTACTTTGGTTACTATACTGTTTTGTTTGAGATGCTGCTGTGCCTGATGCTGTTTTTTTTTTTTTTTTTTTTTTTAAATCAAATTTCATGCCAAAAAAGAAAAAAAAACATGAATGGTTTGGAGAATAAAGAAGCTACTTTCAGCTGCTCTGTCATTCATAACGGGTCGCCACAGCGGGCTTTTCCGCATATTTAATTTGGCAGATCTACACCCCAGATGATCTTCTGGATGAACCAAAGAGATTCATGACTCTTCCCGGGGATCAAACCAGCGATCTCTCGCTTGTTATTCGAATGTATAAACCGCTACACTGTGGAGAATAATCAGCAAACTTATGAATAATTTATATAACTGCAGCGCTGTATGATATGAACAGCGGGGAAAGTGCTCGTGTTAATTTTCATGCAAATTGAGTAGAAGTGTCAGTGGGTGAGCTTCAGGCAGTTTTGCATTAAAAGAATGGCACTGAACAGTTATGAAATCAAGTGATCAAAATGCAGAGGAGGACGTGGCACTTAATTATCAAGCTTTAGAGAATTGTTAACAGCACCCTTTGATCAGTCAGAACATCAGTGTGTGTGCGTGTGCATACTTCTTTTCTCTGCCGCTGTAATTTCAGTTATTTTTTTATCTGTCATACCCCACGTTACTTAACAGTGTTTGTTTCTGCAGCAGCATGGCACTGTCGGAAGATGATGTGAGTGCCTGGAGCTGTAAGCAGGTGGCCCAGTGGCTGAAGGAAGAAGGTTTTGGGCAGTACGTGGAGCTACTGTGCACACAGCACCGCCTGGACGGCCTCAGTCTGCTGGCTCTGACTGAGGCCGACCTGAGGGGTCCTCCTCTGGGCCTCACGGTGCTGGGAGACATCAAAAGGCTAACCATAGCCCTCCGCCAGCTCCAGAGAAAAAACCAGGCCCAGCTACAGGAGCTGGGCCTCTCACCTTCGGACAGTCTTCCCGCCGGGCTCTCCACAGGCACTACTGGGGTCAAGTGGAGCTGCGATGGAGCTGACGGGTGTAATGGAGGTGATCGCTTGTGTAACGGGACTGAGCTGCGGTCAAGGAACAGCAATAGATCTGGATACAGCTCAGGAGAGGTGCTGTGTCACACACACTCCAACGGGAGGTGTAGGCAGCACTTAGCTGGTAGATTGGACCCAGAGGTTTGGAAAACAGTCATCAGTTCCATATATGTTTTTCTTGTTTTTGGATTCACATCTTTTGTCATGGTCATCGTACATGAGCGCGTCCCTGACATGAGGACATACCCACCGCTGCCTGATATATTCCTGGACAGGTACAAGCTTGCATATTTTATATGTTTTGCATATTTTGCACTGATAAGTATCTATATGGTGGTTCCAGGGATTGTTGAGCAACGTAAGCTCCATAGTTCACGTACACATTGAGCTGCACTCATATCTTATCTGCTTTCTGATATGCATGTTTTTGTACTCTTAACAGTGTACCCAGAATTCCTTGGGCTTTTGCCATGGCTGAAGCTTGTGGTCTCATCTTATGTTACATGTTTCTGTTGATCCTGCTCCTTCACAAACACAGGTAGCCCATAGGTCCCGTTTCTGCAGTTTGCACATTCCTAGCTGCTGCCATCACATTACACTGAGTTGGGCGTGCGTCTGTGTTTCAGGTCCATCCTCTTCAGACGGCTGTGTTCTTTAATGGGAACGGTGTTTTTGCTTCGTTGCTGCACCATGTTTGCCACCTCGCTTTCTGTGCCAGGGCAGCACCTGAAGTGTGCCAGCAAGGTGGGAAGTGCAAATCATTTTTCCTCCTGGAGTTTTTTTAATTTTTATTCTCATTGCTGTTGGCAGTGTTACAGTTCAGTTGATCACTCAGCTGTACTGCGGTGATAACTAATAAACAGCTGCCACTGTGATTCACAGCATGACTAATTACTGGAGGGGTTTTTTTTGTCCCTCAGACATATGGTGACACCTGGGGAAAGATACAGAGGGCTCTAACAATCTGGAGTGGATTTGGGATGACTCTGACAGGCGTGCAAACCTGTGGAGACTACATGTTCAGTGGGCACACTGTTGTCATCACGATGCTCAACTTCTTTGTGACTGAATGTGAGGATTAATTATTTTGTTCGGCTTTCAATGAGTTTAGTGAGAGTGTACTTTCTTGTTAGGTCTTGTATTTTTACTAGTAGGAAAGAAATGATGTGATTATAATTAAGGAAAGTACACCTTCTTTTAACTCTAAGGTTTTATGTATTGGGACTTAATTTTTTTTATAAATCACCTGTTCCTCAGCAGGTCTTAAATTCCCTTAAATACACCTCATGTCATTATTTATTTAACAATAGATAAGCCAAAATGCAGAAGTAATGCATAAAACAACTAAGCACAGGCTTACCTCTGTCATAGGAATCAAGACCACAAGTAGAAACAAGTGTAAGTAATATCTGATCATCAGCAAGTGTGAGCACCTCTATCACAGTAGAGGTTTGCAGCGGCTGTTTGTTGATTTGGAGCATTTAGACAAGTGTTAACACAATGCCAAACATGAAATGTATCAGAAACAGTTGTTTCTGCCCATCAGTCTGGGAGCAGTTAAAGTCCATTTCCAAACTATTTGAAGTCCATCAATCAGAAAAAGACCGAACAAGTATGGCTTGTTTGGAAGAGTTGCCACGAGACTCTTCTCCCTAAAAAGAACATGGCATTAATGTTAAGCTTTGAAAACTTCCTTTCAACAAACCACAAAACCTCTGGAAAAATGTCTTTTGGATAGAGAAGACCAAAGTGGATATGTCTGGACAAAATGCACAGTGGCACATTTGGCAACAACAAAGTATATCAGCACAAATATCTCATACCAGCTGTCCAGCTCAAAATAAACTAGTACCAAGGATGTCTGCAAGCTTTGGATATACATAAAATACACTGAGCATGTCTTATAATTATGTTTCCTAATTGCAGATACTCCACGAACATGGAATCTGATTCACACCATATCTTGGGTGTTAAACCTGTTTGGGATTTTCTTCATCCTGGCTGCTCACGAGCACTACTCCATCGACGTGTTCATCGCCTTCTACATCACCACCCGCCTCTTCCTCTACTATCACACCTTAGCTAACACTCGTGCCTACCAGCATAGCCGAAGGGCACGCATTTGGTTCCCCATGTTCTCCTTTTTTGAGTGCAACGTGAATGGACCCGTCCCCAACCAGTATCACTGGCCCTTCAGTAAACCGGCCTTCATGAAAACTCTGATTGGATAAAGTTGAAGTTACAGTAGTGGAAACATGCATGGGACTCTAATGTGAATGCCTTAGTGAAAAAACTTGATAATTTATTATACAAAAAAACTTAAAAACATGTTCTCTTTGATTAATTTCTCTGATAAAAGTGACAGTTGTGGAACAATACTTTCTTACATGTTAGATTAGCTGTCAATATAGAAGTTAGCTAAATGTCAACATAGAAGTTAGCTAAGCTTAGCACATGGACTGGAAACCGGGGTATAGTTGACCAGGGTCTGTTTAAGGGTACACTACCAGCACATTTGAAATGATAAACTCTTTTATAAACATCAAGTTTTAGTAATACTGATGTTTTGATATTTGTTGTTTGGATTTTTATTTTTTTATTTTTTAACTTTGGATAAATGTCGTTGGTTGTTTCTGGTCTTTACGCTAAGCTAAGCTATGCTGTCTGGCTGCTAACTATAGAGGTTTCTCACAGGACAACAGATTTCTCACCATGTTGGACATGATACAACCACCAGTTGCTAAGAAAAATACATTCACCCTGTGATTGCCGTGGTTGCAAGAAGATCATTGTCTGTAGTTAGCATGGAAGATACCAACTTAAGTGGAAATACTCTCTTACTAACCACTGAGTGGTAGTGAAACTTGGAAAAAGTGTAGCGCAAACCAGAAATGGAGATTGTCTCCAAAATAAAAGCTGTTTCTCACAGTTTACAATGTTATTTTTAAAACTCAACTTCTGCTTTCACTTTAAAGTCAAATAGTCTCTGTTTGTTGGACTTCTCACAGTTTAACTACTTTTTGGAGAGCAGTTGGTGAGTGACTGCAGACAAGTTGCTGTTTTCATGCTACGTAACTATGGGGAATCAAAATAATCTCAAAGAGGTTTTTGCCAACCAGTAGGGGATTACTCGTTTTTCCCTAGTAACTGGTGGGGGTCGGGTCACTGAATGTTCTCTACACCTGTGAGAGTGGGGCCTTATTTACTTGGCCTATATTGTCACATGTCTAAAATGGCAAAAGTTAACATCACGTGGTTAGCGGTCACACGACTCCAAAAAGTCAGTTTCATATGTACATTATATCAGACGCTGAATAAGTGTTTGTCTCAAAATGTTGAGCAGTACCTTTAAATGTAATTGCACACTGCCAAAGGAAAAGAATGAGATTTATTTGTTGGCTAAGCGATGCAGGTACATTTATTTTCTTTGAAGATTTGCCTTTAAATGATCACTTTTGTCATTCTTAGCTTCTGCTTTGGGTTTGTTTACTGTTCGGTGGTGGTTTGGGTTTTTGGTGGTACTTGATAATTACAGCAGAAATCTAATGAGATAGCTGTGGGTTGATACTGTAGTTGTGCCTCTTCGGGAGTTGAGGTGGTGATGCCTCAGAGCTCAGGCTTTGCTGCAAACATATCTGACACCTGTTGGATAGCTGCTACCAAAGGAGCACTCGTTTCTTTAGATGTGCAAAAAAAAATAAAAATCCTCTGCACTAACATAAAAAATGTCTTTTATTTCACTTGCACTAAGATGAACTCACCACTGACATAGAGCTCCCTATATTCAGAGTTAAACTCAATAAAGTATGTGAATATTCATTGCAAAAAATGTATATTTTGCACATTAAACCTTATATGTGTAATTGTCTCTTTATCCCAGTTTGATACTCTGTCATGATTTTTTTTTTTTTTTTTTACTGATTGTTAAGTGGTGACTGTAGAAACATGGAGATATCATCTGTTGCCTATAAAGCTTTAAAAGCAGTTTGTTTTTTTTAAGCAAAGGTTCAAAAGTGCAGTGTTTACTCTGGCAGGTCTGATCCAAACTTTTATCTCTTTAACTGTTTACAACGTGTATCGTTTATCGATGCAAGTAATCAATCTCTGCCTTTTGGCTCAGGAATAAAAGTTGCTAGACAAGGAAAATAACTTTTGTTTTTCTGACTAATTATTTCACGGCTGCTTTTTCACTGTGCTTGAGTTTGATTCGTGAGAAGAAACAAACCATTGCAGTTTCAACATAACCTGCTGGTCTTCTCCACCTTAAAACAAATATTTGATAAAAAACGTTCATCACTGTTTAAATATTATCATAATGATATACATGGGCGTCACACCTTAATAAAATCCGTGACTACCGAATTTTCACACACAGTTTTTCTGTTGGCTGGGATACATCATAACTGAGGATGGTACGTATTTTACACTTTCTTTTATATATTCTCTAATCACAGCTATTTTTTAAAATAACTTTCAGTATAAATGTAAATATGAATAGTTATGAGATTTCAATCACGTAATTGTTGTCAGAGTGTATATATTTCACAAACTCAGTTCCAAAAATGTTATAAAATGTAAAAGAAAACAGATTTTTAAATCTCATAAACCCATGTTTTATTCACCATAGAATATGTAAATCATACCAGTGTTTAAAAAGAGAAAATTTAACATTTTTTAAAATTAATTTAATGGTACCAAAGCTTCCCTGTTTATCTCTGTGTTGCATCCACTCTTTTTTTTAACTATAGTCCACAAAAATATTTCTTGATCGACCAAAAGTTTGGTTCACTTTGTCCTTTTTAAATAAGCTTTGGCTCAGAGAAGATGGTGGCTTTTCATCATCATGTTCATATATGGCTTCTTCTTTGTATGATAGAGCTTTAAGTGGCATTTGTGGATGACACAGTTAACTTTGTACAGTGATTTCTGGAAGTGGTTTTTTTTTTTGAGCCCATGCAGGGATTTCCGTGACAGATTCATCCTTGTTCTTAATCTCGTCCTGCCTGATGGACCAAAGATCAAACGTCCAGAATTCGTTTTCAGCCGTATCTCCTGCGCACAGAGATTTCTGCAGATGCTCTGAATCTTTGGATGATGTTTTGTGCTGTAGATGATGAAATATTCAAAGTCTTTGCAGTTTATGTTGGGTCACATTATTCTGAAATTCTTCCACAATTTGTAGAGGCAGATTTTTGCAGATTGGTAAACCTCTGCTCAGTCCTGTTGCTAACCTGTTGCCAATGAACCTAATTACAAATCTTTGACTTTCTTTTTAGTAATTGTACCTACTTTTTTTTTTAGATGTGGTACTGTCAATTCAGATTCAAAATAAGCTCATAATTTTCATGAATTAGTAAAATATCTTAGTTTAAACACTGAGTTTATGACACCTGCAAATCATTCTGCTTTTTCAGAATTATATTTTATATTTACACACGCCTCGGGTTATGTAAGATATAAGGTACAACTGTGTATACACTGTGTCAACTGAACAGAATAGTTGTTAGTCGAAGCAGTAGTTGGCCATTTCCTGTCATGTTAAAGGTCTTAAAAGGATAGAAATTACTTTAGTATGAAATGTGTTTCTCTTTCAGTCCTCTCTACATGTGTTTGTCTGTCTGCTGGGGCTCGTTGTGCTCTGTCACTCTCAATGCTTCTTCGAGGAGTTAGAGGTCAAAGATCCAAATAACCCTCCAAAAGGTGAGTCACATGAGACCTTTCTTGTACAGATACAATACTGCAGCAGTGCAGCAGGACACTGGGTGTGGGGGAAAGGTTTCTCTGTCATGATTTACAGATATTAGACATTTATTCCACATCTAATCCCTTAACCACACCTATGCATACACTAATAGATGCTTAAACACAAGTAAGGAGTGCCTCTGAGTAAGTAAGTCAACAACTCCTTTGAGTTGAGCTGTGTTTTCATTTCTTTACATGTAGGGTGTGTGGATAAGGATGGAGAGCTGCATGATTTTGACTCTGCATGGGTGAGAGACTGCATGGACTGCTCTTGTACAAGCGAGGGTTTGAGCTGCTGTACCAAGTAAGACTTCCACATTATTGTTTTTTTTAATCATTAAGGCATTTTTTCTTTAAACAAATAAACCTCTTTTCTCTCAGCTTTCTTACTCGTAGGACTGTGATAAGTTCTCTTTTTAGGCTTTAACAATGATAACTTCCAATTTTAGAGTTACTAAATGAACAAAACCCCTGAGATTGTTTTTGATTATTATTGTTTCTTTTTTTCTTTTTGTATCATAGGATCCCCGATGCAAACACTGTAGATGTTCCTGAGGAGTGTGAGCTGGTTGTGAATGAGAAGGCCTGCTCTGTTAAGGTGGTGATGAAGTCTGACAATGAAAAAGAGTGCAGCCCTATCTGAATACACTCTAAAGGCGACTAAAATCCAGACTGGGTCTAGATTATGACATTAAATTACCAATGAACAAAGATGACCACTTTATCAAACTTGCTCTTCATCAATAAATTCGGTTCAACTCTGCTTCCTGAGTCTTCAGTGTCTTCTTGTCAGCACTTGCAGCTGGTTTCATTTTCAGGATGCAATTGAATAAATTCACCACTGTGTGACAGCAGAGCACGGTCCTCAGAGGGTCTTTGGCACCTGAAGGGGCTCTAAGCACAATTATAGCTGTGCTCCTCTTGCTGCTGCCTCTGACACAATCGCTTTGGTTGTTATAGTGCACAGCTTCTTCTCCAACTCTAATCCCTGAGGATTCACACCTGTTCAGAGCATCATTTTCTCTCATCCTGGCTTCACTGAAACTCATTTTTCAGCTAAACCATCACGTGAGTCCTTTATCTTTCTTTTTTTTAAACACGCAATATTGATGTATTGAATGGATTCATCATCTTTGTCGAGGGAAATCAGTATTGATTAGGATTCAATCAGCTATGAAATGAATGCTGTATTGTTTCTAGACTGTCAGCTTGCAGTGTCCAGAGACTGTAAGCAGGTGTAATGTAGGTCTCTCCTTCTACAAATATCTTTTCAATTATACAGTCTAACAAAAGCATCTGACAGCACGCATGTCTGGTGGTATTTATCCAAAAGAAAACGCAAACAGGGGAACAACATTGCATTCATATTTCGTGTTCTTTGTTGAAATGTAAAGAGAACCACATTGTGAAAGTATTTGTAGTAGATTTGAGAGGTGTCACCCACAATCCCTGACACCTCCAGCAGATAACAAGGCTTAGCTCAGGTTGAGCACACTGCACAGTGCCTGCTGCCGTTACCCTGATTATCACCGGCACAAGGCAATATGAAAGAAAATAGTCTCTGAGCAGCTGTATCGATTGCACACACATATTGGACTATTCTTTTGGATTTAGGAAATTTTTAGAATCTAGTAAGTGGCTGTACTGGTAAGAAGTGAAGCAGAAACACAACCTGTGATTGCAGAGGGGTAATTGAAAGACTGGGCTTTTTTTGTTTTTCAGTCAAGCATATATCTTTATTTTCATTTTCAAATGCATTTTACCTGCAGTACAGATTCATTACACGCAAAAAAAAAACAAAACCAAATCGTTCATCCCTTTGGAATAGCACATGTCAGACCTTTATAATCAAGTGCAGTGTTCAGCTATAATAAACTATTTTTCATTTCTCAGAAATATTACCTTTATATGACACTACCCTCAGCACTCTTTAGCAGGTAGATTAAGTGCAAGATTGCTGCTTAAAAGGTATATGTGGAATCCACCTTTCACTGCACAGTACAATGTCTTTTTAAAAATAAAAAGGTGAAGCTTCTCCAAGGAAAATTACAGCCTTGCCTTCATTTCTGTTTCATCTATTTTCTCTGAGATGGAGGGCACTTTTTGAGGCAAAGATAAGAATAATATGACGGGTCAAGTGGAGACAGGTCACAGTGTTCCTTACCATGCAGAGACTTAGCGCTGCAGTGTGTCCAACACACTAACACAACTACTTGATGTATGTGTTCCCCACAGCATCGCACAATTGCAGCATTAGCGGTTTAAAAATGGCTGTTGGTTTTCAATATTTCCTTTTCTTACTACTGCTGTACATGGTTTCTACTCACTGTTGCAGTTATTTGTTGCATGTAGTTACCGGTGACATTACACTTGCCTTTCCTCACCGAACAAAGGATGATCGATGCTGTGCCACCCTGCCTGCAGCTCACTCAACACACTGACACAGTAGGTTAGTAATGATGCAGGGTGAAGTGACTGATAGCAAAGTGTGTGCGCTGTTAATGGAAAGTGACAGTCTCGTTTTCTTATGGTTTTCATGGCACATAGCAGAGGTTCCAGGGAAGATGGCTACAGTCCATTTTTAGGATCATGACAATGTCATACCCTTTCATTAAAATAAATGAATCTAAGTCTGTGTATTCATAATCATTTTGATATCATTAGCTTTTTATGTTCAGTCTTGAGACCTGACTGTTGATTTTTGGACAAGGAATTGCAGCAATTATTAGTGTGAGGCCAAGTCGCTTACAAAAGAATGTAATTATCACCTTTTATCACCTGTACTCAAAGTCTTTTGTTATTTAAACTGTGAAAGCACTTCATATTTTCTTCCTTTTTATATAGGTGTCATTCTTACATGAGGACTGCAGTCAACCTGATATCTAAGACAAAGATAAATCTAGATGTTTAATAATTATAATGTTCAACATCTGGATTTAAAGTGTGGAGGATCGCAAGAGCAGTCGTTGGTCCTGACAGTTTGTCTCCACCACGTGCATTTTTTCTGCACGTTTTTCAGTCATCTGTCTCACAGGACTGACAGAACACATACTCTCTTATCTTCACCAACTCACCTGTCTACACAAGCACAGCTTCTGTTGTATTTTATCAAGTCTATTTTGCCTTTTGTAATGTACAAACATTCACTGGCCACTTTGTTAGGTACAGTGGTTCAACTGCTTGTTAACACAAATATAATCAGCTGTCACATGGACGCTAGTTAATATAGATATGAAGTTCAACCTTAGCATTAGAATGGGATGATTTAAAGTACTTTGAATGTCGCATGATTGTTGCTGATATAAGGGTTGGTTTGATTGTGTCAGAAACTGCTTGGATTATCCTACACAACTGTCTCTACAGTTTTCAGAGAACAGCCCAAAAAAGCCTGGGCTAAAATGTCGTATTGATGCCAAAAGTCAAAGGAGTATGGCCAGATTGCCAAGGGCAACGGTAACTCTAATAACCGCTCTTTATGACAGAGCTATGCAGAAGAGCATCTCTAAACACATTACCTGTCAAGCCTTGAAGCGTATAGGCCAGGGGTAGGGAACCCGAGAGCCAGTGTCCTGCAGGTTTTAGATGTGTCCTTAATCCAACACAGCTGGTCTAAATGGCTAAATTACCTCTTCAACATGTCTTGAAGTCTCCAGAGGCCTGGTGATGAACTAATCATTTGATTCAGACGTGTTGATCAAGGGTGAGATCTAAAACCTGCAGGACACCGGCTCTCGAGGCCTGGAGTTCCCTACCCCTGGTATAGGCAGTAGCAGAAGACCACACTAGATGCCACTCCTGTCAGCTAAGAAGAGGAATGCAAGGAATCTTCTTAGCTGACATTTCACACAAGCTAACCAGAAGTGGACAGGAAAAGACTGGAAAAATGTTGCTTGGTCTGATGAAAAAAATTTGATGGGTCAGAATTTTGCATAATAATGACTTGGGGGATATTTTTTTGTACACTCTGGGCCTCTTTATACCAACTGAACATCATTTAAATAGTACAGCCTACCCGAGTATTGTTGATGATCATGTTTTTTATGACCATATTGCATCTATACTCAGATGGCTGCTTACAGCAGAAATATGCATCATTTCAGAAATAGAGCACCTTTGGGATGTGGTGGAATGGAAGATAAACGCACAGCCAAAAAATCTGCACCAACTGTGTGACTCTATCATGTTAATTTGGACCAAAACTCTGAGGAATTTTTCCAGCACTTTGTTGAATCTCTGCCATGAAGAATTAATGCACTCCAAAGGCAAACGGGGGACCAACCTTGTACTGGCAAAGCGTAACTAATAAATGAGGCCAGTGAATGTAATACTACTTGTTTAGTGGGATCTGAGGACTTCCAAAATGTCAGGTAATATACGACTCAGTAGTGGGCCTGAATGAATCTTGTGTAGACACAGATTGACCATAAAGTGACTGCAATGACTCACACAGACCATCCATTACTCGCAGTCCTGATATCCTTGCTACACCAAAGAGCCCCTACGAATTTGAAGTCAGCAAACTAGCCAATGAGCAGTGTTGGGTAAGTTACTTTAAAATAGTAACTTAGTTACATTACTAGTTACTTCTCTCAAAAGTAACTCAGTTACTTCAAGTTACTCGTTACTTTCAAAGTAACTAGTTACTAGGGAAAGTAACTTTGGTTTTACTCAGAATTCTCTTGTTAATGTGTTTCTTCCATAACGTTGCCAGTCTTCTAGCTTGCTTACTTGCCACAGTGCACTGTGCCACCTACCAATAGAAAGGAAAAGATAATGTGCATATTTCCACGAGAGAAATCCCACACCTGGACCGTCGTTGACTGTTGCCATGATTCTAGCCTACGTCACAGAGTCATGTGCGCCTTTTACATCCAACACAAAAACTGCAGTCGTGGTGCTTTCGATTGTACTCAGAACTCTGAAATTCTGCCTTCTGAATAGGAAGATGTAGGCAACACCAGACTGCAGATGAGCTGCATACAGGGCTGGACTGGGACAGAAAATTGGCCCGGGTATTTTGACTAGAGACTGGCCCACCATTATAGGAAAAATCTTAAAGCCTTTGAATGAAAACACTGTTGTGACAGTGATGTACACTGTTTTGATGGTATATATGCATCAATCTATCAATCGTTTGTTGTAAGATTCAGATAATTATTTTTTAAAAGCTAGACATTTTAAATGATAATAAGAAAGAAAAGTATTTCCTTGTGCCCACCTCTCCCTGTTAATGCCCTACATGCCCCCCTGGCAACACTTTGCTAGATCCGCACCTGCACAGTTACCAGCTGTCAGCTACCTAAAAAAGGATCCTGGGGTTATTTGTCTCTCAGAAACAGTTCATAACTTCCCTTCAACTCATTCATGTCACCAAAAAGGTAAACCTGTTTCTCCATCACAGCTCTGATGATCCAGTAAGGACATCTCCTGGTTTCATCTTCATGTTTCCCTCTCACCAGATAACCAAACCGACATCATGACCAGCAGCTTTTTTGAACTGTGGCTCCAGCAAACATCAGCTGATACTAGAAATTAATATTAAATAAATTCTAACAACAGCTGATCAAGCTTAAACGTGCTGCTGTTGTTTAGCACGACATCCGCTGGTTTCCTCTTTCGGTGCAAAGTGAGCGATAAACAAACAAGAGAGCCGATCAGCTGATCATTGATCAGTTTTCATGATTGAAGTAGAAACAGGAGAGGGAGGTGGGAGAATGAGAGGAGAAGAGGCAGCTGTGCAGCAAAGACACAGAATAACTCCAGCTTTGTGCCTTTTCCATTGTAGCTGAATTACGGGACAAACTGTTCCTTTTCACCTCAATAATAAGAAACGCGTAATATTTTCTCTGAATACCAGGCGGGACGGTTGGCAACTCTAATAACTTATGAACAAAATAAAGTTCAACATCATTAACTTCATAGCACCCACCCAGCTGCATAGAAACTCCGTCATGCTAGCTAGCACGCAGTACGGAAAAAGTCAGAATAACGAAAATAAACTCCACCTAAACTTGGTTCATATCTGACCCAGAGAGACTGCAGGTCATAACTTCTTACCTGAAGTTACTTGGACCGGCGGCCGCCTCGGGTCTCTTTTCCTTCTGCCTCCCTTTTCCTTCATCCACCTGCTGCCTCCACCACTTGCTAATGTTACTGAATCTTTGGAAGCTCCGCGATAGCCACCACACGAAGTAACGAGTAACGACCCTATCTAAATCCCAGTAACGAGTAACGCGTTCCTGATTTTGGCATAATAACTAGTTACCGTGCTCGTTACCACAATAATAACGTAGTTACTGTAACGCGTTACTTAATAACGCGTTAGTCCCAACACTGCCAATGAGTCATCATAGTGTTTAGGATTTCTGCTCTGGGGACCCATGAATGTTAGTAAAACATTTCATAGTAACGCACTCATCCATTTTCTTTTGCTTACCAACCCCTGGACAGGTTCTCAGTCTGTCGCAGGGCTAACAAAGAGACAGACAAACATGTTCTCATCACTTAGATTCACCATTTAACCTAACCTGACTAACTGCATGTCTTTGGACTGTGGGAGGAAGCCGGAGTACCCGTGCAGACACAGGAGAACATAAAAAACTCCACACAGAAAGGCCTCAGCCTGAACCCGCAACCTTCTTGCCTTGAAGCAACAGTGCTAACCACTGTTCCACCCAGGAGCGTAATTTCCAGGGGGGTTAGAGGGGTTATGACCCCCCAATAATGTGGCTCAAGAGTTGGGAGTTCGCCTTGTAATTTGAAGGTTGCCGGTTCGAGCCCCGGCTTGGACAGTCTTGGTCGTTGTGTCCTTGGGCAAGACATTTCACCCGTTGCCTACTGGTGGTGGTCAGAGGGCCCGGTGGCGCCAGTGTCCAGCAGCCTCACCTCTGTCAGTGCGCCCCAGGGTGGCTGTGGCTACAATGTAGCTGCCATCACCAGTGTGTGAATGTGTGTGTGAATGGGTGGATGACTGGATATGTAAAGCGCTTTGGGGTCCTTAGGGACTAGTAAAGCGCTATATAAATACAGGCCATTTACCATAATCAGACGCAACCAATATAACCCCCCCACCACCACCAATAAAATTATGAATTATCTTGCATAAATAGGCTGATTTTCTTTACTCATTTCAGGTATTACCAGCAATATAGTAGCATATTTAATCATCTGGGAATTTACCCAGATTTATTTATTTATTTAGACAGAGATCTTGCTGTCTTGCCCCCCCTCCCCCCCAATGTTCAGCACAAAGCTACGCTGATGGTTCCACCCCATCAAACATTTATTGTACATATAATTGAACTTCCTTCAACTCTATCAGGCACTAATTCCTCACACATGTAGTTTCTATTTTTTAGAAACAGGATCAGCTTAGTTCTCCTTCATTTATAGCAACAGTATCACTCCTACATACACACATTAATTGACTTCTATAGTATAAGAGCAGTAGAATAAATGCATTTCATGAATCTGTGATTTCTCTCTTTGTTTCAGATGCATGTTTTCAGAGGGCTGGGATGGACAGTTTGATCCATGGTGCTGGTGACACTTCAGTCTTGGTGAGATGTCCTTGAGTGGCAACACAACCCAGTCTTCTTTGTCAGCGTCACCTTTTCCTTTGATCTTCAACAGCTCCACCCCTCCACAATCCTCAGCTTGGGAGAAAGAGCGAGCCAGCCATGGGTCTGTACAGGACTGGCCAGGGAATGAGACCCAGCTCCTCTCAGACTTCGCCATTCTGGAGCATGATGAGCAGTGCCACATGTCTCCTGTTCTGACAGCATGCCTTGTAGCCTGGTACAGTGTTACAATGGTGCTAGGGTTGGTGGGCAACATTGGCCTCATTTGCATCATTGCTCGCCGCAGAGAAAAGGTCAATGTCACCAGCATTTTCATCTGCAACCTGTCATTCTCTGACATTCTGGTATGTGTCTTCTGCCTCCCCTTCACTGTCATATACACAATCATGGACCACTGGGTGTTTGGCTCGCTGTTATGTCGCCTGGTGCCATTCATCCAGTGTGTCTCTGTGAGTGTGTCAGTGCTGTCTCTAGTGTTTATCGCCTTAGAAAGGCACCAGCTTATCATTAACCCCTCTGGATGGAAACCAAGTGTTCCTCAGGCCTACATGGCAATTGTTCTCATTTGGATACTGGCCTGCTTCACATCTTTGCCTTTCTTAGCCTTTCAGCTGCTCACAAATGAGCCCTATACCAATGTAATCCTGCCCGTGTCATCGGTACATGACCAAGATTTTCCTCATGCTTATCTCAACACATCTCCTACTCATACATACAAAAACCTGTCTGCGCTTCAAAATTCATACCGTTCCCTCTTTTCTTACGTCCCCACCTCTTCACATATGGAAGCCTGTGTGGAGCACTGGCCATCCCAGGGTCACAGGGTCGCTTACACCACATGGCTTCTGCTGTTCCAGTACTGTGGGCCACTGTTTTTGGTCCTGCTCTGTTATGTTAGAGTTATTGTGCGGCTCCGTCACCGCAAAGAAATGTTGGACCGCGCCCGGACCCCCGAGTGCCAGCGCATGACCCACAGCCGCCGGATCAACATCATGCTGGTTGCTCTCATAACAGTCTTTGCCCTTTGCTGGCTTCCACTCACCATCTTCAACGTGGTGTCAGACTGGAACCAGGAGGCTCTGCCCGTCTGTTACCACAACCTGCTGTTCTCCCTCTGCCACCTGCTGGCCATGTCCTCCACCTGCATTAACCCCGTCATCTACGGATTCCTGAACTCCAACTTTAGGCAAGAGGTGAGCGAGGTGCTCCTACACTGCCGCTGTTTCCCACTAGAGGAAGAGTGTGAGCAATATCCCATGTCCACTGTGCACATTGAAGTGTCCCATACCTCTGTGCCTCTAACCTGCAGGAGCAACTCTGTGTGACACTGATGCTTCAGCCTAAAGGATCCTTCTTACGTAAACTGTACAGTTGTAAGACAAACTGTTGCTGTTTGTTCTTACTTTAATGTCAATAGATCCATTTAAAAAGCAGCTTAAAGCTATTTATTGTAAATTTATATGTTTAAAAAAAAAGTTCACCACAAGTTTATGTAAAAAAAAAATCTATGTTTTGTGTTAAATAAATATTAACTGAACTTAAACTAGGACGAAACTGTACTTTTGTATGATACCAGTATGTAACATAACATGGTGCAATCAGTCAGCCCAGCAAGTCATTGAAGCCTTGTTTCCACAACTTTGGCTCAACTCAACTTTGCTATACTCAGTTTCTCATTTCCACCTCAATGTGCATGGGGTCGTTATAACAACGTCATTGTTATCTGACAAAGACAACAACGATGGAGGACATCGAAATAGTGGTATAAGTCTATAAGTCTATGGGTTTTTCTCAGACTTGGAAACCACGGTGTTGGTTTTTGTTGCTGGGTTTCACCTTTCCATTTGCACCTAATGACAAACCCTAAAAACAAGGTCAAGTCCAGTCAAACAGGTACTTGTAGAAAACAGGCATTAGTCATTGACGCATTACTATGAAACAGATTCCCAAAGTGTGGGCTGGAGCCACAATAGGCTGCGAGTGTACTACAGGTACAGAAATTCCGTAAAATGGATTTATTTATTTAAAAAGTGAATAAAAATGATAAGATGCGGTTAGTTTGTTATATTACTTATTAATCCAACCTATATTTGCTTCTCTTGTATTGAAGTTTATATCCCAGTAGCAGGTGGGTCCCATATTGACCATAGTATTTTACGTATGACTTGGTAACTTTAGCAATTTCTAGCCAAAAGCCTGTTTATGTTTTTTGAATAACATTTTCAAGGAAATACATCTCTTTTTATTGTATTTTAATTGAAGTGAAATTTTAAAATGGGTGTGCCCCATGGGATCTTCTAGTTTTTAATTGGGCTGAAGCACTCTTGACTTTGGGAATCGCTGCTATAAACAATGGTGGTGCGGAAAAAGCAAAACTTTTTGAGGAATTTAAAGTAAGGGTTAAAAGAAATATCACGTCAAAAGAAATGCACAACACCTAAGAAAAAATCTCAACACACCCACTGGTAAAATGCTGCCTGCAGTGGTGAAAATTGTAGTCAACATTTGCATAACAAAAAATACCTTTAAAGTGCAACGTTTTGTCAGTGGTTTAAAGTGAAGTGTTTCATACCGTGTCTTACTATGAGCAAACTGCAACTATAAAGACACTGAAAAAGGAGGTGCATTTAATCTTAACTGTTGCTTTTTCAGAATTTCATGCTTCATGCCATATACTATCTTACTGTATCCTGTTATTATGACATAAATCCAGCGGGTGTTAGCTTAACTGTGACTTATAGAATTACTGCCAGTTAAACATTTTAACACTTTAAATTTATGCTGGAATCATAGAACAAATCCATATTGCAGTATTATCAACACCTACAGTGGTGACCAGAGATAAAGGGAAAACAGAATGAAAGAGTGGAGGACCATAGTAAATGCCGATATATTTATAAGGCATGAGTGGTCATTTGACAGGTATTGCAATGTTTTAGAAGGACCAGTGTGGTTGGGGTTGTTCAGTTCAGGTGTCTCAATGAGCCATCAGACACCAAGAATAGTCATTATTCGTTTTATTTTTTGCACCTGTTTTCTGTGACATGTCAAAACCTTTGCTGAATCATATTAGTTGTTTATTAAGTATAAAACATGTGTGACCATACTGTGGCCTTCAGACTCACCGGACCTCAAACCAACAAAATGCCTAAAGTAAACTTTGAAGTGATGTGTTACACGGTGGGACGGAATGCCTCTCATAAGGATTCTACTCATCCTTCCATACACTTTCAGAGACTGTGAACTGTTCAGAGACTGTTTGTAACAGAGATTGTTTCAGAGACTGTGCTACCAGTTGTGGTGGTAGCACAGGCCCTAAATATAAATGTTCATTTCATTTATTGTGGAACTGCACGGTGTGCCATTTTGAGACATATTAGACGCTTATGTAACAAACTGTTTTATGAGAGACCCCCTGCCGTTGTATTTCACGTATTTCAGTACAATTCAGTCTTTTATATTCATAGTATCAACCCTGTGAAATTTCTGTCTTAGCTTTCATGGTGAATAAAACACAAGGAGGGTTTTGTTCTGTGATTGAAGTGACAAATAAAACTGAAACTTACTAACTTATATACATTGTTAAATTGCAGGCCTTAATTTATTTTTGATGGGTTCAGTAAATATTGAAATGCTTGGACATCAAATGTGCATGGGCATGATTTAAACTACATCAAAATGTGTTAAATAACTTGTTTCGTTGAGGCAGTATGTTTATGTTGTTGCAGTAAGTGCTAAGTTTTGCCTGCATGTGGATTACTTAAACGTGTCTTATCTAGAGACTTACTTATGTGTGAATTTAATAAATTTATATTCCTTGAAAGCGTCACAACTAATATCTCAAATAAATGTCTGTTTTAACTTCGACTACATTGCCAAAAGTATTAACTCGCCCCTTGTGATGATTGATTTCAGGTGATCCAAACACTTCCGTGGCCACAGGTGTATAAATTCAAGCACCTTGGCATGCAGACTGCTTCTACAAACATTTGTGAAAGAATGGGTCACTCTCAAGAGCTCACTGAAACTCAGCATGGTACTGTGATAGGATCCCACCAGTGCAGCAAGTCCAGCTACTAAATATTCCACAGTCAGCTGTTAGTGGTATTATAACAAAGTGTAAGGGATTGGGAATGACAGCAACTCAAAATGGTAGGCCACAGAGCTGAGTCAACGGACACTAAGGCACATAGTGCACAAACGTCGCCAACTTTCTGCAGAGTCAGTCCCTACAGGCCTCTAAACTTCATGTGGCCTTACGATTAGCTCAAAAACATTGTGTAGAGGGCTTCATGGAATGGGTTTTCATAGCTGAGCAGCTGCATCCAAGCCTTACATAACCAAGTGCAATGCAAAGTGTCAGTGTAAAACATGCCACTGGACTCTAGAGCAGTGGAGATGTGTTTTCTGGAGTGACAAATCACGCTTCTCCATCTGCCAATCGGATGGTGGAGTCTAGGTTTGGCAGTTGCCATGAGAACAGTACTTTTGCATTGTGTCAAGTGTAAAATCTGGTTGAGGGGGGGTGTATGGTGTAAAGTTGTTTTTTGGGAGTTGGGATCGGCCCCTTAGTTAAAGGAACTCTAAACGGTTCAGCATACCAAGACTTTTTGGACAATTTCATTCTCATACCTTTGTGGGAACAAACTGGTTCAACCTGGCTGCACACCAGTGCACAAAGCGAAGGATTAGCGAGTTTGGTGTGGAAGAACTTGACTGGCCTGTCCTGACCACAACCCAGCAAAGCACATTTGAGATGAATTAGTGCAGAGGCTGCAAACCAGCACTTCTTGTCCAACATCATTGTCTGACCTCACAGATGCACTTCTGGAGTCTGCAGATTTCTGAATGTTCAGAAATCCCAATAAATACACTCCTAAACCTTAGGGAAAGCCTTCCCAGAAGAGTTGACGGTATTATAGCTGCAATCATATTAAACCCTATGGATTAAGAGGAGGATGTCACTAAAATTCATAAGCATGTCAATGCAGATAAGCCAACATAGTGTAGATCATGTGTCATGAATTTATATGTAATTCACCTGCAAGCTGCTTTTTAAAACAATCTTTCTATTATTTATTGTCTTTATTTATCTTCCTTGTTAGTTTTCAATTTTGTGATTAAATATATTAATTGTTAAAAAGATTTTTTTGTTTCTTTTATTTCATCAAACTTATTTATTTTTGCATTATACTTACGAGTGTACATAAACAACCAACACAATAAACAAAAAAGCAGTAACTTACAAAATCTGATGGCTACCTTTTCTTTGCGCATATCAAGTAAAATTAACTGATTGTTGAATTAATTTATTTTTTTAATTAGGCAGGCTAAATCGTGAGTTTTCTTCATGGAGCAAAACAGCAAGTGGCACAAACTCATACTTTGTATCATAACGGTACCGCATAACACTCGTCTTCTTTGGATTAGCAGTATATTTTCAGCGTTTGCAGAGCTTAACCGAATAAAAACTGTGATTAAAGGACACACGCGGTTTAGTAAACCCTTTGTAGGGGCCCTACCACATTCCTTTCTAGACCGGAAGTGTCGTATGTCACACATTAACCAATCATAGCTGTTTGTCCCAGAATACATCATTTCCACAAATTGCACGCGCGAACAATACAAGCAGGAGTGAGTTGTTGGTCGAAACTGTGCGATTTAAAAGTGACTGCCACACAAAGTAAGTCAACGGCAACCTCTGAAAGTGCGTGTTTATATCTTCTTTCACGTCTTCGGACTCCTAAATGTCACAATAAGTGAAATGCGTGTGCCAGCGGAAGTATGAACCATAGACGGCCACCATGGTTAGCTTCGCGAGTTTAGCATCAAAATGCAGCCTAACGGTTTTGTTAACATTATTGGCATTCATTCATGCTCTTTGATAAGTGTTAAATTTAACGACTCTGCCCTATATATTTTACGTTACACAGTAACTAATGTTATATCCATATGTTTGATAACCTGCCTTGAGTCAATTTCACTAATAGGTGGTTTAGTTAGCTAACAGTAAAATTGAGCGTTTTAATAATTTGATTTAAAGTACGAGTTAGTACAAAGCTTAGAAGTCGTCATATATTTTGTATGTACCTCGCATAGAGAGTATATTCATAATTTGCAGTGCTGTGGTATTCGCTACAAGTTTAAGCATGTACCCCCAGCAAGCGTCTGTGCCTTGAGTAATTTATCAAGAAGTGCTTGGGGTAATTGAATAATTGATTTGACACAACATTACTACGCAGCTCGCTTGTTATTCTCAGTTCAGAACAAAGTTGTCAGGATCTGATACCCCAACTTCAGACAAAACTGAGATTGTTATTTTTGACCGTAAAAATCTGATAAACATGGTGTCTAACCAGATATGTTGGCCTCCAGAGACATTGTGAGGAACCTAGGAGTCATTTTTGATTTGGTGTGCTCATAAAACAAATGTGTTGGACGGGTTCCTTTTATCTGGGCAGTGTCTCTAAAATGAGAAACCTCCTGTTGCAGTACACCATTGTACTTTTAAGGTTGGGCTAAAAAAACCCATCCTTTTTAATTAAGCTTATAGCTATGACTGGATCAGGTAACCCTGAACCATCCCTTACTTATGCTGCTCAGACTGCCGCAGTACTATTGATGCTATTTATATAGTTAAATAATCAGTTACATTAACGTATTCCTGATTTGTGGCTTTGATTTCAACACTTGACACACTTGAATGATGTCTGTCATTGATACATTTCTGATGTAGTATGGACCAGGATGGACAATTTCCTTGTTTCCTTGTGTCACAGTAAGAATTTCTTTGGACTGATGAA
The DNA here is from genome assembly GCF_057382095.1 of Aulonocara sp. 'chitande type north' Nkhata Bay. NCBI lineage: Eukaryota > Metazoa > Chordata > Actinopteri > Cichliformes > Cichlidae > Aulonocara > Aulonocara sp. 'chitande type north' Nkhata Bay. The sequence continues at coordinate 28,110,069 of NC_141356.1, forward strand.
GCTAAACTTTAATTTCAAAAAATGTCGGGGTTTTTTTTTTTTTGAGTCCAATAAGTTAGTCAAGTGACTCGGTATTGTAAATAATATAAATCAGACAGTTTTCTTGTTCTTAAAAGTGTGACAGAGTAAAATTCATGCGGTCTGCTAGGTCACAAGCTCACAGTATGTCTTTTTTTTAAATTTTCTAGTATCTGTGTTTCGGAGGTAAAGAGGCCAGTAATGACCACAACGACCAACTCTTCAGTTCTTAAAGGTATTGCACATCTTGGTGTTATTGCAATTAGAGCAGGGCGATATGGCCAAAAATATTTATCACGATATATATTTGAAAATTTGCGATAACGATATAACTGACGATATAATTGATGCGCGACAAAATACAACTCCACAACATTACTAGCGCAAAAAGACAACCTTCCATTTATTTTCACTTAAACAAGAAGCTGGTTTTTATGTACATTAAAGCTTTATAAAAATGTAACAGTGCAAATGCAAATTCCTTTCTGAAAGTTTAACCAAAAGGCATTTCCAGTGGAAATGGGCTGACATATCCTGAGCATAACCATGTATAATATCCACTGAAGTTAAAAAGAGGTGCTTTGCAACATTAAACTGCAGTGTGCAGTACGTATTTTTCGGACCATAAGGTGCACAGGATTATAAGGCACATTAAGCGAAACAAAGCAGTCAGATAAATCAAACTTTATTAAACTCATTCTTCTTGCTTCCTCCACTTCTGTACCATTGATTCATTAATGTTGAATTCTCTGGCAGCTGCTCTATTCCCATGTTGTTGCAGTATATTAATGACTAACCTCGTATTGTGGATGGATTATCTCAGTTGTTCTCCTGACTGAAGTTTGGTCCGTTTACAGCATCCTGCCATGCGATTGCATTTGTCTCTAACCATGAGGAACCTTCACGTTAACTTTTATAAGTGTAAAAGTGTTAGTGTTCGTCCTCCAGCTTCACTGTTTATGTTATGCTAACATAGCTGTGTCGCTAGCGATTACGTAGCACATAATTATATACCAGCTATCCCAACTTCAGTAACCCTACAAACGTCACTGTCATTTATGTTGGAAGTGATAGCAGAGCTGTAAGTTTGATTTTTTTTCAGAAATCTCTCAGTCAGAACTAGAGCTGGGCGATAGAACGATAACGATATGTATCGCGATATAACTTTTACTCGATAGAGAAATTAAGCTATCGCGATAGACCTCGCCGCTCTTGTCCTCTTTAAAAAAAAAAAAGGTCAGCCAATCTAAATTAAGTAGCGCAGAGCCGAACCAATCACAGCCGCAGCGTCACGTCGCGTGACTTGTTACATACAGCACAAGTGCCAAGCCGCACGTGGGTTTGTTTGGGAAGCAGCCAGCGGGTAATGGAGCCAGCGCGTAATGGAGGAAATGAGTGTGCCGACTAGAAAAATCAACAGATGATGGTTCCAACGCCGGAGAGATTGTCGAACGGAAGAGCCATAGAAGTTCCGTAGTGTGAAGGTATTTCGGCTATTTCAAGTCTGACAAAAAATAGAGTAGCGTGCACTGTAAATTGTGCCGAAAGCAAGTCTGGAAATACAATAAACTGGTGCATGCGTCACACTGTGCGCCACGGTGAAATGAATTTCTACAATACTGTTACTGTTAATTCTACTCTCTGCAGTGTTTAAATGCTTACATATACACACAGTTACTGTCCGTCCACACATACGACTCGGTTCTGCTTCTATGCCCCAGCTTTGTTTACTTTTTCCCACCGAGGCTTCTAGACTTCTGATTGGCCAACATTTCTGCACGGTTAGGAATCTAGCGCCACCTGCTGCTTTGGCATGTTCATAGCAGCGTTTTCCTTCATTTCTGCCTTTATGTGTGGACGGGATTATTTTTTAAAACGAAAACGGAAAATCTCCGTTTTCAAAAATACCCGTGTACGTGTGGACGTAGCCTCAGTCTCTGACTGGAAGCGCTAATTCGTCATTCGGCTTTTGTCAGACTAAAGTAACTGTTAAAACTGTTTGAAAAGCTAAGCTATACAACAAGGAGAGATTGAGAATTTCCTTTTAGTTCTCAGTTTATTTGATATTGACAAAAGTTAGTCAGTTTTGTCTGTTCTTCTGTAAAACAAACTAAGATTTATTTTTAGAATTAATATTTTGTTTCTAAGTGGAATTGACAATTTAGTCTGTTTCGTTTGTTCTGTTTTGAAACTTAAACGCTTTAGCGGCTGCCTTTTGTGTAGTTTGCAATATTTGCCTTTATTTATCTGAAAAAGTCTCATGTTCCTTAAGTACATCTACCCTGTTGAACTTATTATGGGAAATAAATATTTAAATAAAAACAAGCTGCTGATTATTTCACATTTTACTTGTGAGCAACAGCACATTTAAATCTTACAAATATAGTTATTTGGCTTATATCGTGATAGATATCGTTATCGCCTGAAATGAAAAAAACATATCGTGATATGAAAAAATCTCATATCGCCCAGCTCTAGTCAGAACATGCTATATCATGTTTAGGTAACTAGCGAAACTAGCGAGCTAACTTCCGCTAGCTTCCTGCTAACTTCTAACTCCTTAAATGTAATAAATTTTGTTTTCATGGATGCCTGGAAGTTAAACTTCATAGTTACACCTGGTAAAGCAGCAATGCAGATCGTTTTATTAAAGATGAAAGAATTTAGACAGTTTTTATTTTTTAACTCTCAGTGATGCTGCAGTGTTCGTTTGAACTGAGTTTAGGACCCAGATTACTCCCAGATTTAAGAGCATCTTAGTCCGACAAATACGACAATAACGACGGCCGCTTGCATGTTCTACAAAAAAATGTGCTTTGTCGTGTATCTGACGGACAAACACCAAACCAGTTCCACATCACTGAAGTTGCACCATTTGTACAAACCAATTCTGGTTCATCTGTTTCACTCAACAATCAGCCATGTGTGTATGAAAACAAAGGCACTGCGCATGCGCGTTTTACTCATATTCTATCGCGATATTTCATTTTCCTATCGTTGCCTAACATTATACCGGTATTACCGTGAACAGTATAATATGGCCCAGCCCTAATTGCAATACATCCAAAATGAGGTTTATGACTTTGGGTTTAAGTGTGCAACTCTGTTCAATGTATCTGTTCAATGTATATGTTCAATGTGTGCGAATGTGTGTGTGAATGGGTGGGTGACTGGATATGTAAAGCGCTTTGGGGTCCTTAGGGACTAGTAAAGCGCTATATAAATACAGGCCATTTACCATTTACCATTTATCTGCAGATGTTGTTGCCTATGTTGATGTGTGGTCAGCCGACAAAACAGGAAACTACTCAAAACCATTTGTTCAGCAGCTCCTGGAAATGGGAGCTCAGGTGAGACATTATTTTCACGTTAGTGTTTGTTGTGTTTACAGACTGTTTAAATAAAGTTGGGTCCATGCGTTTTTAGACAACAAGGCAATTTTGTAGTATTGCCTCTTTACACCATCAGAGTTAATTTTAAAGTAAACTGTCAAGATATGATTTATGTGCAGACTTTCAGTTTTCAGTCAAGAGGTTTGTAGCCAAGTACACTTTTAATTTCACACACAATTCATCCAACTACATCTACCAGCAGTCCATCAGTAACCACTGATAATGGTTGCTGATGATGTAAGCCACTTGGTACCCACTGGCAGCCATACACGCCCATGCTGTAACATTGCCTCCAAATGGGTTGGTGTGCTTTGGATCATAACCCGTTCCTTAATTTTGGTTTCATTTGTCCAATGATTCCATTTTTCCTGAAATGTGACGGCTCTTTTAGATATTTTTGGGTAAAGCCTTATGCTGACCTTGTTCTCAAGTGTTTCCATTCACCAAGACCTCAAAAAGAAGGTATTTCTTAACCATGAAAATAATTCTGTCATGATCCACATTAGTTGTTTTCTGTGGCTGGTCAGATCTTTCAATGCTCCTGAGCTGGCCAGTGCATTCCTTCCCTTTAAGGATTTACCAGAATATTCATTTTTCCATTTATTTTTTTATTTTTTTTATTTTTTTATTTTTTTTGGGGGGGGGGGGTTGTTTTGCTTTGCCTGCATTATTTGCATGAACATCTGTTTGGGGCTCATATTTAGATTTCCTGTAAGCAGCTAATTCAACAGTTGGAATCAACTCCAGGTCTTTTACCCTTGTTTTACAGGTATCAAAAACCTTCAATAAGCAAGTTACACATGTAGTCTTCAAAAATGGTCATCCAGCAACGTGGAGAAAAGCCAAAAAAAGTAATGTGCATCTCGTCTCTGTTCTGTGGATAGGAAGGTAAGAATTATACTCAAGAGGTTAGTAGTTTTGAATTTAAGGGTCCATCATGTTTTTGTTTGTTTTGTTTTTGTTTTTTTTGTTATTATTGTGCTGTCATGAAGCCTTTTTAAGGTGTTGTGTGCCTTTTCAAATTTTTTGTGAAATGATCTTCAGATGTTATGATGATGGCGTCCGTGTGGATGAGAAGTTATATCCAGCGTTAAATGATGAAAGCAATCCTGTGCTGAAGAACAAGAAAGTGAGTGAGATGCACCTCGATGATTATGTTTATCTTATTGTAAGCTGTAAATAAGCAGTGTGTTTATTTGGGATCACTAGTGTGAATAAATAAGTGTGAATATTCTCATTTCTATTTATCCTGATGTATAAATACAGAGAAGTCACTAAATTAAGTCTGATTGTTTCAAGGTAACACACTCTTTATTTTAAATATGTGTACCAGCTGTTATTATGCATTTAATCCCCAAAGACAATTGTGAGCCAAGAAAAACCTGTCAGTCAGGGAGTGGAGTGGTTCGGTTATGCTGTTTGTGCTATTTTGCTGATTCCCTTTGAGCAAGAAGTCACTGAAAATTTATGAAAAATAAATTAATTGTTGCTCTTATCACCTGTCTGTGTGTCCTGTTTATGTTGATCGTTCACCTGTGTGTTTACTGTAATCTGTGTTAAAATCAGTGATTTTCATCTAAAACTATTCAAAAATGTATTCTGTTTGTGTTTGCTTCACGTAGCATCGTTGCATGCAGCCAAAAGATTCTCCAGAGAGGACACCTGAAAATGACAGGCGCATGAGGAAGAAATTAGATAAGATGATGAAAGACTTTGCTCCAAAAGAACCAATAGGTAAAAGGCTATAACAGCAGTGGATTATTTTATTTTTATTTTTTTGTCTGCCATTTCATACTTTCTTTTCTTCACAGTTACAGACGTGTCACCCATCATTATTGACGAGGAGAATGGAATAGTTTATAGCCCTGCTTTTAAAAGGTCAGAATATATGGCTCAGCGTTTGAAAGACATGAAGGATAAACGAGAAAACCTTTCGCCCACAGGTAAGTGCAGCAGCAGGTGAACAGCCTGATGGACTGACAGACTTAAAACACTTCAGGATCTTTGAAAGGAAGCCAACTCATGAAAATGTCACTGCCTTTCAGCTTCACAAATGGCTGAATCTCCCTCACCCACCAGATTGAAGCCTTCTCTTGGGAGCTCACCGAGTGTCCTCAAATTAATATGTAAGAAAACTGGGTGCTGTTATTGATATATCGATCTACAGGCAATGGTAGTGTGATATTTATCTTTCCTAACACAGAAAGTAAGCTTGTATATTGCTAAGAAAGGAAAGGGGTCTGTAATCGAATTTAGACAGGATGGTTTATTTTCTTTTTTCTTTTTCAGCCAGTTTTTCTTTTTGTTTTCTCAAATACAAGACCAGCATTGTTTCCCTCGTAACAGTAAGAGCTCTCAAGCCAGATTCCTATTTATAATGCCAGACTGTATCCATTAGATGCCCATTTAGTGCATCAGTAGAATTGGAAACATCAATAGTACATGTTTTAGTGAAATGTATTCATTTAAAATTAAACAGGAAATGTCTGAAGGGATTTCAGAAACAACCTGTTGTATAGTGCTGCAGTTGGCAAACAAAATGGTACATCTTACATTAAATTCACCAATACAGTGTTGAGTTTCTGTGTACAGCGAATAGAATTAAATTTCACTGTTCCCTTAGGGACATCTTTATTGACTGTCTTGGATTGCCAAGAACAGAACACACACAAAGCAAAAGACACTGTAATCAAGAGGGTAATCAAGAGCCTTTGGATAGATTTATGGTGACTGCAGTACAGTGTTGCTTTGTAGTGTCCTCTCCTAAGAAGATATCCTGGTGTTTTTATTTTGTTATATATATACAGTTCTCTTCACCACCTGTTATTTAGTTTTACCACTCCGGGCAATTACTGTGGGGGTGTAGTGTTCAATCTGGATGTGTGAAAGGCAAACAGCTGCCCGTATATTTTGTATTTACATACCGGTGTTTGTATAAGGGCGAGAATTATTAGTAATCAGCCGCACTGCAGAGCAAAACAATGGACAGAAGGTGGTTAAAATAAGTATGAAACAATTGATTTATTATTATTATTATTATTATTATTATTATTATTATTACTATTACTATTACACCTTAACATTTTTGTTTCTGTGTAAAGTGTACTGTTATTCTTTCTCCTACATAGATGACCAGTCAGACGATGATTCCAGTGCTTCTGTTCCTGAACTTGGTTACTCACCTGATAAGGAAGAGGGGAGAACACACACAGATGTCAGAGACCATGAACATCTTGAGCTGTCCCACAGGAAAGACTGCCTCTCACCCAACCATCATGTGGCTGAACAGGTCATAAGTGTGCCTGCCTGCCCTGACCCTGAGCATGAAGAAGGAAATAAACAAAAAAAGTCACGGAGGACCTTGGTTAGAAAAAAAGAAATGGATAAAGACAAATCAATAGATTTTTTACAAAGTCCTTGTCAGGACAGGAAGTCTGACAACAGTAAGAACGATCAGAAAGAAGGAACCCAATCACAGATAAAGTCACCTAAATTAACACCTAATAAATCTGAGAAAAGAAAAGAAAAAAACACAAAAGTAAATGTTATAGCAGAGACCAAATCCCATATTTTTCCTGACACTCTGGAATCCTCTAGCTGCCTCTCATCACCTGTACAAGGTGGTGCTGCTTCAGGACAGAAAAAACCCAAACGGGCTCAACAGTCATTTTCAGCATTGGTACGATCTTTCACTTCATCCAGTGAACACAAATGTGGCACCCCCGGTACGGCTGACAGAGGTGATGACATGTTTGAGGACTATTTCTCTTCAGCTAAACATAGCCAGAGAAAACGAAGACATCGGTCACTTAATCTACCGGTGGCAAGCGATATTAAAATACCTTTTAACTTGGATACTCTCCCAACGAATAGAAAACAAAGAAGTGAAATCTTTGGACCGAAGGGTCAAAAAAAGAGGAAACTGGAAGAAAGTGACACTGGTAAACATTTTGATCAGCAGTCTGAAACTAGCATTGAGACCCAAACTCATCAAGGGGAAGAATCTTTGCCTATGTTGGATAGTCCAAGCGTTAATAAAAAGCCAACGGGGAAAAAGCGAAGACAAAGCACCTCAACATTTACAACCATCAATAAAGCTACAAGTGAAACAACAGAAAGAAGAAGTGCATCAACTTCAGGCCAACAAACGATGTTGCCCGAGTTTAAAGCTGTGCCAGAGCTGCAGAAAAACTCTGATTTCAATGTTCCTTCTCAGATTGTGGAAAGTGAGTAGTATGGCTGCCAGAATTTAGAAAGTGTAATAATACAACCCCAGTTCTTTTAAAAAAAAAAAAAAAAAAAAAAAAAAAAAAAAAGTTCAGATGCTATGTAAGAATTAAATAAAAACGAAAAAATGATTTGCCAGTCTCATAAAATGATCTTAGACATAAACTTAGACATTTTGCATTTCATGAAAGATATGAGCTCATTTGGATTTTGAATGCAGCAACACGTTTCAAATAGCATCGAATGGACAAGAGGTTTGAAAAGAAACTGCTAGAGAAATACTACTAAACTGATAAGGTTTGTTGGCAACAGGTCTGTAACTTTTATACAAAACATCTTAGGCAGAGAGTCACCAATCTGCATAAAAAAAACAACTAAAACTTGTGGACCAATTTCAGAATATTGAAGTTTTGGAGACTATGCTATACTATGAATATCTTTTTCTCCAGTTACTGGAGAAATTAGGGCTAAAAATCGATACTGCATGCCTGTGATTTTTAGGCCCTCAGGCAGCCCTGCATTAAAACTGGCATGGTTCTAACAAGGAAATGACTGCATGGGCTCAGGAACACTTCTAGAAATCATTGTCTTTGAACACAGGTTGCCATGCCATCCACAAATGCAGATTAAAGCTCAGTGCTGCAAAAAGGTCTTATCTGAACATGATTCAGGACTCATTTAAAGTGGAAAATTATTCTGTGGTTTGATGAATAAACATTTTAAATTTCTTTGGGAAACATGGATGTCACATCCTCTGGCCTAAAGAGGAACGGGGCAATCTGGCTTGTCAGCACTCACTTTAAAAGACTGCATCTCTGATAGTCTAAGGGTGCATTAATGCTTATGGAATTGGCAGTTTGCACATCTGGAAAGGTGTGTGGATATAGATAAGTTTCAGAGGAAAATCTGTTCCCACACAACAAACATGTTTGTGAGGGAAAGGTTTTTTTATTTCAGCAAGATGATGCCAAACTGCATACTCAATCTATTACAACACAGTGGCTTTACAAAGTCTGGGTGCTGAACTGACTTGTGAAATACAAAATCTGGAAAGAAGATCAAGGACTGTTAAGGAGCTAGAATTCTATGTCAGACAAGTATGGGACAACATTCATCTCTCAAAAGTCCAGCAGCTGGTCTCCTCAGTTCCCAGATGTTTATAGACTCATATTAAACCAAGAGAGGATGCAACACAGTGGAATACATGGACCTAGCTTTTATGAGACATGTTGCTGGTATACAATTCAAAATGAACTTTAAAAGAAAAACAAATGTAATGGTAAAATTTCTCAATTTAAAGATTTGAGATGATTTCTCTGTTCTACTGTGAATAAAATGTGGCTTTATGAGACTTGTAGATCATGACATTGTGTTTTTATTTACATTTTACAGTGTCTCAGCTTTTCGGGGGTTTGGGTTAAAAATGAACCCAGGACTAAGGCCTGGTCTGCTCTAATCACTTCATTATGAACTGAACAAATCATATTGATAACATGGCGGGAATCTTCACAGATGTTTATACTGTTGTCTGTAATCCCTGGGTTTGTGTGTGGCTTCACATGGCTTGCAGTATAATTATTTCAGCCAGTCTAAACATTTTTGTAATGCATGGTTCTTACAAGATAACATTAATAAACAAATGAGGCCTTTATGAAAGCTCTCTCATAATAATCTGTAGGTGTGTTTAACTTTTAAAGGCCTAATATCTTATTTATATATAGCACATAGTTAAATTAGATTTAAGTTGCACATAAAAGTGATCTTCCTATGTCACTGTGGGTTTTCTCTGGTTTCATTTTGCGAGTTGCAAGTTAGATTATTGGCTCCGTTTCCATATTTCCCAATGAATGCTGAGGTCTGACTCCTAAGATCCTCAACAGGATAAGTATAAACCTGGAGAAACTAAGTATGGATCAACAGATCATTTAAATTTAAGTGCTTTATTTACTGTCCAGGAACTAAATGAAGTAAGCACGTTGTAATCCTGGGCAGCCTGATCAGTTAAAATTATAGAGAAATCAAAATGCACAGTGTCATGTGGTAGTAAGTAGTGTAAAGTTGCAGCTTTCATTTAATGTTTCTGTGCACAAATGCGCAGACATGAATGCACACACATACAAAACAGCACCTGTTGTGTGATAGCTCGTGTAAAACCACCCCACCACCACACACACACAGTTTTAAATTGTCTTGTTTTCCAATGTAGGTAGAGGAAATGAATGTACAGTTGCAGCTGGTTTTGCAGAGAGCCTAACTGAAGCTGAAGGAAATTACAATAAGCAAGTCAGCTTGACTCTACAGAAAATGGTTAACAAAACAAAGGTAAGAAGACTTCACATCTGTTCTAAATGTGTAATTGAATTGAACTCTTCAGTTTGACAGTTTAGTCTCCATGCCTTAATTGAAAGACATTATTTTTGCACTGAACAATGCGTGTTTACGGTACATTTCCTACTGTGTTGTGGGAAAATTGGAAAGCAATTGCAAAAAACAGGATGTTACAAGTATAATGCCACCAGTGGGAGGTTTACTGAGTCATTAAAGATATTGCTCGTGTATGGGAGTTTGCAGTTTTAATTATAAATCTCTTATTTTCTTATTTATATAGTCGCTTTCTTTGTTGTGCTTTGTTGCCAGCTAAATTGCCTATATTAACCCTTTCAGACACACATTGATATTACTTTTCTTTCTTTAGTTTAGTGGCTGTGGTTACTTCCAGCTTACAGCCAGTGTGGGCTTTGTACAGCCCATTGTTTATCTTCCTTCGTCACATAGATAGATAAAAGGGAACATGGTGTAAGAGAACAAAAAGATTATTTTCCCCATGTTTGTCTGTAATATAGGAAGTTTAGGAAGTAAACCAAACATCGCTTGTGTGTGTAACTTCCTAATAAGTATTTCCTCCGTAAGGTCATACACTTCCATGGCTGTAGGCGTTTGACGCTACTGACGGTACTGTCGGCTCCTTAGGGTTTCCTGTGTTTTGCCTCTGTGATGGTACCATACAACTTCCTTGCTTGTGAAATGCACCTGGGTTGTGTTTTCGTTACACTCGTAACCTCAACAAGCTGTAGATGAAAATGATGTCATATCCCCGGAGGATCTTTTATTAGTTAACTTTATTATAGCTTGATTACAAAGAGGTTGTAATTGTTGTTTTGGTTTTGTAAAGATTGTGATGATGGATTAATCTCCCTATAGTCCTGGGAAATACAGTCATCAGAGATAATTTCTTGTCTTATCTTTAAAAGTGCTTATATAAAAGTTAAAACTCATATTACACAGCTTTAGGTTAAAACTGCAAATTTGTAACATAATTTTAAAGTTCTGGACATGTCGTCAGCTTATACTTATTAAATACAACTCAGATATTAATGGGACCTTTGCTCTTCTTTTGTCTTACACTTCCTACCTTTGCGTGTTCTCAGATATCTCACAAAGATGCAGTTCTTTAAAAGATCATATTTTGGCATTGTCAGTTTACTTTGTGATTTTATGTCTAAGGCACTAAAGCTGTGGATGTACACTTACTGGTCTCTTTGTTAGGTACACCTTGCTAATACTGGGTTGGATCTGCTTTTGGTTTTTGCTTTATTTCTTCACTGCACAGAAAAACAGCAAGATGCTAGAAACATTGCTCAGAGATTTTGGTCCATGTTGACATGATAGCATCACATAATTGACCACATTTATCAGCTACACATTCATGTTGTGAATCTTGCGTTTCGCTACATCCCAAAGGTCCTCTATTGGGTTGAGATCAGGTGAAAGTGTTGGCCATTTGAGCACAGTGAACTCATTTTGTTCAGGAAACCAGTTTTAGCTTTGTAACATGGCACATTACACGGAATCACTGACTTCTTATCAATTCACATCCCTACTCAGAGAATTTCCACGTTCTGCGACCCTTCTCTGTAAACCCTCTTCTGGCACCAACAATAGTGCCACTTCATCATCTTTCTTCCCCACTCTGTTGCTCAGTTTAAACAGATGTACCTATCAAAGTTGCTGGTATATCATCCCTATCGTTTTCCTAGTTTATTATAGTTTATTATAGGTTAAACAACTCTCTAACATGCTCAAGAAATATTATGTAAACCTCACTAATGTTCATGTAAATTATTCTATGTTGCAGCAAGTAATAACCTGGCTGTTTTATTGTTGGTGGCTCTCAGTGGATCCAGTTGATCTCTCCGTGATTGTCTGAACTGCTTCATTTTAACTTTGTGCTGAATAGTTGCCATCAAGGAGATCTAGTCATACTGAGAAGAATTTCCTTCATTTGTGCTGCAAGTGTTTGTGCTCTGCCGCTTTGCTGGTTCACACCAGCTCTTTGTCAGAGGCTAATTCATTCTCATTGCCCTTTACTTGTGCCAGAACATGACCACTGCATAAGATAGAGTTTCTTTAAGGCTACTTTCAAAGTATCTGCACATACTTTCAGTTGTTTGACTTGGCTTGAAAGAATTTAAAATGAGCTTGTTTCATCAACTTTTTTTCCCCAGTCATTTAATGTCTATAAAATAAATTGCAATATCAAAATAGTGACACAACTACTGACTGCCTTCCCAAGGGGCCTTCTTGGTGATAATGTGTTTTTTGACCAGCATGGTGTCAGCTCGTGGACGGTTTTGGCTCTACTGTTCTCAGCAGACCTTAACCCCTGACTTCCAGCTTGGTGGGGGCTGACATCAGTGTGTGGCAGGAAAGGTCTGGTGGTCCTGTTTGTGGTTAGGTGTTTGTGCTGCTGATATTTTTCTGTATTAGTGCCAGGCATGTGGTTAAATAGACCACATCCACCAGGCTGTACATTTACTGTTGTTACAGTAGTCAGCGTCTCTGAAAGTGTTTTTCATCTTTCCATGGCCTTGATGTTTTTGCATCAATGCTACAAAACATTCAGCTGGTTTGTAAAAAAAGTGCATTGCCACTGAAAGAAAAACTCTTTTACTTGTTCAGTGCTGCATCATTCAACAAAAATCAAATTACAATATTTACACACAAAAGAGATATAATGCGCAGTTTCAGTTTCCTGGTCTCTTTGTGTAGCTGCTGCTTGGCTACTTTAAAGTGAAGATTGTTGTTCACAGATTTCTCTCTTCCTCTCTGATTTGTGTCCCTATTAAACACAAGCCAAGAAACAAATGAATCCAAATATTCATTTTTAATCAAAACGCTGTATCTACTCCACTTATGCTTGATTGCCAAAAATGTGATGGCTGTTCCTGTAACACTAAGGATTATAAGTAGCCAAGGAAAATACAAGAGGTGTGAAACCAATGAACACAGACATTTCAAACATTTACTGGCAGTGTGTGGTTGTCATTTATGTGAACACAGATTTGTTCATTCTTGTAAGCTTTGTGGGTTCATGTTTCTTGCAGGCACTGAGAACACTCGTCATGACAAGCATGCCTACTGAGTAAGTAGGCATGTGCTTCTTTGAATACCACCAGCTTCATATTCTTTAATTTTATTGTGTTAATTAACAAGTTGGTAAAAGAAGGCATCTAATTCTTATTATTCGTCTCTTGTAGGAAGCAGAACACAGTGGTTCAAGTGGTGAAAGCACTCGGTGGTTTTTTAATTGTTGACTGTGTTTGTGAAAGCACAACTCATGTGGTGTCTGGGGAACACAGGCGGACTCTCAATATTTTGCTGGGTATAGCTCGTGGCTGCTGGATCCTCTCATTTGAATGGGTACGTGGACATTTGAAATTATTTCAAAGTTAAGATGCAGGGTGATTCTGTCTTATCTCTAATCTTTTGAGTAGATACTCTGGTCTTTGGAGCAAAGGCAGTGGATTCCAGAGGAGCCGTATGAACTTTCAGATCAATTTCCTGCAGCACAGGTAAGTTCAGAACTACTCAAACAGTACTAGTAAAAGGGTCTTTGACAGATTTACTACCAGCATTGAGTTTACAGGAAAGCTTTTTATTTTTTCCAGTAGGGTAAAAAAAGCTGTATCGTCTTATCTTCACATCGTTATTGGTTTAACTAGTTCAAAATCCTCTTGAGATTAAAGCCTTTTTCAGATATGACTCAACAGTATTAAATAATCTCTTCTCCAATTTATTACTCTCCAAATGCAATAAAAGATATTTTTGATTTTTCCAGGACATATATTTTAGAGATTTTAGTGGCACCTTAAACATAATCTAGAAAGCATTCCACTCATGCTTTAAGTCTCATTACTGCCAGTCATCCATTTACAGTAGGCTTGTTTATCCTAAAGCATCCTGTGTGAATTGTGGATGTTGCCTCTTCCTGCATTTGCCATTCATGAATCACTGTCCTGTCCTGCCCTGCAAGGAAAGACTTGGGGTCTTAATGTAGACGAATGTCAGCATGTTTCCTCTTAAAATTGCCTGATGGCTTTTGTTGTGACAGATCAAATATTTTATATCCCCATGGCCTTTTATCATTTGGCACACCACATGCTTCCCTTTTTCATTCAATTCTTGTGGCCTCTATTGTGTGGTGTGGTGTTCCTTCAGCTGTGGCCAGTTAATCATAGAAACAGATTTTAATAGTATTGTCTTTTGTTTTTTTTTATTCTGTCAGATAATTTGTGATAAAAATTTGGTTCTCTTTTGTTATTTTTTATTTATTTTATTCCAAAAGCATGTAGCCAGGTGCCATTTTTATACCAATTCAAATCTTTGTAGCCGTGATGGATCTACTCTTAACTATCCCTCTACAGTCTCTGCATTAGGCCAGCAATAAAGTGGTGTAAATCAAATGATCAAGACTACTCTTTACTAGAATAAGAGGAGGTTTGCATCAGTCTAATATCTCTTGAAATATCGTTACAAACTGAATCAGTTTATCTATATATAATGCAGCACGTGAAAACTAGGCTTAAGTCACTTTTTTATATTTCTTACAGTTTGAAAAATTCTAGACAAACATCCAAAAATGGATTTAAATAGTTTTTTGGTTTATTTTTGTATGAAATTTTACGACGGCAAACACTGGAAAATCTACTCTGTTCTCGATTGCGTCATTTCCCTGATGTTTTTATACATTACTTATTACATTACTCAACTGTCGTCTTGCAGTCAAGTTTGTTGCTCTACATCTTTCAATGGCTTTTCTCATTCTAGATTACCATCAGTAGCTAAACATGCATTGGTCCTTTGAGGCTTTAAATCCGAAATGTGCAGCTGAATCTAATAATGGCAACAATAAAATCACAAGTTTGTAGCATGTAGAATTTATTGTGTATTGTGGAAAAGATAAAATGACAGAAAGATTTGAAAGATCTTAAACAACACTTTAGCTGTATGGCAGATCAGCATCCACAAGGCTGTTTATTCTTTGTCACATGACTTATGCTTAACTATTATGTCACCCACTACAATGCAGAATCAACCTCTCTGCCTTGTGGTTGATTTTTAACATTCAATATCAGGTTTATAACAGCTACTCAAGCATTACATGTCCTAGTCTCCTAAAGCCAGTGTTAACTGGTGTCCAATTTTTCTTTTTTTTAGTTTCTTGTAGCTTCAAAAGAACCATTACATAAAAATGCAGATTAAAAAACATTCCCAGTACTGTAGAATTATATTAAAATAATTAATTTCCCTTCATGTGCAATAAAATTAATAACTAGCAATAAGAAATCTCCTTTCTTATATGATAAAGTTTAAAACCAACCTTAAAATCTACTTATAAATTAAACAACAAATGTACATATAATCTCTATAGCAAAACATTGTTATCATAAGAGAAACATTTTGTGGTATTTTTACATTAACATTTACATTTTGAAAAATGTTGACAATGCAAAAAAAAACTTTCACCAGATGTTTATCAGCATTTTGTACCATCGTCTCTATTATACAATGACATTGGCAGCTGTTTTTAAAAAATAGTTCAACTGTTAAAGTGATTCAAAGAAATTAAATGAATCTGATAAGCTAGCTGAATAGAGCCTGACCGATATTTTAATATATTTTAATATAACTCATTTTAATTACTATTCAAATAACTGTAAATACTACAGCTATGTGTATTGCTGTGACTCTCCATATTTCAAAATCTACCACAGAAAGATGCACAAAGGTGTATAAAAATATACGCACAAAGTGTTTTGGATCCCTTGAGAATTTTTATTTTTGGTCTTGTTGTTCCCATTTTCTTTAATCTGACTGTTCAAAGGGAACCCGAGAAGTCTGCTGGCCTGATCATCATTGTAGTGGTCTTCAGTGAGTAGCCTGAGCCTTTCCAGTAGTACCATTTGATTCCATTGAAGCGATTGGCGTTTTGGCCCTTTTGGTAATACATCCCATTCAAGTTGGACGGACCACAGGCATCAAACCACCAGCCTACAATAGAAAAACATTATTAATTTAACTGTTGTGTACTTTTTTTAGAGGTGGTAAGTTTGTGTTTAGACACATTACAACTAATCTGCTTGTTTAGATCCATTATACAAAACAACAGATTGTAAGGACAGTTATGTCTAATGTAGGCTTGAGCTGCCTACATTGGGGGTGGGGGGTCATTAATGTACCCTGTAAAGTAGTATTGCTTGAGGAAATTTGTCAGATTTCTCAGAAGCCAGTCCGGAGGAGCAAATGGCCTTGTGAAACTAGCGTAGTGCCCATTTGGGGAAAGTGTAAGCAGGTTATTTTTCTAGCTAAAGTTCATAGATTTCCTCTAAACCTGTGGCAGGCAGGCAGTCATAAAGTTACTGTTTTAAGAAGAGGGCAGCTATATAAGGATACGGTCAGTCAAATCAAATGTGTGTCTGACTGTGCGTGTTTAAAAAGTGACTGTCCGGAAAAGGTAGATGCCAGGTTTCTCAAGAACTGCTCATCCATTTGGGAAACCAGAGAGAAACAAAAAACAAAACAAAAACCCCAGAATTAAGTAAAGAAAGCGGACCCAATGTCTTTATGGAAACCACTTCGGGTTTTTAGAGTGATTACTTTTTGTGGAAGTTAGAACATTTTGGCCGGGCCTCATTTTTAAATTTTAAACCCATTTTAAAGTTAAGGTTTTTTGTGTTTATGGCGCTCCTCACCCACTCATCTGAAAATCCTTGAACTACACACAGCACTTACTCTCATACTCAGCAGCACACATACAGAAGAACTTTCAGACAGATTATTAATGGGGGGGTTTTAACCCTCGGCCTGACAGACGATCCATTTTATGCTATTTAAGTAACCATACGTCCATTATCATTTGTGATAGAGTCAAAATTCAAATGGTTTCAGAATGAAGTGAAGACGTGCTTTTGGGATATTTGGTGTATCAAGGTAGCACAAAGCATTCACAAGGTACTGCTGTCTGAGCACCGGCAGAAAAATAAGCTCCACCTAGGTTTTACCATGTGTGCTTCACATTAGCAAAACTCCTCAACTATTTCTGCACTAGAGAGAAAATTTATATGGTTCCTGAAAGATAAGAAGTATTTTGTAATTTACAAAATACAGCCAAAATTACAAAATAAGACCTGACAGGCTGTAGAATACTTGGCTGATAAAGGGTTAAAAAACTTGTTATTTTTGTGTGTTGTTTTGAAAGACATTATAGTGAGAAGTGCATTTAGCCCCGTTTAGATCCAGATTTATTGCATTCATTAGCATTTTTGTTTATTTCAATTTCATGCTTGTAATGACAGATCCCACTTTTCTCTTTTTGCTGGACCAGTGCCCCTCTGTTACAATTGTGTATAATGTGCTCAAAGGAGTCCCCTGTGAGAGACCCCTCATGGGAAAAAAAGGATAGGGTAAGGGTTTGTGTGTTTTCATGTTCACTTGGCAAACCCCAGTACTGAAGGAGGCAGCTGAGTTACTTTACGGGGAATGGACGAGGACCTTTAAGCCATCAGTAGAGAGAGGGAAAAGCTCTGTTCCCAGGCTATTAATGTGAGCCATTGTAGAGACTGAATTCCCCGATGAGTTGATCAGTGATTAAGTCTGAGCTAATTGTGCTCTTTGACACGACTACAAAGGATGGCTGCCCTTAAATTGGCCTTAAAGATTTTTGGGGCAAGTGCCAAGATTTTGTATGGATGGGAATTTGTTCCAGAAAATGTCCATTACTGATTGACACGTTTTTATTTTTTAATTTTCCAAGCTAAGGCATGATATTTACAGTAGTGTGTTCCTACCTCCTGTTGTCAGTTGTGAACATTTGCAAACACATTTGTCATGGTCTGCATCCTTTGTACTGAATTCACTTCCTGGCTGCCCAATGCTGCTTATTTTGCCTGCCGTTCCGCTGTAGCCTTTAAGGTGTATCCTGTAAAATGGAAAAGGGAAAATGAAGGAAGAAGAGGAAGTCTGTAATTTCTGTTCCTCAAAAGGCATTGCTCAACCTCACTTATGTACTTCTTCGGCCTAACAGCAGAAGAACAGAAGCCAGCGCTATTTAATTTTGTTGATACTTGTGTCTAGCAAATATTTAAAAAAAAACTACTTTTATTTTATGACAGTGAAGTTTTTTTGTAATGCTATTTGTCTGTTTTCTTTTTAGTTATCCGGCATCGCTGAGCAAAAAAGATCTCAACACCAAATTAGAGTAGAGTGGAGACCTCAATAAAGCTGTGTTGAAATGGGACATTTCAAGCTCTGATTGTCAAATTAAGCTTCAGGTATAGAAGTCAGCTTTGATTGGAAAGCAAAAACATGTTTGGAGGTTGTCTTATTGTCAGGAAAGAATGTCTGAAAAACTGAGGCTTTTAATGTATTTCCTATTTTTCATGTACTGAAGAGCTTTAGTACGTTTTCTTTGGGCTGATGCCAGTACATCAGGATCAGGAAGTATATAGTGTTATACAGCATGAAACACTATCCAGGGACATTTCTAGAGTGGGTCCAAATAGTAGTTGTTGTTCAGCAGTTAAAATTGTATAAATGATAGTGATGAGTGATGAGGTCAATCAACTCAGTAGTCTTGTGTTTGTCAGTAAGGTAAAGGACGCATACTTGTGATGATCTAAAAGTTTGCATCCAGAGTAGCTGAAAACATTTTAAAATATTACACCCATACTTTTCTAATGCAGATTCAACTTGATGTTCACGTGTTGGAGATTGCACTCTGCTGCATTAAGTTGAGAATATAGCTTGTCTTGAGGCTACTAGCTTCTCTATATTTACATATTTAATTTCATTGAGTTTCCAGGCTATGCTTTAATTATGTCATGTTATCTTGGCTCAAAATTAGCAGCAGTTTTTAGTATGTGTTAAGGATAGCAGTCTTCAAAAGTGCTTTCGTAACAGTGTATAACTTGCTGATGGGCTTTTTTGTCCTTAATAACTTGAGCTGCACGAGCAGAAACATTTTGCTGCTCAAAGCATGAAATTTAACAAAATATTAATTACTTGCCACTTGGGGCCTGATAGATTTATTTCAACATACTTGTAATTTTGTGCTTCATTGTCAAGAGAAAATTGGTCGTATTGTGAGAATCCAGAGTTTCCTTCCCAGTCACTCAGCTGGATCCTTAATTTGTAGGACTGTTGATTTGACAGTCTGGAGACAAATTCATTTCCTAACCAGAATTCTCCAGAAGGTTCTCCGAATCCCTGAAAGTACACAAAAGAAAAGTTATAAAACTGTGTGAATGTCCTGCAGTCATTGCTTTTCAGTTTAACAAGGAGTACACCAATGGGAGATCAGAATGTGCTACATTTTTGACTATAACATTAAAAGTTATTTTTCCTCTGAATATAAAATATTTAATCTGTTTACAAAATCCAATTTAAGAAAAAATCACAAATATTCACTTTTACAATAAGAAGTTAATGAAAAAACCATGTCAGTTTTAACTACGCTTGCATTCATAGTGTCAGCCCAGTTGTATCCTACTTGTCGTTGTACAATTTCAGGGGCATTGGCTGTAATAACAGTGGAATTGAATATGATACTTAATGACAAAGAGCGAAAAATATGTATAGCCTCTCTCTAAAATGTGAGGGGGTAAATGCTACTATTATTTTCCTGAACAGAAGATGGGCATTGCTTCTCTGTGTTAGTGGTTACGGTTTGTTCCTTCTTTGAATTACCTCAGAGGAGACAATCTCCAGCTCCTTAAAATATAGTCAATGGCCCAAACCAAATCTGACCACTGTTGGGCTGTTTGATTTGGAATGGAGGCCGTAACCTGGGTAATATTATTTTTAAGGGAAGAATTTCTTCCTCGAAGCTTTTACCTTTTTGTACTCTTGCCACGTACGGTGAAAGTCAACACGGCCGTCAAAGCGTTTTTGTATAACAGTCCAGCCACCTCCTTCTGTCTCCATGTCACAGAAAGCCTACAGACACAATGAAAAAAAGAGGAGTGAAAATTTATTCAAATATAATCCTCTGTAAACAGTGCATACTTATTTATATTTTGACCTAGATAAAATAAATGTGTTCTAGGTTTCAGAAGTGCAGTCAGAAGTTTTAAAAAGTATCTAAGGAGATCACAGTTGTAGCTCAAGCATGCGCGTTGCTGATAAAAGTCAATGAACGTTTTAAGCTAACCTCGCTGCCCTTTTTAAAAGACAAAACTGAATTTCTCCTAAAGCAGCATGCTCTGTTTTATTAACTGATAGGTCAGATCATGCCTGTGTGAATGTTTATGTACATTTTGAAGATTTTCAGTATGTGCTGGCACTGATACATGTGTGACGTACGAGTGAGTGATTTTTAATGATCTAAAAAAGTGTGCCTTACCCATTTATGGCTCAGTCACACGAGAGAAAAAATAGGATGGCAACATCCTTGTCACTAGGAAGGCAACTTGTGTCCAAACAGTCATGGTCCAATTGGGACTGACTTCACTCTCCAACAGATTAGCGAAGGTTTGCAAATAATTGCTGCTTAATTTATAAATGTGTATGGATTGCCAACATATTTCAATCAGTCTGCATCAATGAGCACAATTAATCTGCAACAGGGGACTCAACTGGTTGAAATAATTTCTGTTTCCAGTCTACTTGAATTGCTTTTTATTGCTTTTGCTGTGTACGTAGATGGCACCAAATTTAAGAGTTTTGTGGATTTTTCACTGTTAACTGCCGTATTGTCACAGATTGCATATAATCATCAACTTGCTGTTCAGTCACAAAGTAATAGCAGACCGTCTTTGTCTTATTTCTGTTTTACCGCAATCTTGAGGCTCCAAAGTTGTTTTAAAGACACATTGATTGCGAGTGTTTGCAGATTTTGCCCTCATCTTCAAAGCAACCTTTTCAAAGGGAACAAGTTTAATGGGCATGGTTGCAGTCATTTTGTTTGTCCCATACCCACCAACCACTGTTTTTTCTAGTATGACTGTAGCATGATAATGTAGCATAAAACCAGCTGAAAACAGTCAGTCAGGCCTACTTTACCTTAACCTCCATTGTACTGTTGGGTAATGTTAGCGTGTAGACACCACTGTTGGTATTTCCTGATTTGTAGACGGCAGCACAGTCCATGAATGTAGTAGGTGTGTCCCGCATCATGACAGTTTTAGGACCTGTAGAAGAAATTAACTTTTTCATTTTAAACAACTCACAGCTGTATAGCATTTAGCTGTCAGGTTGTGCTAAGCTAATATGTTTGGATTATGATAAAAGTTCTGCATGTTTCTTTAGTCTCAAAACGTAAAGTTTAAAAGACTTAAGCTGATGGGAAACAGCTAGCCTAGGTAGTATAAAATCAAACGAAATAGCAACAGCTTGTAGCTTCATCTTAACTGATTTAATGCTATTGGTCTCGACTTTTACTTTTACGTCAAGCTGTCTCAGCCTACATGTAAGGTCTACGGTCGGACC
This sequence comes from Aulonocara sp. 'chitande type north' Nkhata Bay, assembly GCF_057382095.1. Lineage (NCBI taxonomy): Eukaryota > Metazoa > Chordata > Actinopteri > Cichliformes > Cichlidae > Aulonocara > Aulonocara sp. 'chitande type north' Nkhata Bay. Next base: position 28,131,470 of record NC_141356.1, read on the forward strand.
CCTTAGCAAATGTAGGCTGACATAAATGCTACTTAAAAGACCCCCTACTTGATCTTTCATTTTAAAAGAGGTTACAATGGCCTGATGAGGGGCTGCCTCACCTTGAGCGGTGCCAGAAGCGATGTTAGAAATGAGGTTGTTCACAGTGTCCAGTAGCTCCTGCTGCTGATACTGCAGGGCTGTGTTGTTGGTTGAGACTTTGAGCAGTTGCTGCTCCAGCTCACCGATGATAGCCGTCTGCTTCAGTATCAGAGTCTGGAGCTGCTCCTTTTCTTCTTGAAGCGTCTTCATCTCCACCTGCCTCTGCTCCTCCATCTCTTTTACTTTCTTCTCTAGAAAACTGAGGAGAAGCATGCAGGTTCAGCAGGTAGCTTCTTCATTGCCTAAATACTGCTGCTAGTGAATTTGAAAATTTAAAATTTTTCCCATTTTGTTTGCTTTCCTCACCTGTTCTTGTCATTCAGTTTGTTGATGTCGTTTGTTTGGACAATTAGTTGCTTTTCCAATTTGTTGGTTGACAAAGAGTTTTCAAGAAGCTGGCGCTCAATCCGAGTTGTATGATGAATAACCTAAAATTAAAAGAACGAAATGAAGCACAGTGTCTTAGCCATATCTCATTATAGGTCATCCATTGATTCTGTAGACTTGAGACTTGAGATTGTGCTGTAAATGTTTTGTACTGTCTTTATGTCAATTGGTTGCCAATATCCTAAGAATTGGATGGACCCAAATGAAACACTCTTTTACTTTGGATATAATGAAATTAAATATTATTGTGCTTTCAGGTTTAATACAACAGCCAATTTCCTGGAAATAAAAACCTTTAAACATGTAAATAAGTCCTAAATTTAATAAGAGTCAGAGATATCAGTCAAGAGCCAATCTGGACATGAATCTTTGTATTTCGTCACGTTGATCAAGTTAAACTGGGTTTGCGCCTGTGAACAAATAACCATTTTAAAATGGAAAAAAACATGACAGGAAAGAACAGCCAAGTTCCAATACAGCAGACATACCTGAACAAGGGGAAACTGAGAATCCACGTATTTTCACAAACCTACGTATTGAACTGCACATGGGGTTGGGGACCTTGCCACCAATTTCCCAGTTCGGAGGAACTGAACTCAGCAAAAAGCAGCTTGTTTACATGGATCCTAGCTGTGTGTCTCCAATGGAGCTGTTGATGTCTTTGAACAGACGGATGTCTGATTGTGACAAACTGATAGACCCTTTCTCTGGGAATACAAGTGTGCTAATAACAGGAAATGCTGTACAGTTGGCTCACATAAGGTCATTGACGTGTAGCCACAATAATAAACTGACGCCATCATGCCTGTTTTTCTCTCTGCTTAATTTTTTTTAACACTTGCAAACGATAATATTTATTGCAGCGTTTCACTGAGTAGGCTGTTATTTCTGCTTTTGAGGAATAAACAAAATGTGCAGTTTCACCTGTGCCTCCACATTGGTCAGTTTCCTTGTTTGCTCAGCAGTTTGACTTAGCAGGTTTGTCCCGATTTCAATCATTGTAGCGGTGTGGTTGTGTACAGCAGTCTGTTGGATTTGGATCATGTCCTGCTTCATGCTGTCCTGTATGTAGCTCTCAAGCTGCAAAAGAGAACGATGATAATTAGGTTTAGACAGTTTTTGTGAGCTACCGATTCTCTTCATCACCTGGTCATTTTGTTGTATATAATCCTGTGTATTAGGGGTAATACAGAGGTCTACATATTGACATTAGTATGGGACACAGAGATTCTGTTTCTCATTGGTTGTGGACAAGCAAGAAATCAGGAGTTAAATAAAATGTTTCTCATGAGCTAAAGCTACTTTCAGGTACTCGCTTATTCACAAGAGGTCACCACAGCAGGCAGCTCCCTTCCTAACGCAACCCCCAAAGGGATTTGTGTCTCCTTCTGGGATTTAACGGGCGCTAACCTGACGCTTGTTTTGTGAATATGTGAGCCATTACACCTGCCTCCCTAAAACTGTATGGACTCTGATAATATATATTTTTTATAATCTGTAACCCTAATAAATGTAAGTGCTCTGTGTATTTCATTAGTAATGTGGATGATAATGTAAATGTCGGAAATAGGACGATAATACAGTGAAAACATGCACCAAGATTGATTTTTAAGATGGGACCACAGGGATAGAAATTTACAAAGGTTGCCCATCATGAGACCTTTTCACTGAAAACCTGTCTCGTTTCAGTGTCAAACATTACGTAACCTTGCCCGTGTCAAACTTCTTAATGATTTAGGGATTTGTTCTCGTCTACCTTACTGTATTGCCAGATTTAGACCCAGACTAATCATTAAGTTATTTCCTGCATGGTGTTCCTGAGTGGCAATCAGGTCACACGACTCGTAAACAGGATGGAAGTGCTGAGTGAGAAGTTACATCCTTCATGACAGTGTGCAACTTGTGTGCAACTGGAAACCAGCGTCAGTCGAATATCGATGTTATCTCCTCTTAGTTTGCATAATCACTGTTGTTATTTATTCATCAGTCAGAAATGCAACGGCAGACATTTTATTTGACTACTAATACTTATGCTAAAACAACCAAAGGCTGCAATTAGTGCTGATTTTGTTTGTCTTCCTCTCTTGCTGTCTAGTTTGTTTATGTTCTCGGATTCACGCAGATATGTGGAAGGGTGTCATTTGAATTTTTGGCAGGATGTCCCATTGATAGTCAATGATCTAATCAGTTGTTTACTCTGTGTGCCTCAGAGGCATCAGTGAGGCAATGACTGTGTTCCTCAGTCATGTGACAGACATTTTTTCTCCAGCTGTCATCAGTTGGTGCGGCATGAATAGTACTTTCATTAATGAAATGAGTACACTCTAATAATAAAGCACAACAAACCTACTGATTTGCAACTTTTTCTTTTCTAATGTGCAACTTTATTTAAAGACCCCCAGTATGCTTATTTGACTGCTGTGAAGTCCTCTGCATAGATGGAATTGCTTGTTTTTTCAGATTCTTTTCTTTTCGTCTAATCTCTTCCATCCATCCACCAAACCATTGATGGATGGAGGTGATGATGAGATTTATAACCTCAGTGAGGCAGGGCTGTGAGGCATTCATTCAAACATGAAGCAGGCAATATTTCAATTCACCTTAGCTGCTTATTGTTTTTTAGGGTTACATGACATACATTTTTCTCAGTGGAGCTTTTAATGAAGAGTTAAAATAGAGTTTGAGCGCTCTGGAAAGCTGTGCCTGAACACGCTCTCACCTGCTGGATTAGATGAGCCTGAGTATCTTTTGCTGTTCTGTTGTTGAACAAATATGTCTCTCTTACTTTATTTGCGATGACGGTGTTCACCTCACTTTTAATACACACAACAAATTTCTGCTTAAAATTACTAAAAAGTCTCCCTACAGCTATTGGGTAGCAAAGTCATTGTCACAGTCAGCACAGTTTCCAAATGACACTTCAGTGTCATCAACTGCTGTGAGTTTTCAGTTATTCATTATGGCAGAATTAAGAAATACATTGGTTTGTTTTGTATATTAGTATATGCCTTAATACTTAATATGACATAGTGCAGCTTTTTCACACCTGAGTTGTGAGTTCTTCTCCCTAAAGTGTTAATTTGAGGCAGACATGTAACAGATGAAGATAAGGGAGTCGTCTTCTGTGCGCAGAGACTGATGTGAAACAGATGAAGTGCGCTGCTCCAAGTAAAACCACATTTTTAGTGCCACATACTTAATTAGCAATCTTCTTTAGTCTGTAAGAAATATCTGGGCGATCAGTACATTAGACGTGGCTTTGGATAAATGTTCGTTTGTATTGTGAACAGGCTGTGATTTCTGAGGCAGCGCTTGAGTCTTTGTGTGAGTATAGCGCCATGTAACGGATCAGGGTTTGTTTTATGTTACGAGACGGGGGTCGTGTCATCAAACTGTGAGATGCTTTTTGTGTTTCTGGCTCGTCTTGTTTCGTTCTGATCATTAATCACACTCAGAAAAGGCCCAGGAAAAGAAACATCTCGCTTCTTTTGCTTGAACATGTAATGGCTCAGTAAACTGAAAGGAAAGTGTGCATCCACTCGTGTGGACACCTGCGCCTGCAAGTCTTTGTCAGTCCGGGTTGAATAAAGGTGTCTCACAGACACTGAGCACATTTTTTTGTGTCAATTTCAAATGTCATTAAATCAAAATAGATTCTCAAAGAGCCTTTCATCCATTCATCCATCCATTTTCCCAACCACTTATCCAACTTAAGGACGTGGGAGAGCTTTCAGAAGAGTCTTCCAGTCTTACAAAAACAAGTTTTGTTTTGTTCTTTCTTTTTTGTTGAATATGTGGTTGTTGGTGCTGTGATTTCTTTTAACTGCTTCTATGTAACTACACAGTGAGAGAGAAAAAACTGTTCTTGTTTTAATTTGGTCAAAACTTTCTCATATCAGAGAGCTAGTGGTCCGACACAATGAGCCATTCACCACGTGAAATGTGCAAGTTTCACATAATCATCTGTTCCACCCATAAAAGTATATTTGATACTTGCACGTAAGTGTAGAGGCAATATGGTGAGAGAATAATTTACTAGTCTTTGCCCACGTTGGGACAAAAGATCGGCATGAAAGTATCTCCACTTTGACACCCCTGTGGTGACTCCTTCAGCTCTTCACCACATTTTGTCCTCTTTCACATCATTGCAGTTTTTGGTACCTACGGAGGCTTTCTGTCATTACTCTTAACTTACTGCGATACAGTTTAACCACTGCGTTTAAATTTCTTTCACTGATGTCAAGGGTGTGACACAATTTTACCTTAAGCAGCCACTGCGTGTTGTTCTCCATGCTGATCTCCAGTTGTTCCAGCCTCTGAATTGACTCGTTGTCCGTAGGTCCGTCCTTCTGGACAGGATAGTTGTAGTTGTTATACTGAGTTTGGCAGTTATCCTGCTCAGGCAGCAGAAACGTATAGCTGCAAGGGCCATTTTGGATTTGATATTGTGTTTTCTCAGCAGCACTGAATCCAGTTCCCAGACCAAGGCACAAGCTTAAAACTAGTAGGTCCACATTCAGCATCTTCATTGTAGATCGAGTTATGTTAAACTTACAAATAAACCCCCTTGGATTTTCAAGGTTTCTTTAATCTTATCTCTATCTGATTAGATATCTTCTTCCAGCAGCATCCAAGTGTAAACAGCTCTCTTGAGTTTCTGCAGGTTCCTTTTATTACCTCTCAGTGGTAGGAGGAGAAGAAGCCATCAGGAATGAGAGGTAGTGTGTCCTAAGGTTGATGGTGCCAGACTGCATGTGCTCGCCTTTCATTAGACCCCTGACCACTTGCTATAGTGCTTTAAACTGTGAGTTTAAACCACACCCCCTTGCCTTTGGCCAGTCAGTGTGAAGAGCACTGAAGTGGAGATTCCTTTCAGTACACGCTCGCTGAGCAACACACAGGAGCAGATGCACAAACTACACATCTTCTACTATATCCTCCACAATACCCACATGTTTTTTTTGCTTTAGTTGAACAACTACTCAGGATGCAGCTGTCCACCTTCAGCACACTCTTTGATAGTAGCAGCGTCCATCCCATTCATTGAAAAATGTTTCCCGGTTTACAGCAAGCGCCCTGAATGGGAGATTCAAAGGAAGAAGTGTCCATTTCAACTTTATTATTAACCATTTCCTGTTTTGTACATATAAGCAGCACCTACATTAAATACACTGTCCTCTTTTTTTTTTTTTTAATAAAATTGGTTTATTTGATAAGCTCAAAATTTCTTAAAACTCTAAATAGATTTTCATTTCATGTCATTTATTATTTCCCAGTGGTTCAGAGTGGCCGTTTTATGACCTCCAATTAGAAAAACAAGATGGGTTTTTTTCATTTGCATCTACTTCAGAGTTTAAATGACATTAGCAGAACCATGATTCACAAGTATAATGAAGCATTAGATGCTTTTACCCTTGAAGACCAAAAAAGTCACAGGAAAGCTCATTGTTTTTTCCTTCTTACAAAAAAGAATCCATTTTTACAAAGCAGGTTTTTCTGTTAGGTTGGGAGTTTTAATCTCAGCAAGTTGTGGGTGTTTTCTGTAGCCTAGCCCATTGTTGTTTACACAAGCCCAAAATAGCCCAACAAAACATGGTCCCACACTCTTACACACAGCAAAGTGCAATTTTTTTTAATTTATTTATTTATTCTCATTTATTTATTTTACAGACTGAATGTTTTTGAAGCCTTCTAAAAGGTGTTGTGATTTTCCAGGATGTTCTGATAGTAATTAGGAGTAATGGAATATTTCCAGAAACTGTGGTGAACAACACGCCTAAAATGCATGCATTAGCGATTTGTTTTTTTGTGGCTTAAATAATGTTTTGCAGCAGAGAGCAAAACATTATTGTGAAAACTAATGGTTACGTTTGATAGAAAATTAGGGAACTGGCTTCCAGCAGCATGTAATGATACAAGCACGTGCATCCATTTATTTTTATAATAACTATTCTGCAACACACAGAGTGCATACTGTGGGGTCTTTTTGTCCAATTGGAGCACTATCTTGACATGACAAAGTTGTTGTAGTCAGTAAAAAAAAATGAAGGGCTCTGTGACATCAGAAAACTAACCACATGTGTGATGTGTAGTCTAATCACATTTTAGTGGCACCTAGAGGGGTCTTCTCGATGTCAAAATGACAAAAAACTGAATCGGACTAAACTTACAACACACGAACATGCACAATTTTAATGTTTTATATAACACACTGGACTCAAAGTGCAGGCTGAAAAAACAAGGTAAACTAGTTCAGTAACTCAGAACCTCCTTTAGCTGCAGCAGCCTCCATCAAATGTTTCCTGCACCACAAGTAGGAGGAATGTTGAACCATCACTCCTACAAGACTGTTTTAGGTCATCATTATTTCTGGGATGATTTGCTTGAACATTTAATTTCACTGAGTTGCTCATTCGACAACATCTCAGTTCAGTTTTCCTAAACACTGCTTCTCATTGTTTTCAACCTCTGGGTCATTTTCTCATTGCACCATCCAGCCTCTACAAAGCAGCAGGTCATGTAGCTCTCCCCTTACATTTTCTTGTGAAAACTTGTGGAGCGATGAATACATTGGTCTTTCAAAATGCTTTTGTAGATGTTTGCCATCGTTGAGCATCACTGTAATGCTTCTCATATGGTTTTGTCAAAGATGTTGCAATTGAGGCATGGTGCATACCAGCCAATATTTCTTGAGAAGAGCAGATTGATAATTGTAGATTTACATGAATAGTACAGCTGTTAAATATTTATTTGTGTCACGGGCTGCGACGGCAGACCGTGGAGTTGTAGAGAAAGTAGGGCCCAAACGCGAGACTCAAGTGAAGGACAGTGGATTTATTTATGGCGAGTGGACAGAAACGACAACTATATACAATTCAAGCACTGTGACTCCTGTGGCGATTCCTCCAAGAATCCCACACAGTGCACGTGTCCATAGCAGTGAAAAGGTGACAACTCCAAAAACCCGATTCCACTCTGTGATTTCCCCTCGTGACGACGTTCCTGACTCCCGACTCCTGGTGACACAAAAACACACACAGCTCAGCAGGCAGCCTTTAGTAGCGAAGCCGATCACAACACACTAATCTACGGAGGTACTTAACAGGTTCGACTTAGTATAATCCCGCGCCGACTGGGGCTCCGCCACCTTCTTAAATAAGGCGCCCCTCATGAAGCCATCAGCTGCAGCTGGTGAGGGCTAATGGGCGGCAGGTGCGGCAGTCCCCAGTGCGGGAACACTTCCGGATCGCAGTCCCCTCAGCGACCCCAAAACATCCGGGAGCACCCAGGGAGAAAGGACAAAAAGGGAGAGAAAACCACCATAACATATGGAAAAACATATACAAGAAATACATGAGCTCTGGGTCATCAGACCCAGACCATGACAATTTGATCCAGTTTGATTTGTTTAGATGACGTTCAGACCACATTTATGAGCACTCGACGTTCACAAACCTTTTCATGGGACAGTACAAATACCAAAACAGAATTGTAGGAAGTAGCCTGATGTAATAGTTATGGTATAAAGGAAATGTTACACATTTTAAGCACATTACCAAAGAGGAAGGACATGCAGTCATTGCAAAAATATTGACTTTTTCAGGTGTTCAGGCTGAATCACCCACGCAGTAGATTGATCTGCATCACTTTCAGTATTTCAGTTTATTTTACCGTCATTGAAAACTAAGGGAAGGGCAGGAACATCAACAGTGATTCAGTTAAACATACATCCAGTCCAGGGACCATTCATTAATTGAATTTATTACTGCTCCATTTATACAGCTTCCTTATGCTGTTAACATATGTAAAGTCTGCTGAGCTGTCGAGAACACAAAGTGTTTGATTATACAAGGATGCTAATTTATTCATCCTGGTTACAGCGCTGCTCATGCTGTCTGTTTGCCTCCACTGCCCTCTCTGGATTCTCACTTTACAAAAAAAAATGTAAAATTTGAATAAATAAAAGGTAATAAAATGCAGCTCATCCATTGTGTTACAATTTTGTACATTTTTGGCATCAGTACCATTTTGTTGGGGTGAAAAAGGTTCTTGCTTCCACAGCCCAAATGCATGCTTATTAGTTTGAACGTGTTTGAATGTGAGCTATATAAAACAATTCAAGTCCATAGAATAAAGTGTTGTATGAATATATGTGAAAAAGGGGGGATCTGGTTAGTCGTAGCTTACTGTAGAAACTCCTCATCATTGTCTGCTTTGTTTCACTGGAGTCAGAAGCACAAATCAAAAACCTTACCTGATTTAACTTGACCTTATTTCCCCTTCAAGGTTGCCTCCTGCACCTCTAGACAGCACAGCTTCTCTTTATGTCAGACTCAATTCACGGGACTTTATCAACTTCCCAAAAATGAAAGTCAAGGATTATCTTTTAATACACTGGAACAGATCCAACGTGCATCACAAACGCACAAATTCAGGGGGGCAGAACAAAAGTTCTAGGCATTAATATAAAAACAACAACCACACCAATAGAGGATCTCGACGTGTCGGAGAACCAGACCTAGAAAGTGAGATTGGCTAAATTTAAAAAAGATTTTGGACTTTCATGGGTTACGTTTATTGATTACATTTCATATGCGATTGCGCTGTTTATCAATTAACTCAAGCATTTTTTTCCACATTATGTTAAATTAAAAAAAGGTTTTAGCATATATGCTGATACTGATGCAGTGGGCTTTAGCTCGTCTCTACCCTTAAAAATTGGTATTAATGTTCGACATTAATAAGATACAAACAGAATTGTGAGTTATGATAAATCTATCTGCAACTACTTTGAGGGTAGATGGTCTCTGTTTCTCGTTTGTGTCACACTTTTCACTGTTTCTCTACAGCTCCGACAACAGCTGGACAGTGTTTGTAGAGAAGTCTGTCACTTCCACGCAACCTCACCAATATTCTAGAGACCAGAGCAATAACAAGGATGTTTTTGCCCACAGTATGGGGAATACACATTTTCCTTCATGACCAATGATCATGGACCAATCTAAGCCTTTGACTGGGGACTTATTTGCTTATTTGCTCCTACATTGTCACCGTGATTGTCATTCGTCATAAATGGCAGGCGAAATAATTGATAGACAAACTTCTTCTTGTATGTGTGCTTCTGTTTTTCCTCCCATATTATAGCTCAGATAAAGTCTTTTAATCTTTAATGAGGGTTAAATTTAATATGATGCTATTTCCTGAACTCTTTCCTCAACAGTGTCTGATTTTGTGAATAAAGACTTAAAGCCTTGAAGTCTGTTTTTTGCATGTATTTGACTTGGTATAGAGCCGTTTGCCCCTTCAGTTTATCAGCTGAACCCTGCTGCGTACTGTACAGAACTGTCGTGAGAATTTAGAGCATCAGTTACCAAACTTGAAAAGAAAGACCCTCCAAGAAAATCACAGCTTCAGTCAGGCAAAGAGCTTCAAATAAGTCTGAGAACAAGGTGAGCTTAAAAAAATGAAACAAGGCACAGAGGTTGGGATTGTAGTTCAACTTGTTCTTACCTGAGTTTATGTGATTCTAATCCGATTAGAGTTACTTGGATGTATCAGAGTTTGATCAGAATTTATCAATTTTCTACTGCAATAAACTGTATTTGAGTGAGGTTTAGCATTTAGCTGTGGGTTGCAAATGTCTGCTGTTGCTGTCTAAATTGGTCTCATATGCTGCAGTGATTGTGCGTTGGTTTAGGCCGTGAGGGTGTGTGCCTCCCAGCCAAACTGCTGCTTTATCTCCAGCAGCCACCTTCAGGCTATTTTCAGTACTTCAGTGCTGAAACTGGCTTGAAGGAATCAGATTTGTGATTCTGATGAATGCAAATTAGATTTTTGAGGGTCAAAGTGGACACTTTAATTTGCTCCACAGATGAATAACATTTTTGAATTTGACTTGAATTTATTCATCGGCGGCAGCACACATTAGTATCATGTAAAAGCGGTTTCAGGGAAGAGTGCTCTATTTGCCTCTTAGTGCCGTGCAGGTTGACAGCACTGATCTTTAAAAGGGAGAGAATTGTTTTCATGTTTATCAGAGAAAGAAAAGCTGTGACTCATATTTATCAAGTTTCCATTTGAAATCTTGGTAGAACTACAAGGGACAAAGGTTTCCTGAAAATCTGAACACAATGAATTCTGGGAAGTGTGCCAAAAAACCTAACAATGTTTGATGGATTAGTGAGCAGTCATCGGGAGATTAAATTGACTCATAATTCCTTGTAAAGTCACACAATATGAGTTCATGATTATTCTGTGTTTGTCTCTGCTTGGCCACCGTGGAGCGATTGTGGTGGTGTTTTTGCTTGTGTCCCCTTTTCATGACTGTGTGGGCATGTACAGTTTATACTGTACTAAACCGACAGCTCACTTCCTCACAGACCTTTTTCCCCCCGCAGATGGCATTTTGACACGTCACAGTCGATAAATCTCAGGACTAAATAATGAAAAGAATTAAGAATAAATTGCTTCTTCCTCAGGGCCCTGAAACTGTGCATGATGGCTCATTCTTAATCTGTCATTAACTGTTGTGAGACTGGAATATAATTAATCCATGGTTAATGGTGCTAGTAGCACCTGCATGTTTACTGCTATCACAGGGCAAAATGATGTGAACATGCTTGTGCTTATTAATCCAGTTTGGTAAAGTCATATAATCCCCATTAGAGCTCATAGACTTCATCCACACCGCTGTTATAACACGAAACAATAGGTAAACATGGGTGTTGCTAATGACGTTAATGAGAGTCCTGTTTTCATTTAGAACTGAGCCCAATAACTAATAAAAGATATATCAAATATCAAATTAGTAGCACCTGATGTTAACCACTATTTCATGTAAGAGAGATTTAACAGGCAGAGTGATGACACATCTTTTAAGTTAACAATGAGTTTTTCTGCAAAGGAATCTCTGTCATTATGTATAGTTGTGATGAATGAGATGTTAAAAGTGGAAAACATTTGATGTGGCAGGTTCAGTGCCTTTAATTTAGCTTTTAGACATTTTGAGTAATGCTCTTTGCTCTGTCAGAAGTTGGATTACAAAAAAACTGTCATTACTATGCTAATTAATTCCTGGAGTCTCTTTATTTGAGTCAGCATCAAGAAACAGACAACAAAGTCTGCCACACATGCAGAGCTGTAACTTTTACACTTCTGTTTTTGTGCAAAACATTTTAATGAACTCTGGATTTGCTGTTAAAGAGCCAGAATAGCTTCTAAGTCTTGTTTCCAGCTTTTGTGCTGAGGTATGCCAATAAGCTGCTGGCACTAACTTCATATACTCACTGGCACGTCATAGGTTACGTCTTACTATTAATGAGTTGGAAGACCTTTTGCCTTCAGAATTGCGTTAATACTTCATGGCACCAATTCAACAAGGTGTTGGAAACATTCCTCAGGGATTTTGGTCCATATTAACTCGATAGCATCACATCACTTGCTGCAGATTTCTCAGCAGCACATCCATGATGCAAATCTCCCACTGCTCCACATCCCAAAGGTGTCCTGTTGGACTGAGATCTGGTGATCTCCCTGTCATGTTCAAGTAAGCAGTTTGAGATGATTTGAACTTTGTGACATGCTGCTATATCCTGCCAGAAGCAGTTATCAGAGGATAGGTACACAGTGATCGTAAAGGGACGGGCATGGTCAGCAACAACGCTTGGGTAGGCTGTGGCCTTTAAATAATACTCACTTCATACTAAGGGGGCCAGAATGGGTAAAGATAATATTCAGTTCAGGACAGGTCATTTCGGAAACAGGCTCAGGGAGGCGCAGCTCTCTACTGCTACTGTTTGGTGGAGAACATGCATTATGGAAATGAGAAGACAAATTTAATGACATGCAGCAGTAGTACATAAATACCTGGGGAGTGGACAGAGGTGAGTAGAGAACTCCTGCAGATCAGATGAGATTAGGCATGCTCACGGTGGTATGGCCGCAAGCATAAAATATTCCCCGCACATCGCAACAGACTGAACTGTTGATTCAAGGCAGATTCCGTGTTTTCATGATATTTATACTGAATTCTGCCCCTACCATCTGAATGTAGTCAAATAAATCCAAAACTCATTAAGCAAGTTTTTTTCCCCAATCATCTATTGTCCAATTTAGGTGAGCTTGTGTGTATTGTAGCCTCAGTTTCTTCTTCTTAGCTGATAGAGGTGTCACCTGGTGTAGTCTAATGCTGCCGTAGCTCATCTACTTCAAGTTCTGATATGTTTTGCATTCAGTTATGCTAAAGCCCAAGTGAAGCAGTCTTGCCATTTGTTCTGGCGTGAACAAAGTATTTTCACAAAGAGAACTGCAACACACTGGATATTTTCTTTTTTTCACAACCTTTTCTATAAAGCCTAAATTTGGTTGCCTGCAAAAAATTCACCGTGCTGTCTTTAAAGTTGCTTTAATCACCTTTATTCCTTATTTGTGACGCTGAGATATAATTTTTTTATCTTGATCTTGAAGAGCTGCTCAGGTGTACGCAACTAAGTGGCTGGTATAAAGGTCTCAAGCTTATTTTCTGAAACAGGAAAACATAGTAAAAACAATGCACCCGTGCAGCATTTGAATGTCCGTTTTCTTCACAGATCTGTCGTCTCCAGAGGCACCTGTCTGCTGGGGAGCACCAGCAGGACCTGTTCCAAGGTCAGCCTGCCATGTTTGTGTCTCAGCACTCGCAGCCGCCCACGCAGAGCCTGGTGGAGCTGATTGAGCTCTGTGGAGGGACAGTCTGCAAAACTGTGCGGCAGGCGGGAATCTGCATAGGGAAATACAGCGGCAGGAGGCCAGAGGGAAGCAGGATCCTGTCCGAGCAGTGGGTGTTGGGTGAGACATATTCTGTTCAGTTCTGTGATTTATCATGTCACTATAATAGCATGTCCCTATTAACTTTGTCTCGTTTTGTGTGGTTTTATTTCAGACAGTATCACACATCTAAAGCAGCTGTCATACGATAACTATGAGCTGGAGTGACCTCCACTGACTTTTCTTATTTTCTCTCTTTTTCCTGTTTTTCGGAGCATGAAGTGTAGTTTTAACAATTGAAGGTGTGATGGTGTGCGATTGTATAGTTTACCTCATTTCTTCCATGCAGTATTCATCTTGGTCAGATTTCTTATCTTTTTTTGTGTTCATAGATTTTTTGTTAACCCTTTGGCACTGTTGAATAAGAAATAATCTCAGTTACTGTGAAACCCTAACTTATTTACTGTCCTGGGTTAAAGTAGCAAGCACTACTGTGTAAAAAGGAACAAAATAAGACAATGTGAGTTTAAAAATCCTTAATGAGCCAGTTTGACATTGTAATTAGAAAGTAAATTTTGTGTGATTATAAATTTTTTTGCAATATCTCTTTTGAATAAATACTTTATTTACAAAAAATTGATTTTGGACCTTGTTTCCTGAACTCCTGGATCAAAATGTACGATAAAAATAACTTCTTTTTCTTTGCTTCTTTGTCATCTTATGTATTATTGATTTGTTGTAGTGTAATGAAATGATTACTCCACGAGTGTAACAGCTTGGTCTTGGTCAAAACTCAGCAGTAGACTGAAGAAGTGTGATTGGAGTTTACTCAGCAGGGGCACTGGATGACAGATGACAAGCCTGATGTTTCACAGCTTGGACTCTGACACTTATCATCTTTCCACAGCAGACAGGGAAATAAACACTTTTACATAAATACAGGTGGATAAATGCAACTGTCACAATTTTTTAGAAACACAAACGTAATACAGGGAAGATGTTGCCATTTTAACTGATCACTTTTGGAGCTTCGTACCAAGCTCAGTAAACTAAAGAGCAGCGCCAAAGTCAGCATCATAAATTCTGACTCCATTTACATGTTAGGTTAGCAAATTTTATCATCATCTGCAGATGATGATTTAAAAAACAGAATATTCTAGAAAGGATTGTAAATACTTTTCAAATCCCAGAAAATGATCTGGGCTTTCAGTCTATTCTTAGTAAGCACCACATACCTGGCATACTATACCCACCTACCTAAATAACATTTTCTGTGTTTGTAATTGGCCTCATGTCCTCCTGTGTCTGAGTTTTTAGAATAACTCACTGGCTTTGTTAGGTACGCCTGTTCAGCCGCGTGTTATTACAAATGTAACTGGTCATCCAATCGCATAGCAGCAACCCAGTGTGTTTAGTTGTGTAGATGTGGTCAAGATGACCTGTGGATGTTCAAACCAAACAGAATGGGGAGCAAATGTGATTTGATCTGGGCTGATCTGAGTAATTGAAACTGCCTCTCTACTGGAGTTTCTCACACAACCCTCTGTGGGGTTTACAGAGCTTAGTCTGAAAAAGAAAATATTCACTTTAGTTCCCTAGCTAAAACACCTTGTTGAAACCAGAGTTGGCAAGTAAATGGCAAGACTGCTTCTAACTGATGGCAACAGTAACTCATTACAGCCAAGGTGTGCAGAAAAGCATCTCTGAAAGCACAAGACATTGAACCTTGAAGTAGAAGCAGCAGAAGACTGCATCCAGTGCCAGTCCTCTAAGCTAAGAATGGAAAACTGAGGCTACAATTCACATGGGCTCTACAAAATTGGACAATGGAAGATTGGAAAAACTTTGCCTAGTCTGATGAGTCACATTTTCAGCTGGTGGATCAGAATTCGGTGTAAACAACATGAAACCATGGATCTATCCTGCCATGTATCAACAGTTCAGGGTACAGAGTGTAATGGTGTGAGTGATATGTTTTTGGAAAACTTTTGGCCCTTGGTACCAATTGAGCATTATTTAAATCCGTCTCTTTATGACCACAGTGTTCCCATCTTCTGATGGCTCCTTCCAGCAGAATAATGTGTAGTGCTTTTGCATTTTTGGTGTATAGATAGAAAGAGAAACCCACTATGCCAGGCACTGGAGATATCACCTGCATAAATCTGCCAATATTTACATCATCCGCCTCAGTGTTCCTATTAATGAATGTGCATCTTCCCTTTAAAATAAAATAAACAGAAAGCTCTGTTATATTTCCAACTATAAATATTACTATTACTATCTTTACTTTAAAAAAATAAGTACTAATGGCGTTAATATATTCACATATCATATTAAGCAATCTCCACGTGTGTCCTGAGACAACTTTTGACGCCACATGTTCTCAAACAAGAAAACGAAAATGAGGGGTTTTGCTGGAAAGAAAACCAAAAAACGCGGCATACGCCTTTAATGTTACAGCATATGGTTCTCGTGGTGCACTGTCGCTGATTGGCTGGCCCCTATTACGTCACGTGGCCAGTCGGTTTTACCCGGCGTCATTGCGTAGGGAGGCGTGTGTGACATTTGCGGTGCAAGAAGCTAGTTTGAGAACAGCTAACCGGGTAAAGATGAGGACCTAGAGAAGAAAGTAGGAAATATTTTTTCCGTTTAGCACCAGGGTCGAGTTTTGGCTTTGACTTGGTCATGGTTCCCCGATTAGAGAAGATATTTATGTCAAATGTAGCGTTTGGTAAAACTTCCTGTGTTGGCGAGCACGTTGAGTAGTTAAGCTAATGCCTTTTTTTCTGAACTTGTAGTAAACGTGCAGAGTTCAGGCTGAGGACGTGTTCCGGTTTGCTGTCCTGAGATGTCCGTACTAATATTTGATAACTGCAGCTTAAGTTTATGCATTGCTGTATGGCTTTAAGCGCTTGAGCCGACTTGACAAACTGCGTTTTTTTTTTTGCACACAAGGTTAAAATTAGCTTTAGCCAACTAGCTCCTCATTCCCTTCTTGCTGCAGCTTTCTCACTTTTCCTCCGCTGACTAGTCGGGACAGGTGTGCTGAAATTGGGACAGGTGTGTTGTGGGATACCCAGGGTGCACTGCTACTTAATCACGGCGTGCGCTGACAGTCCACTTCAGGGATTTTCTGTCACTTCAGTGGAGCCAGAGGTGCAATCATGCTGCTCTCTTTGGTTGTGCACACATACTCGCTGCGGTACTGGTTTCCTGCTACGATTATGCTGGGGACAGCCCCGGCTTATCTGCTGTCATGGGGGGCTTGGCGCTTGCTGTCAACTATCTTACCATCGAGTTTGTACCACAAAATAGACGACCGGTTGTACTGCGTCTACCAGAGTATGGTCCTATTCTTCTTTGAAAACTACACAGGAGTTGAGGTGGGTGATCCTCCACTTTGTGTGTGGGTTATTTTACCTACTAATATCTAGTCTACGAATAGAAAAACAGACTGTCTTAAGATACAGCTGCCTCTGGGTGCATATGTCTGCAGGTTTTCAACTTACAGCGGATTAAAGTCTGTGGAGAATGTTGCACTTTTTCAGGTCTCTGTATCTGTTAGAACTGTTGGGGTAAATATATAACATTGTAAGAGTGTGTGTACACATTCAGCCCAGTTAACCAGATGGACCAGACACATTGCAAGAAAGTCTGCATTCTTTGGCACTGCTGTTGCCACACCTAGAACAATAGGCGGTTTTCGTACGTTAAGGTGTGTTTACTGAAGGCACGTACAGTGGTGTAGCTGGCTGACCTTTGCCTTTGAAAATGATTAATCTCATAAATTCATTGCAGTATCCTCAAATGAAGGCTTCTTAAATGTGCTGTAGTGTTCGAGTAAATTCTTTAGGATTAATTGCAAAGACTCAAGTTTTAACATTTAATGAAACAATATAAATGTTAATTTTACAGTGATGTAAAATTACCTTTTTGCTGACACGTATACTGCCTTCAACCTGCTTTCTTTTCTTTTTCTGTAGATTGTTATTTATGGAGATATACCAAAGAACAAGGAGAATGTGGTTTACCTGTCAAATCATCAATGCACAGGTACTTAATTTGAATATCAAGCTTTATAAAATGTAGTCCAATGTAAAGCACTATTCAAATATCTAACCCTTTCTTTTGTTGTAGCTGACTGGATCATTGCTGACATGCTTGCCATCAGGCAGAGCGCTCTGGGTCATGTCAGATATGTCCTTAAAGATGGACTCAAGTGGCTGCCGCTATATGGATGGTATTTCTCTGAGGTAATGTATCTGTGTGAGTATGAGGAGGTCATTTTTAAGATTAAGAAGAGACCAGCTGCTTAATCTGGGGTGGCTGTAGTTCAGGAAGTAGACAGGAAGGTTGGTGGTTCCAGTCGCTGGCAAGATACTGCTAACCCCAAGTTGCTCTCTGATGCATCCATTGGAGTATGAATGTGTGTGAATGTTATATAAAAAGCACTTGAGTAGAAAAAAAGTGCTTGTATTAATGGGGCAAGGTGTGTACACTGCGTTTTGAGAGCTCAGAGTATAAAAGCATTTACCAGCTTGGCACTGTGACTGATATTTACTGCATTATTATACAACATGAGTGCTCATGGGTTACACCAGTGCTGCAACGTTGGCATTCCATTTGAACTTAACCTGTAAAGTTTCGTCACTTCATCTTGGATCATTAAGACATCATGGTAGTTAACCTGACATATTTTGCCACAGTAACACATACACAGATGGATATAAGGGCTGGTTTGGGGCAAGGGAAAAAAACAAAATGATTCTACCATGCTCGCCAGGTGTATGTATGTATGCATCAACATGTTTAAGTTGCATTTCTTCTCTGTAAGAGTGGAAGGGAGTTGTCTCTGAATGCACTGCATTGTTTGCAGCCTCAGCTTGGAATTTACAGATCTCAGAATAAAAAAGGCTAACCCCAGTGTGGCCGGGTGATTACCACAAACACTCTTCTAACATGTGAGAACGCTGTCTAAAACAGGAAGAGTCTTTGACACAAGAATTTTTTGTTTTTGTTTGTGTGTGGTGACTGGTTTGTAGCAAAGCTTTTGTCTCATCTCTAAAGTCTCAATTTGTTGTTGATGAAAGCACACCTAAGCCAAGAGACCACACTTAGCATTGGGGTCACACCATCTGTAATAAACATAATAAACCAAACCCATCTCTAAACGCAGCCTTCATTTTGCACAATTGTGTTCCATAGCATTAAAAAAAATCTCTGCTATAAACATATGTAGTGCTTTTCTACTCAGTAGAGCACTTTAAGTCTCACTCACCCAATCACTTCTATTCATACACGCACTTTTTACCAAATGTTTTTTGTTTGTTTGTTTTGTAATACATCAACACTGTGATGTATGCATCAGGGACAACTCAGGGTTAACATCTTGCCCAAGGATACTCTGACACCGAGTAGAGCCGAGAAACGATCCACCAACCTTCTGATTAGTAGACCTGAACCACAGCTTCTCTATTAATTAACTACTCTATTAATCTCATTTGGATTTTTTTTTTCTCTTCTACCTAGCACGGGGGAATCTATGTGAAACGAAGCTCAAAGTTCAATGAAAAGGCGATGAGGAAGAAGCTCCTTGCTCAGACTCAGCGTGGAGCACCGGTAACTACACATCTTCAAGTATTTCCTGAATGTAAATCTTTTTTTGTCTCTTAAGTTGAAACAAAAGAGGCTTCAAGATTTAAATTGCACGTAATTATATTCTTAAAACGGAAAATCCAAAATGTTTTGTTCAAAGGTCATTTGAAGCCATTACCATTTCAACACATTCATTTTTTTTTTACCTCCTGGAATATTTATGAAAACAAGATAGTAATTGAAATTAAAGTTATAAATATT
Source organism: Aulonocara sp. 'chitande type north' Nkhata Bay (assembly GCF_057382095.1). Lineage (NCBI taxonomy): Eukaryota > Metazoa > Chordata > Actinopteri > Cichliformes > Cichlidae > Aulonocara > Aulonocara sp. 'chitande type north' Nkhata Bay. The sequence goes on from NC_141356.1 coordinate 28,150,598, forward strand.
TCAGGATTTGTTTTGTTCTGTATCAGTAAAATGTTTTATTTTCTGCCGTGGGAAACAGGCAGCAGTTTTTACTCCATCTAAATGGATAACTGGATGTTTTTATGTGTTAAGATTCATTTGTTTTGTGTGTTTGCTGCGGTGCAAGGACTTGCTTTTAATCACTTTTTTGGATTTGACTGTGGGGGATTAGTGTTGCCTGTGCGTATGTGTGTGTTGTAGCACAAGCCGTCATGGTTTCCAAAAGGCTCACTGTGAAAACTGTGTAACACAGTTCACTGCTGATAGTTCCTGTTCATGTAATCAATTGTTAATGGAACAAAAATTTGGAAACTGAGACAAGAAACGTACGATCATATTAATAAAGACACAGATTTTCACAAATGGTTCAGTTTGGCTGGAATCGGTAAATCCCACTTGGCTGCGGATGCCAGTAATTCACATTGGTTCAAACTGCTGCATAGTTTCATTTGGTGCAAATGTTGTCATAAAGGCATCTGCACAGGTTGGGCAACAGTAGATGAATCCGATACAGCCGGGGCCTGGGAAGCAGGGTTTGTTTTCAGGTTAGCTGGAATCTAAACTGGTATGAATCAAGATAACCCGATAAAATGTTTTCATTTTCTTTTAAGCCTAAACAATGTTGGGTTTACAGATTCCTTCTCAACAAATAGTACATTTGTTAGAAAACTGTCTTTGATTTCATGTGCTTTTTCTCCTCATAGATGTACCTCGTCATCTTCCCTGAAGGAACTCGGTATAATCCAGACCTCAAGAATGTTATCGCTGACAGTCAGGCTTTTGCTGCGAAAGAAGGTAGAGTCATAACAGCAGCCACTCACTGCTGTACTTGTGCATACTGATTCAGTTCAGCCCACTCAGTCAGTAAAACAGCTGACTTAAATTTAGTTCTGAGACCTTCTTTGACCACTAAAACATAACCTGCAAATAAAACTTTCTTGAGCGTTAACAAATGAGAAAAACTGTATAAAACTAGAAGCAGACCTGGATTCAGTAGGATTAAGGACTCAGAAAGCCATATAAATGCTCATGAATATAAAAGATTATATGGAACAGTAAACATATCAGGTAAAAACCTCACTAAATAAAAAATATTGTAATACTGGTGCTGCGCTGAGAAGTAGCCACGTTCCACCAGCTTTGTTATTTTGGCACCACCATGAAGTGCAATGAACTGAAACAGTTCAGGGGCTTGTGCTGCTTTCTGCTCACAAACAGCCTCGATTCTGCAGAGATTAGGACTATCTCGGCCTCGGCACTGAATATCACCTTCCCCCATTAATCCAAATAAATCGCTCTGGAGCGCTGACATGTGCGCATGACATTATCTGTTATTAGTGTGGCATTAGTGAGCAGAGGACGGTGGCACACCAACCTAGGATCCACCAAGCTTTGCTGTGAATATCTCAAACAGCCACATTCACATTTGTTTTTCTTCATTTTGCGGGGGATTCTAGCCGTCACCTGTTTTACAGTAGAGCAGTGGAGCTGGCAGGAAATGAGAAGAGATGGGGAGATGGCGCACAACAAAGGTTCCCATGCGCACACGTGTATGAGGAGCCGTCTGCGTGGCTCATAAATCACTAAGACACTGGGACTGTAATATGTAAAACACTGGTTGCATGTGCTGATAAGAAACAAATTTATGACGGTTTTTACATATTTTTCACAGGGCTCACTGTCCTGAAGCACACTCTAACACCCAGAATGAAAGCAGCTCACGTAGCCATCGATACTATGAAGGGCCACCTGGATGCTGTGTATGACGTCACTGTGGCCTACGAGGGAACGCTGGACAGCTCCGGGCAGAGGAGATCTGCACCAGCGATGCCAGGTATGCAGGCATGTTGTTTTAGACACGAGTCGTGGGGGTTCTGTTGTTGGTGTTACAGCTGATTACGTGCACCTTTATTTCTGTAGACGGCAGCTGTTGTTGCACGAGATATGCTTTGGTTTGCCCGTAACAGCGACCTCAGTTTGCTTTCTTCTTAATCAGTGCATCCTTAAACACACACACACGGAGTATTATTAGTCCTTCAACATTGTAAACGACGCCACCGGTAATTAATCACACAGCAAACATCACCTATTAACAGTCACACCTTCCTGTAAACAACATGACTCGGTGTTTTGGAGCCTTTGATTATTCCGTGTTCCCAGTTGTTCAACAAGCGCTCTTTGAATGAATTAAAAAAACAAAAAAACATCCCGTTTCAGGAATAAACATCTGTGTGTTTCTAGAAAACAGAACAGAGAATAGAAAAGCATTCCTGTCCTCACGCACTTCCTGGCCTCATGTGGCGAAGGTGACGCTGGTGATTTCACAAGGAACTGGAAGGGACTCAAGGCTGCCAAAGCAAATGTTTCTTATCGGGGTGACTAAATTAGCATTCAGCATATTTCTGTAGTCCTTTAATAGCTGCAAATTGAGAGAAGACAAATTAGTGATTTACTGCACAATAGAAATTATAATATTTGCTGCTCCAATTCCTGCTTTACTTAACAAAAACAACAAAAAACACATTCTTAATATTAAATGTAATGCATTTCAAATCAGAATGGCTTGTTGATTTGATTGCAGTCATTTCAGTGCCTCTGTGGGAGGCCTTTTGTTTTGATAGCTGTAAATAAGGGGTGGTTTTTGCATCGCTACAACAACATTAGCATGTGGTCCAGGACTTTTCCTTCGTAGTCACAAAAACATGGTTTAAAAAATGGTAGCAGCCAAAATGTGGAGACTTAAAAATAACTTTATTAACTTATTGGTTACTTGGATTTGTTCATTGACTGTGAAGGAGGGGGGATAATGCTATTGCAAATAAAGTTTTATATCCCTTTTTTATTGAGTGTATTAAAAACAACAACACAAATCTTTAAACTGATTAAATTATAACTTAAGAACAAATGCTTGATTGTTACCGGTGATTACAAATTACGTTCTTATCTTCTGGAGTACTACTTGTATACGATTACACATATTTGCAATTTTTCTTTTGTACTTCACCGCAGCTTTTAAATCAGTTGATGTGATTGAAGTGCACATGTTCAGCTTTAAATGAAAGAGAATAAGAGAGAAAAATAATAAAATCCATGAAGTGTTTCTGAATTGTAGCAATTTTTATACGAAGTTCCCAATTTTTCATTGTCAAAATTAGTTTGACAATAGACTGACAAGCAGTTTCATGGCCAGATGAAGACCCGTCCCTTTTTTATGATAAATGAAGGAGACGTGACATCTGAAGGTCAGTTGGTATGTTGACTTAGTATTTTACAGCTTCTCACTGTGATTGTAAATAAGGGACCAAAGATGTATTGGTGCATGTGAGGGAGGCTGTTGTTAAGCTGTCAGGTTATCAGAGAGAAGTTTTAAGTGTCCAAATCAACAATCCGCCTGCTGCCTTTGCTAAAAAGAAGACTGGCCATTTCAGCAACATCAAAAGGCCTAAAAGACCACAGAAGACAGCTAAAGTGCACAGTGATGTTGAGAAAGACAACTTCACAACATCTAACCACACACAAAGTATACTCTCTCAAGGAGGCAGGAGTGTGATTGTCAAACACCTTGAATGCACGTGCAGAGGGGAGCGAACTCAGGAATGAGAAGGACAGATTACACTTTGCCAGAAAGCCTCTAAAAGCATCTGCACTGTTCTGCGATCATATTGGACCAAAGAAATAAACATGAACTTGTATCAATGAGAAAAGTATGGAGAGGGAAAGGTACAGCCCAGACCACCTGTCAAACATGGTGGCAGCAGTGTTGTGACATGGGAATCTGTGGTGCAGTCGGCTCATGCTGAAAGGTGCATGTTAAGAAGGTAAAATTGTAAAGACTATCCTTGTTTAAAATATTATGGTCCAACTTGTAACTGCACCGCTCATGGTAGCAATCGGTTTCTTTCAACTCGCGAGATCAAAGATTCCCTCTCTGTTTTTAATAAAGATATTTGGATCATAGCGAGTTGTTTGTCACTTCACAGCAGAGTTGTTTTCCCTTCCAGGTGGTTGTTTTTTTTAAAGGTTGTTTTGCAGCATTGTTCTGCTCAAACACACATGACATGCAGTCATTGAGACTGAGCTTTGATTTATGAAACGCTTTAAGAGTCTTTTAGCCTCTCGGTGCCAAACACGAGTGTCTGCAGCCAAGAAACCCAAAAACAGGATTTAACCCCCCGCAAGCACGAGGAGGAAATGCACCAACACTGCTTTGCACCTTAAGAATGACTCCGGCGTTTTTATTGTGCGTTACAGTAAAAATATTTTCGTGCCTTCAGCCGTCAACGAGTTGTCGACGCTCGTTAAACTGGCACACATTGTGTGCGAAGGTCAATTTAAATCCGGGCAGCCGCTGATGGAGGTGCTCTCTCCAGCAGGCTTTCGCTGCCGACTTCGATCAAGTTTCCTCTTTTGGCCTCAGTGCCACATTTCCTGATGATATTGCATGTTGTGGAAACAGGAACTTGAAGGTCTCTGGGGATAGACGAGCAGCCTTGAGCGTTCACACTTGGTTACGCTTTTATATATGACCTCCTCAGACGTGTGACTTTCTGTTTCTTTGCTTAAGTGCAGACTGACAGTTGGATTTTAACATATTGTATGAAGAAAAGTTGAAACTGAAACATTAAATCTATAATATTTGGAAAGATGTTTTGTCTTTTGTGTCATATGATGTAACACCAGTGACTGTTTTGGAATTGCCTTTAAGTGATTTCCTTCCTTTACTGGTCTTTACTGGGCAATTGCATCACAGCAGCTCCAGTCCATCACTGTCACCTCGTGTTGGTTTTTAAGTGCTTACTGTACGTGTCGTTGCACTGACAGGCTTTTCCTGTTTTTGATTGGTCTTTTTATGGATTTATTTTTCTCTTTGACAGAATTCCTCTGCAAAGAATGCCGCCGCATCCACATACACTTCGACCGTGTGGACATAAAAGAAATTCCCTCGGAGCCGGCGTTTTTCCGCAGATGGCTGCACGATCGCTTCGAAATCAAGGACCGGTGAGTGTGTGCGTACCTGTGTGTGAGAGCATGTACACGCACTTGTGTGTGGAGTAATTAATCATGTTGAAATTGCATGTCATCTAGTCAATATGTGAGCTGCGAGGTGTTTTTGCAAAACGACTTCTTTTGTGTGCCACCGCTCTGTTACAGAGAGATAAACCTTAACTTTGTGTTTCTGTAGTTAGAATAAATTAACACAGTACCAACTTAATATTCAACCAGTAAAATATAACAAAGGGTTTTGTTTCACAGGTTTCCAGCTGGAAAACATAATTATTTACTCTACATATCTCTTCTTTTTTTTGTATACGATGCTAACTAATTAATTACTAATAAAACAATACCAGGTAGTCATTATGAAGTTAATAATTAATAAATCATTTATTTTAATAAGCTTTCTCATTTAGATAAAGATCGTTTGTTAATCAAGACCTGTGAACAAAATACATAAACGACAAATCGACCCGTAACAAAAACAGTTACACATGTTGGCAAACTGAGAAAAGCGTGTCTAAGGGTTGTTGTGACGGTGAAAGAACACAATGTGGTTTTGACTTTATGTAGTTGTGGACAACAAACTGTATATAAGAATTGCTTCTTGGCACACAGTTTAGTAAGTAAAAAAAGAAAAAGAAAAAAAGGCTGCTTCAGGCACACGTGTACAATTGGGTCAAATGTGGTCGCCGATTTGCTCGTTAATTAAATTGTCTTTACACTGACAGCTCGTCGCGGATAGCTTATTCGTTTTTTGTGAGAAACACAGAAAAGTAAGGTTTTCTTTTGTGGCTTCTCTGGTGTGATTATGTGACATTACCTCTGAAGAAACCATTTGAATAATGGTTTTGTGACATTTCCATGTGGGCACAGACAGAGAAGGGTCTAGATCAGTGGTGTCAAATTCAATTTACGTCATGGTCTAAGTACACTTAAGTTTAAGTGGTCCAGATCAGCTCATTTCAGCTTCATAACCTGTAAAAAGAAATAAATGTCCCTTTTTTCTCTGCTTCAAAAAAAAAGTTGACCTGCACATTTTAATCCATGAGGTGTTTTAAGAAAGTCTTTTTTTTTTTTTCTCTCTCTCTCTACGTGATGAAGAAATCAAGGTCAAAGGTGTAAAACTGCATATAAAAGTACTGGTAGCTCACTACCTGTATTGTAAATTCCACTGTAATAAACTTTAATTTTATTTACTGTTATACTAATGACAAGAAAACATTTGTTTTGGTATTCCTTTGTTGTAGTATAACAGACCATGTGTGATTTCTTAGTCTGTAAGAAAGATGTGAAAGTGACAAAAATAGTCTCAAATGTTTTTCTCTCCTCATCCTGATTTCATGAGACTTTTTTTTTCTTTCTTTTCAAAGGCTGCTGACCAATTTCTACGAGTCGCAGGATTCCGACAAATTATGCAAGTTCCCCGGTGAGGGCAAACCTTCTCCGCTGAATCTCTCGAAAACCCTGCCCTCCTTGGTCATCCTTGGGGGACTGACACTGCCAATGCTGCTGACAGAAAAGGGCAGGAAGCTGTACGTGAGAACCTGGGTGTGTGGGACGCTTCTGGGCTGGCTGTGGGTAAACATTTTTCCCTAACAAATCGAGGCCAGTCTGCCACGATGAGACGCACAAAAGACTCGAGACGGTGCCATTTTCCTGTATCGCGACACAATGTATGCTCCAGATGCAGAGCAGTATGTGATAAAAGGCTCAGAGATATTTTTGTTTGACTGTTTGACCGGAGACACTGAGAAATGTTAGCCTTTTGTGCTACTTGCTCCCTCCTCAACCTGAAATGACAAAACCTTTGTTAAAGTATTATATTCCCCAAAAGTTATTGAAATAGCTTCATACCTCTATTAAAATAACCCCTCCTTCCTTTCATCGGATTTAGCCAAATTAGTATCCTTGCATGCTGTTTTCTTCTTCTTTGGTCTTTGGCCAGTTTAGTTCTAATTATTTCTGAGAGCAAAGTGTGCCAAGCACTCTAAAAACACATGCAACGATCACGGTCGGCTGCTGTACTAAAGAGCACAGCCTGCTGCTGATTGATCATTTAAGTGCACTGATTTATTGGTATTGGTTGTAATGTTTGTCTTGTTTCATGCCAAGTCTCATATCAGGAAGAAATGCACTTTTCCCCCTCGTGTAAGGTGATGTTTGTTTTTGTTTTTTACATTGGTCGAACAACATGCAGTCCTCTACACGGGCCCATACGGGTGACACCAGCTACATTGTTTATTTTAAATATTCATCTTTTGTTTCCTCACTGTGAATGTAGCCGTAAGAACAAGTATATTTGTGGATCTGTGAAAGACTAGCCCCTCCCCCTTTTCTCTTTTCAGCTCAGCCTTTTTTGTCAAGAAACACTGTTGGAGCTCGCAGTGGAGGACTGTCAGTGAACTTGTTCCACTAATGTAAATCATTACTTCCACCTTTAAAATCGTCAGTCATTGCCAAAACCTGTTGCGTTTTGTTTTTCCACATCGTCCCACTGAGAGCGTCTCTGCGTGTTTTAAGTTGAGCAATACGTTGTCGACGACGGCAAAGAGACTTTACGTGTTTGTTCCTCTGAGTTAATAAAAAAATCTGATTTTTTCATAATTATTCATAACTTTTCTATATGCATTTGTTACGACCGTGTTAAGGTTCACGTCTGTCTACCTAACAAAAAGCTGACAAAGCCATGTTAACAGTATATCGCAGGTTTCCTGTGCACTCAAAGCCATTTGTATTTTAAACATCATTGTATCGTGAAATGCACTGTATGTCTGTTGTCGTTGTTTACCATGAAAGCGTTGCATTTTCCACACGTCACTTTACGTATTTACGACCTCCTGTAGCCTGATGTGTTTTATTTCCTTGTGTGGATGGTATAGTAATTTACATCTTGCTCTAATACCTCACTTGAATAATCCTTCCTTGTTTTTAAATGACCTTTGTCAGCCATTTTCTAGTCATTTTTATCCAGACGAGCTCTGACTGTAACTCATCAGGAAACTCTGTGTAGACAGTGTATTAAATGCCAACTGTTTTTGGAAATGCGTGCCTTCTCTTTGGAGGAGTCGGTCCTCGGCCGTCTCACAGAGCGCCACGGTGGCTCTATTTTCTTTCCGCCAGGTGACTGCACAGACGCTCTCTGCTGGAGCTGCTGCTCACTGCAGCATGCGGCAACACTGTCTACAGTTCATAGTGGCTTATTTTCCTCTAAGAATGCATTGATTTACACTTGAGGACTATTATTAAATGGTGAAACCTTTAATGCGTGTAAGTTATGGAAGTTGGGGGTGAGAATGAAATAAAGTGGTTTTCCTGGGCAAGTTGTCTCTTCTCTGTTGCTCTTACTGCTTTGATTATAAGTTTGATATCACATATATGTAGAAGATGCATACTGTTCTGCCTCTGTATTATGTATATACATTATGCTTTATTACTTCTCATGGTCAGGAACAATACTCGGGTGGGCTGTGGTGTTTAAACTGCCTTTCAAAGTTTTGTAGACAGCCTCTTCAGTCTTAGGACCTTTCACGGCCCTCCATACAAATGATTCTTCCCACCTGCACGAGTGACTGAAGTTAAGTTTGGCACTTAGCTTGGAGATTAAAAGCCTGGGAATGCATTAATATCAATAACACAAACGGCAGGCATTTCTGAAATTAGTGAGATAAGCACCAGCTCAACAATGAGATGCAGTCGGTCTGCTGTGGGGTTTAACCTGTTGTGTTTATTCAGAGTAACGACATCATGCAGAAACAAACCTGATGATGTTTAGTTTTAATGATTGGTGATGGATGGTCAACAGAGGGCTGAGATAAAGGAGGAGGTGGGCAGAGAAAGGGAACAATGGAGACGATGATGAGTGAGGCGGGGAGGGGAGGGGGCCCTGGCTCTAATTTTTTTTTTGCAAATCAGTTGGTCAACATGAACTAAGGCAATGCCTGGTTTTACAGTGTCTTTTAAAACATGTCCTAAGTTTTCTGCACCAGTTTTTTCTAAATTCTGTTTTTTAATTTCTCATGAAATATTCTGATTTCCCATGATCCCTTCAGCCTTGTTATTGGCTCTCCTCTGTTCCCCCATTTAAATCCTGCAAACACCCCTATAGAGGGGGGAGGCAGAAAGGCAAGTCTTTACCTTCCCCATCACTTGGCACAGTCACGCTTCAGATCCAGTTCCTGAAGCCGAGCTCCTTCTCCTCTTCTCTGGCTTCTGAACTCTTTTCTCCTCCTTTTCTCTCTGTTCGTGTTGGTCCTTATTTTCTCTTTTGTCACCTTTTCTTATTCTAACTCTTTCTTTTTTGTTTTTTTACTCTCTTACTTTTTTCCTGTCTGCTCAGCCTGTTCCCTCCCTTTGACTTTCCTTTTCCCCCTTTCTTTGCACTTTGTTTTCTTTGTTCTGCAGCTCTGCCTGCTGTGCTTGAAAAAACACAAGTCATTCCTTTTTCTTTTAATTTTACTTTTATACTGCTAATTCTTCTTATCATCCAACCTTTTCTCATCCTTTCATCAAGTTTTTGTTAAATTTCTTACTTCATCTCCTGCATTTCTTTAATCCCCAGTAACTTTTCCAATTTCTTCTCACCCTTCAGTTTTGTCTTCTCGTCCTCCTTTTTCATTTCTTTGTTCTTGTCTAGCTTCACCCCAAGTTTCTTTCCACCAGTCCTCTAGTTCTTCTTCATGACAAAGTCCTCGCCTTCAGTCACAAGTTTTCTGATGTGCCTGTTTGGTTCTGATGCATCATCTGGGACATGCTGCTGAAGATCCAAGAGAGCAGACTCTTCACATCACCATCTGTGACATGGGTAAGTTCTTTGGGCTACGGCGCTTTGAAACTATGATACTACAGAGAAGTAAAGTAAAGCTTTACAGTAGGAGTGTGCAGTTTACTGTAGATTTTCTTTTATGTGTGCAACACCCAACACACCAGAGTAACCAATTATCTTTGATAAAACCCTGAAAAACTACAACAAACAGCGCAAAATTTCCACACAGCTAAAACCTGATAACAATCTGTTGGTTTTTTTATAAGATATTATCTCCTCTGTGATCTCATTATTCACGTGTGTTATGGTGTTACTGCAAAAAGATGAGTTTAAAACATCCAGCAGGCTGTAATGTGGTGTGAAATAAGACATGTTTTGGTTAAGCACTTGCTTCTTAGTAGTTTTAGCAGATAGCCTGACATGAATCCAGCTCTTGCTATTGGTTCCCTGTATGCTTCCTGAGTGCGTCAGGGTCTGGCTGCATGTCAGAGCATGTTGACTCCTCATGGGCCATTTTGCAAATTTAGATACTCAGCTGGGGCCTTCCAGCTGTTTCACAGTCACACTCTAAAGGTGATCACTGTGCCATTAGAGCCCCTCGACTCTAGAATGATCTACCTGAGGAGATTTTATTGGTGTCGTATGTGATGTCATCTCTTTTTTTTTTTTGTCTTTTTTGGTTCTGTTTATTGTTTCAGCTCTCTTGCTTTTGTGATTTTATTAGTGTTGTTTATTTGTCATAACCTTGAATCTTTATTTCTGTTTCATCACATTAACTGTATCTGTTTTCTTTGGGCTGATGTTTGAATTTACTTTCTGAAAAGTCTGCTTTTTGTACTTTAAGTCTGTTTTTTAAATGTTGTGTGTACAAATAAAGCGTATTAATATTATCAAGATTTGTACTTAAGAAGAAGTTGTTTGATTTTACTTTAAAATGCCGTAAAAGCTTTGACTGTATCCTTGCTCACCTCGTGCCCTTCCTACCCGCCCTTGCAACATATTTACATACACTGCAGATCTAATCGAATTTTGCACTGAAAGCCAAACTTTAGAATTTTCTGTTTTTGTGTTTTTATTAGAGACATTGCATTCACTAAATTTCACATTAAATCAGTATAAATACAACCCCAGTTCCAAAAAGTTCAATTTTGATTTGATGTCAGCCACACGTCTCAAAGAATTTTGCATGGGGGAACAAAAAGTTTGGAAAAGTGATACTACAAAGAAACAATTATGTTAATTGGCAACAGATCATAAACATGAAGGGTATAAAAAGGGCCCCTTATAGAGTTTCACCATTCAGCAAGAAAAACAAAGAAATACTTTGAATATCTATTTTTTAACATAAATTGGGAAGACCTGGCTCGAATATCTCATCATCTATATTACATAATATCATATAGAGATTCTGGGAATCTAGAGAAATCTCTGCACAGGGGACAAGGTACAAGGCCCAATGGTGGCACTGTATAAAAACCTAGAACGAATCTGTCGTGGAAATCACTGCATGGGCTCAAGAGCACTGTCAGAAACCATTATCAATGAACACAACTCTGTGCCAAAGCTCATTCAAAATGAACCCATTCAAAGTGGAAATATGATGAAACAAACTGTGAAACCATTTTTGGAGAAAATGAACGCTGCATCTTCTGGGCTAAAGCAGGGAGAGACCATCTTTTGCTTTTTGATGTGCATGGAGTTCTGACAGATCTGAGGAGAACAGCATGGAATAATTTACAGAAAGACCTAAAATTAAGCACACCTGACTCTGTAGCTCAATGCAGTGAAGGAGACACATGTGGGGCTCTTCTTTGGGAGATATATTTTATATCATATTGCAGATCTTGAATTTTATGTTTCTTTTTTGTGCTTAAATGTTAGATTAAAAGACTGAGGTGTAGAAAAAAAATCTTTTGTATGAATGTGTGTGAATAGGTGAATGAGGCATGTTGTATAAAGCACATTGAGTGCTCAAGTAAAGTTAACAAAGAAAAAGAAAAAAAGCACTATACAAGCACCAGTCCACTTACCATTTGTAATATGCTTTGTGTCTCCAGTTTTAAGAAATAGAGTCCTGAAGGGCTACTTTTAGAAGTGTGAAAAGCCATAGTAGTTCAGAGAAGTCACTTGCCACTAGAAACTCAGAAATGGGTCAGAGATAGGGAAAGTTGTCAAAATATTAGCTCGAGGTTACCGCTAGGGGTCGCTTCTGGTTTTTGTTTGGAAGTACTCAAGACAGCAGCCATGTTGGTCCGGGAGAGCCGCACCTCCTGAAGTCAGGATTTTTAACTTTCCAGCGGTTTCATTTGCTCTGCCTGTAGGTTGAACCTGTATGGACAGCTGGACATAAGTAAGTTGTTCAGGATAATTAATGTAATAAGGTATTTATTTTAAATGATAGGGTTGAGTGCGCTTATATATCAAATTGTTAATGTTTATGTAAAAATTTAATTTGACACTAAGTCTTCAAAGATGAACAGGAAAGGTAAATACTGACAAGTTCCCCCTTTAAAATTAGTCTTTACCAAAGAATCTAAAAATAAGTAAATGAATAAAATGGAAAACAGACAAACATGTGTATAGTCATGTTTTTGTACTTTCAAAGTCTTCTTATTAACAAGCAGACAGGAAGAGATAGGGGACGTTTTTTTTATTATTATTATTATCCTGGAGTGACCAGAATGGGCAGGATTAGATTTGCAGTGGAGGGATAGTAGATTTACCGGAGAAAGGATGGTGGAAGGATGAAGTCAGGAGTCAGGCCAGTCAGGAGGAAAAGAAGAGGACCACAGAGAGGGTTGATGGAAGATGGTTGGTGTGACAGAGGTGGATGCTAGGGTTAGAGGGAGATGATCCGCTTCTACTTTCCGTCCACGAGTTTTCTACCTGAGCAACAACATTTTTAACAAATCATTTTTTCTCTTTCACCAATAAAAATTACCTGGACCTAAAAATTAACCGAAATTAGAATCTGGCTTCGTATTGGTACAGAAAACAGCTTGGGTAACGTGTGAAACGTTATGAATAGATAACGTTAAAATAAATAAACACAATAACATTCGGGAGCTGTGCATAGAAATACGATATATAACTGTGGCCACAACCCCTGAGAAAGATGGCGGCGGGAGAGACGCGCTTCACAACCCCTGATGACGCGGGATTTACGCATTTCTACGTATCTCCACGGCCAGTCAACGAGGAAGCGCAATTTCGGACCAAAGGTTGTGGCTGCTGCTGCTGCTCACTTGTCTGGACTCCAGGTATGTAATATGCAGCAACACGATTCATACAACAGTAACAATTCATGTGAGCTTCACCAATACGTAGTCGTTTTAACAACAGTTTAAAGAAAGTAGCCAGCATAGGCGTTCATGTGCACGTCTTTAGCTTTGTGCTGCGATTGTTTCTGTAGTTGAATCATCCCAGAGGCTCACAGCAACATCCGGAGATCTTATTGTGGGTAGATATGATTAGATTACACATATGTCGAAACCCAAGAATTATGAAGAATAGTTTGGGAGCAGTGCAGTATCTGCATTGGTGAGCAGTGCTGTGCCTGCAAAATTGCGTATTTATCCAAAACCAAGTGGATGCAGTAGATAGCAATACCGATATTTTTAACTTATGTCATGACTAATGAGGTGAATCATCATCAATTTACAAATCAAAAAACAAAAAATAATAACACACATCAGTGGCTATACACTGAACTTAGAGGATAGAAACAAAGTATCGATCCTGTCATGTTAGTATCGATCCGATATCGATACTGTCGATAATTAAATTTATCCACCCACCTCTTTTGGGGAGCGCGTGCTTGGTAAAGATTAAAGCTGAATAAGTGTCCTGAGTTGTGTCTTTTAACCACCTGACACCCTGCACTGCTTTTTGGTTTTCAGCTTTACGATGGCGTTGGACTGGATTGGCTTCAGCTATGCTGCAGCCATTGCTTTTGGAGGATTTATGGGATACAAGAGAAAAGGTTGAGGAGCATAATTTCCTTCGGGATTAATAAAGTATTTCTGATTCAGATTCTGACCACAGCTGTGCATAAAGCTCAACTAAATATTAAAGTGTTGGAAATGAAATCAAACCTGATTGATTTTTGCGTTTCCCCGCAGGCAGCGTGATGTCCCTGATGGCTGGTCTAGTTTTTGGCGGATTATCCGCTTTCGGTGCCTACAACATAACGAGTGACCCAAAGGACATCAAGGTGTCACTGCGTGAGTATGGCTCTCTATATGCAGCCCGGCTACAATCAAGAGTGTAGAGGTTCAGTGTCCAGCTAGTGTCATAACAGGGTGTTTTCTTTCTTTCAGTGTCCTCGGGAGTTCTCGCAGTCATCATGGGAATGAGATACAAGAACTCTGGGAAATTAATGCCAGCTGGAATAATGACAGGGCTAAGGTCAGAGTCAGACGTGCTACCAGACAGTACAAATTGTTGCACAAATCAGGGATTGAGACATTTATTTGTTAAACTCGCTGATGCAGTTGCTTTTGTCTGTCTTACAGCTTGTTGATGGTGTTTCGCCTCTTACTTCTGATCGTCTGACCGGGAGAACATCAACCTTTACCCTGGAAACAGGAAACATTCCCACTAAGCCGACTAAATCAAATTTTACTGCAGTATTATTTTTTAATACATGCATATGAGCAAGTGTATGAATGGGAACTTCCATGATTTCTTAACCCACACTACAGGAGACGACTGTGAGCTCTGGGTGCTGTTAGGGCTCGGATTTATTTCTAGAACTTGAGAAAAAGAACAAGTTGAAGCATTTTCATTTGTATTCTTGTCCGTCTATGATGGGGAAAGAGTTTTTGTGATTTTTTTCTAATAACAGCAAATTAAAACAAGTTTAATTCATTAAAAACTGTTGTGTTTTATCTAGAAGAAAAACAGCAGCTTCGAGTGTTTTTGTCAAATGTATTTATTGCTAAAGAAGATTACAGAAGTTCTTTCCATGTTGTTGTGTTGGTGCCTCGTCTATCTTCACGTATTTACTTGCCTCTTAACAATAAGAGTTAAGAGGCTGGTAAATGATTATCTGCCTCTTAACTCTTATTGTGTTGTTTGTCCTTTAAACTAATTAAGATTTTAGATGTAACTGATTTTTGATGTAACTGATCATAATCACGCTGCCTAATGAGGAATGTAACAGATCTTTTGTAGCGTTTTTCTTAAAGTGGCAACTTGAGGTTTAAGACTTCCACAACATTCTTCAAGTATTTTTCATCTGGCGGCGGCTTCCTCTTGCTGCCCGGCTGCAGAAACCTGCTGATGGCGGGGATTTGTGTCATCCTGCCCTGAAAGAACTGGAAGGAATAACAGAAAGATGAGCGTTTCACAGCACTGGGCTTTGGCTTTCTCATTGAACTTGTTGTTGATTTATTTTTTTGTTGAAACACGTTTACCTTGACATTGGGGAAGTCTTTCAAAATGTCTGGAAATTTCTCCTCCAGCATCAGGGTGCATTCAAGAAGCAGCACATCAGCAAGGCTTAGTTTACCTCCCACCAGGTACACGGGTCCAGTCAGAGCCTATTTTATGACACCTATTTTAGCAATGATCAGCAGAAACTCAGGTTTTTAAACCAAACAATCAGTTATTTTACCTTTTCATACACAGGAAGGTAGCGCTCCTTTGCTTTGCTTTGAATGTTGTCCAATTTGGGTTTGGGATCTGGGGTGAAGGGGAGGATCATAATCATTTCCATGAGGTCTGTCAATCCCTCGGAATACATGTTGATCCTGAAGGAAAGCATAATAACCTATTTAAATACAGCTATGATGTAAGACAAAAACTTTATTACACTTTTTTTTTTTAAGGACCATACATGACTCGTTCTTTGGGATCCTTTGCATGCAGATTGTACTTCTCTGCGATGTAATTCAGGATTGCTTTTGTCTGAATGAGCTTCATGCCATCCATTTCCACCAAAGGGACCTGTTGAAACATGAGCGCCCCATCTTTGGAGCAAGCACAACAGCAGCAGGTAAAGCAGGTTTGCACTCCCAGTGGAAAAGACCAACACAATTTGTTTTAACGTGCATCTTTGACTGTAGATGAGAAGATATTAAGAGATGTTTGCATACAAGCTGCTGTCTGAATCTAGATTACATAACGTGGCTCTAAGACCATGGGGTGGATGGGAGGGGAAGTTAAAGCATGACTTGGAGGCAAACCACAAAAACTCCACCCACAGTCATGAGTTCAATTTTAAACGATTTAACAGATTAAAAAAAAAAACCCAAAACTTTTAACCTTCCTTGTTTGAACCTTTAGTTTAATGTTTACCCAGAATAATCCTATCTCTTGCATTCCCTGCATGCACCCATCTCACCATCAAGGAGTTTTTCATACTGCTCCCGAGTTGTCAGAAGCACTTCATCGAACTGCAAAGAAAGTATTTCAAATCAGATTTGCACAAAAGCCTGCAGTTCTTCAAAAACTCACACCTCCTTCACTTACCTCGACTTCTGCAACAGTTAAAAGCCAGCGGATTGACTCCATCTTCCCTCTCCCATTAAAATAGTACACCACAGGTTTTTCGGACATGGCTGTTGTCGGTGTTTTCTTTTTGTTTTTCAGGGCCTAAAATCTGTGAAGCAAAGTGAAATCACAGTAAATTCGCAAGCAGCTGCATAAATGTGGAAGCTGTTCCCCTGCGTGTGTAGTTTTCATACCTGTGCGCACTCAACCTCTACGCAGAAATGCAAAAGAGTGGAAGTAAAAGTTAATCTTACGTAACATTCACAGCGCTCAGGGTTGTTGAAGGGGTGGAGTAGGCGGGGAAAATGCGTGAAGGCGCTGATTGGGCAGCTTCAGCCAATGCAAGCATGCTTATTTGCATTTTGTCGCTAACCATCATGGGTAAAACAGATACAGTTTTCTGTTTTACTGTTTAAAATAATTTTACCGATGCAGCTTCTATTTATAAGATGAACCAGACAAACTGTACGGATCCCGACCAGGACTCTGAGTCTTTAAACCCTCATTGTGAACAGGTTTGTTATGCAGGGCTATAAAATATGCTAAACGACCGAGCGTTTCTGGATGTGAGGGCGATCTGGCTGCGACATCTGTCACCCCATTGATCGCTAGGGTTGATTCGGCTGATCTGGCTGGCTAGGCGGGTGTCCCCTTCCTCCCTCACCGGTCCATGTGTGTCCCTCCCGACGCCCAGCGCTCGGTGGCAGCGGACGATGTCCCCCCCCGGCGGACGACCATCCATCGGTATACCAGTAGCTGCGCTCCCCTGCTAGAACCTCCAAACAAGCTCAAGGCCCATTTGTAGGAGAAACGTAGGGAAGTCAAGCTCCAAGCTTCAGACACATCCAAATGCGGCGCTGCACGTGGCAGTCTGCCTTCCTTTTTTAGTTTTTGTTGAAAAAACAAACTTTTTATGATCTTTTTTTCTTAAAAGTTTAATCATTTTATTAATAATTTCTACTTATTTAAAAGGTTATTTGTTTTGTTATTGTTTTTTTAATCACTGTTGTATATGTTAAATATACAGTATGAGGGCCTCACTATGCACCTGTGGCACTTTTACTTTATCTATCTATTCAATTTTCATAAAAGCATTTAATCCAACAAACAAATAACTGAGTGTATTTGTGTGTGCACTCATCCATGCTTGGGCTGGTCTTTATGTGATATTGCATGTTTGTGTGTGTTTAAGATAAGATAACTCTTTATTGCAAATGAATTTAAATGTGTGGAACTTTATAAAACAGAGCTGGGTGTCATTTCTGTCATTTGCCTTTTGGACTACCATCCCGGTACCTTCCAGCTCCCTTCATAAAGCCCCCTTCCAGCTCCCAACACAGGCACACATCATCATTCATATACACACACACTATTGGTTACCCACACACTTGTACATGAACATGTGTGTCCTTTAACTGACCCTTGATCTCCTAACTGTTCCTCAAACCTAATTCTCACTTTCATCTAGTTCACTTTCCTCACTGAGGGAATGACCCCCAACTGTCCAATCACATTTTTTCCTCCCATAAAAAGTTCTTGTGCCTATTTCCTGCAATTTGGTACAAGTTCAGTTGGTTTGGCTGCTTATGTATCACTCAGTGCTCTCAAATCATTTCCCCAGAGGTTCTCCCTGTGACCCAAGTCCCTGCAGTTATCCCCATAAAAACCTTTCAACAAACCTAAAACAGAGTCACCAGGATCAGAGTTCAGAAGCACTGCTTTAGCGTTGCTGCCCTAAGAAAGGCAGCCTAACTGCATAACATTGCTCTGAGGCAACAAACTAAAAAGTGTTGTGTTAGAAGACAAAATTCAATCAAAATGTGTCTTTAAACAACCAGCGACACTTCTTCAGATGTTCATATAAGTGCACATAATGGTTTTAGATCTCACCCGGGCGATCGTGGCTCAAGAGTTGGGAGTTCGCCTTGTAATCGGAAGGTTGGCGGTTCGAGCCCCGGCTTGGACAGTCTCGGTCGTTGTGTCCTTGGGCAAGACACTTCACCCGTTGTCTACTGGTGGTGGTCAGAGGGCCCGGTGGCGCCAGTGTCCGGCAGCCTCGCCTCTGTCAGTGCGCCCCAGGGTGGCTGTGGCTACAATGTAGCTGCCATCACCAGTGTGTGAATGGGTGGATGACTGGATATGTAAAGCGCTTTGGGGTCCTTAGGGACTAGTAAAGCGCTATATAAATACAGGCCATTTACCATTACCCTGTTTCAACACACCTGAATCGAATGATTAGTTCATTACCAGGCCTCTGGAGAACTTCAAGATATGTTGGGGAGGTCATTTAGCCATTTGGTCTAAAACCATCTGTAACACAAGGTGGTCTCACAGTTTGGGGCTGCATTTGAGACAGTGGCGTTGGGGATGATGTCAAAACACAGAAAAGGACTGTTAGATTTTGATCCACCAAGCATCTGAATGAGTCCTTTAATATCAACATTTATTTAGTTCACATTGTTAGAAAAGCTCACATACCTTCTCATCTATCCTGTTAGTGCAGCATTTATCGACACGTAGGCCTGCAGATATAAATGATCACAAACATGCTGCATGATAAGGAACAGATTTTACTGAGATGGTAATTTGGACTGGGAGACTTCCATGATAGCCTTTGCATAGTTTTGTATCCGGCGGTGGCTTCCTCTTACTGCCTGGCTGCAGAAACCTGTTGATGGCAGGGATTTGGATCATCCTGCCCTGGAAAGACTGGGAGGAAAGACTGGGAACTGACTAAGCGTTTCACAGTACTGAGTTTTAAAGTGTACTTAATGGTATATTAGTGGAAAGCCCTATAACCTAGAAACATTAAATATTACAACTGTGGCATGTACTGTCAACATATAGAAAATACCACATAAAGATTTAAGATATCATGTCACACTTGACCTCTGACTTTTTAACATCAACAGAGTGATCTGAAAGGTCAAAGTGATAATAATCCTATATAGAGCTATTTAAAACATGTTTCTTACTTCCATTGTTTTTATTGACAGCATATAGAGAATAGTTTAAGGGAATTTTAACTATCACATTACTTTGGATTTCTGACCATTTCAAGGTCAAATAAGGTCCAATTTCTATCTTCAAAACTGCACTTAAAAGTCTGCTGCTTTTGTTTGTATTGGCAACATTTAACAAATACCTGACCTTTGATCTCACTTTTACATTTCACCAAATGCATTATGTCTTTAATGAGCTGTACATTTTTTTCTTTTAAAAGTACATTTTAAAAGAAAAAAACCAAAATGATTGCATACAAAATACAATACGACTCACTTAAAAGTAAATATTGCCCACTGAGTGAGCTGCTTTGGCAGAGGTTTGCGCTCTGGGAGTGCTTCTCATTGTAACTTTGGTTTATTTAATGGAAATATGCAAAATTTGACATTTATATTCTGACATAGCAGAGGGTAACCACCTCGGTGTAGTTAAACGGTCTGTAACTTATTAAGTATTCATAAAATAGAGATACAAATTCTCATGACGTCTCTAAATATACTAAAGTTATTGTAGAAGTTGATTTTGAGAGGACGGGGTGGGAGGCACTGATTTTTCTTGGAATGCCCTGTATGTGCTTCAGTTTCACAAGGACAGGTGATTCGTTGTTTTGTTGAATCATATCCAGCTCTGTCACTGTTACCTTAATGTTGGGAAAGTCTTTGTAAATTCCTGGAAATCTCTCCTCCAGCTCCAGGGTCCATTCAGCCAGCAGCATCTGCGAGGCTTAGTTTACCTCCCACCAGGTAAACGGTCCAGTCAGAGCCTGAGAAATTTGTCCAAAAAAATGCATAATGGCCATTTTGGCAACAATCATGTTTTTCTAAACAAAAAGAGTCAGTTATTTTACCTTTTCATGCACAGGAAGGTAGCGCTCATTTGCTCTGCTTTGAATGTTTTCCAGTTTAGGTTTGGGGTCTGCACAGAACGGCAGTGACAGAGTACATGTTGATCCTAAGGAAAAGCTTAATAATGTATTTAAATACAGCCACGATATAGTATCAGAAGTGCTCTCTTTATTATTCCATGATTATTGAAGTGGAGCATACATAACTCGATCTTTGAGGTCCTTTCTGTGCAGGTTGTGCTTCTCAGCGAGATGGCTAAGGAGCACAGATAACATGACCAAGAAAGTAGACTCTGTGCATTATAATAAATCCTCAAGCGATAATCCCCCCTTGGACTGTCTTGGTGCAAAACCAAGACATAAATCATGTCTCCTGGAAGGGGGAGGACGTATCACAGGCAGGACACAGCGAGCTGAAATCTCTGAAACCGACTGGCCTTCACTTCCTACGAGACAGGGAGGAGGTCAGCGCCCTGACCCACTGGTGTCAAGACAACCATCTCACCCTCAACGTTGCAAAGACAAAGGAGTTGATAGTGGACTTCCGGAGGTGCAGAGAAGTACACACCCCCATCACCATCAACGGCGCTGCTGTGGAGAGAGTGAGCAGCTTCCGGTTCCTTGGAGTACATCTGGCTGAGGATCTTACGTGGTCAGTACACATAAACAAAACAGTGAAGAAGGCGCAGCAGCGCCTCTTCTTTCTCAGGAGACTGAAAAGATTCGGCATGAGCCCCCGCATCCTCAGGACCTTCTATCGCTGTGCCATTGAGAGCATCCTCACTGGATGCATCACCACCTGGTATGGTAACAGCACCGCCTACAACTGCAAAGCTCTCCAGCGAGTAGTGCGGTGCTCTGAACGGATAATTGGAGGTGAGCTTCCCTCCCTCCAAGACATCTACAGGAAGCGGTGCCTGAAGAAAGCGGGGAGGATCATCAAGGACTCCAGTCACCCCAGCCATAAACTGTTCAGACTACTTCGCTGCAAAGGGGGATCACGCTTTTCAAACCCTGGCTCCAATACTGTGGAACGGTTTACCCTCCTCACTACGCACCATCGACATCTGTTTAGACAGGCATTTGGGTAATGTTAATGCATAATATGTTGTTTTATTTTATATTTATATTGTACTATTGCTTGTTTGATATGCTTTTATATTTCCTCTATGTTGCTATATTGTTTGTTTGACATGTCTTCATGTGGAGCACTTTGTAACAGCGTTTTTGTCTTAAAAAGTGCTATATAAATAAATTGTACTTACTTACTTACTTACTTCCATCAGGAAGGAGGTTCTGCAGCATCCGGTCCCGAACCAGCAGACTGAGAGACAGCTTCTTCCACCAGGCCATCAGACTGCTGAACACGTCATAGACACCTCACCTCCACTACTGGAACTTCAACATTATGCACTCCATACTGTACAGTAATGCCACTGTTTTGCACATGTCTCAACTCTGTATATTTTTATATATTTTATTTATTGTTTACTCTATTTAATTTGTAAAATATGTGTATACACACACACACGTAGAAAAACATTTAGTATACACATCCAGAAATTTTTTTTTTGCATATACTATTATATATTGTACATATATTTATTAGTTTCAGATTTAGCCATTCGTATATTTTGCTTGTTTACATTATTGTATTTTGCACAACTCTGTTGCTTGTGAAGCTCGCACACAAGAATTTCACTCACATGTGCTGTACCAATGTACCTGCACATGTGATGTGACAATAAAAGTGATTTGATTTGATTTGATTTGATTTGATTTGATTTGATTTGATTTGATTTGATTTGATTTGATTTGATTTGATTTGACAGAGAAGCTCTTCTACCCCTGTACACGGGAGGAAACAGGACTGGACAACCGTGAATAGGAAGGTTAACAACAAACCTCCAAAACAACTGAATGTGAAACTGCAGAACAGATTTGCTCCACTATCAAAGGACCCTGGATCTATATCGGACAACCATCCATCTAAAAGCAGCGAAATAAGGTCTGAAAATCTGTTGAAAAGTAAAAGGCCACAGGGAAAGCTAAAGGCTAGGCCTGAAACTCTGATTGTGGGTGACTCTGCTGTAAAGGATGTACAAAGGATGTGCGGTAAGAACACTAAAGTCATCTGCTTTCCTAGGGATATGGTCAACAACCTGAAGGAGAGAATTCTTCAAATTGCAGATGAATATCCAACTGTGACAAACATTGTTCTGCATACAGGGTCAAACGATGTGTCCAAACAACAGTCGGAGGTTCTGAAACGGGACTTTACTGGATTATTAAATACTGTAAACTCTCTGAATGCAGCTGTATTCATCAGTGGACCTGTACCGCCTGTCAGAGGAGGAGACGAGAGATTCAGCAGGTTGTTTGCACTGAATAAATCAGCATGTGCTGACCACTCAGTGCATTTTATCAACAATTTTAATATTTCTTGGGAACGCAGGCATCTGTTTAAAGCAAATGGATTTAATTTTAACAAGTCAGGGGTGAAACTGTTCACCTCCAACTTGTTTTATTCCATACGTCATCCATCTGTGCTTGGTGCCAAGGCTGAGATAAACGAGGAGTTATCTCATAAAGAGGAACAAACAGTACTCCAAGAACAGACAAAGCCCAGCAGAAACCTTGAGGAGGAGCTCCATCTGCCCCCACCTGGGATGAGCAAGCAGAGGGGTCCCTATTTGCCTCCAACTCTCTCAACAACACCAACGACCAGGACCAGGACCAGGGACCACGACCTTCCCCAGTCCCCCAAACCCCTGACAAGCCAACACCCTCCTCCCCCTCCCTTTCTCCCTCCTCGCCACACCTGAAATTCACTGAGGAGATGATGGAGCTGGTCAATGTTGGGCTCAGATCTACCCCCCAGCCCAATCCCTTTTTGTCCCCCATAAACCCCCCCACCAGAGCAGTTAAAGGTTCGCCATCGAGCCCCGTCCTCAACAGAGCAATCGAAGTTACATTGCCCAGCCTCGTCCCCCTTAGCTCCTCCTTACCACCTTCATGCTCTGTCTCCGCAGTCTGATGTGTGATGTGTGAAGGGTCCGGGCTGCGAGGATTATGGCAGTGGTGACTTTTCCCAGGAGAAGCTGGGACCCTGTTTACTAGAAGGTTTTAAAATTTCTGTACTTTTAGGTGACAGGAGACATGTGGCCTGGTCAAAACACAGAGAGCTGCACTCTAAAAGATCTTTAAACATAGTAAACATACCTTGTGTGCCACAGACTGCTCCCAAACAGGAGGGGACAAGTAATACCTCTAAAACACTTAAGTTGGCTTTATTAAACGTTAGATCTTTAGCTGGGAAAACGTTTTTAATTAATGATTTAATCACTGAGCACAGCCTTGATTTTATGTTTTTAACTGAAACTTGGTTGGACCAAAGTAACAGTGGAGCTGTTCTCATTGAGACGACCCCTCCTAACTACAGTTTTATCAGTGAGGTCAGGGCGAGCAGGAGAGGAGGAGGGGTTGCTGTCTTATTTAATGAATCATTTCAATGTAAGCAGCTATCTCCTGGAAGTTTTCAGTCTTTTGAATATGTGGCTTTACAGCTGAAGGCCCCATCCAAAGTTGTGTTTCTTAATGTTTACAGGCCTCCCAAATACTGCACAGACTTTTTTAATGACCTCAGTGAACTGCTGTCTGTGATCTGTGTTGATTTGGACTGTGTAATTATTGCTGGGGATTTTAACATCCATGTGGACAACCCTCAGGACAAAGGGACTAAAGACCTGAGTAACACTCCGGGCAACTTTGGGCTGACTCAGCATGTAACAGAGGCCACACATAATAGAGGACACACTCTTGACCTGCTGATCTCCAAGGGCCTGAACATTTCGAAGGTTACTGTGTCTGATGTGGGCCTGTCTGATCATTACTGTGTTTTCTTTGAAAGTAAAATCTCAGCCCACACAAATATATCAACAGATCACAAAACGGTGTATAACTGAATACAGTTGTGAGATATTTACCAGGTCTTCCCATTAACACCTGACCTGTCCAGAGGTTCAGTCAATGAGCTCGTCAATAGCTTCAATGCTAAAATGTTAAATGTAATGGACACTTTTGCTCCTGTCAATGGAAAATTGTACTTAGTAGTCAGTATAATCTTTCAGTGATATAAGTTTGCATATGGTAGAATACTGCATGTAATCACTTGTGTGTAGAAGTATATAGTTTGTGGCATATTGAAAGAATGTCTCATCCTAGGAGGTCTGTAACATTCCAGGGTGTTCACCCCCACATCCTAGGAGCATGGGAGAGGTCGTACCTTGTCTTATTGTTTTACGGTAGGATTAACGTAGTTATGTCAGTTTTAGTCTAAGTGCCTTTTGTTTAGATGAACTGCTGGACTTCTTCACTGTGTTATCTAGGGTGAACCATCTAGGGTGAGGGGGAGACTACCCTCTTTATGACCAAGGCTGTTCCTTTTGTGCTGTTATATGACCCTTTGATCAGCAGGACCCCCCCCACACACACACACACACACTGAAGTATAAATAAAGACCGGGGCAGTTTCTCAGCGCGAGTCTCTCAGTCTGGAGACTGCCCTTGCTAGCAAGAAGTTCTGTGTGTTTCTCTTCTCTGAGTCTTTACTGAAGAAGTGTTTTAGAATATATTCCTTAACAGCTCCCATTAAGGTGAAGGTTATCTCTGGAAGGAAAAAGTCTTCCTGGAGAAACTCCACACTGGTGAAAAATGAAAAAAAGAGAGTGTAGGAAAGCTGAGCGCAGATGGAGAAAAACAAACCTCCAGGTTCAATTACTTCTTAAAACAGAATAACTGCTATGATGCCTTCCAGTCAGGTTTTAGACAGAACCACAGCACTGAAACCACTCTGACCAAAGTGTTTAATGACATATGTCTGAACACAGACAGTGGAAAAATGTCAGTCTTAGTTTTGCTGGATCTCAGTGCAGCATTTGATACAGTTGACCACAACATATTACTCAAACGAGTAATGTGGGCAGCATTGTTTGACTTTGTTGTGCATGTTCTTCAACCCTCCTGCTTTAAACCAGCTGCTTGCTCAGTGATGAGAAAATTACACTTCCCTTTTTCTTGCGTTCATGGCGCAGATGTCACTGAAGCAGTACTCGCCACCTATAGCTAGCACTACAGAAGGGTTACAGACTAGTGAACGCCACACTCACTTCCACTAACATCTCTTGGGGCCTCATATTTAAAAGTACAGTGAGAAGCAGTAAGATTTAAGAATCAACTTGAAATGTCTGCAACATTTGACATGAAACAAAAGAACAGGAAATATTGGTTTCTGGCCATAAAGTGCCAGTCAGTCAATTGTCCACTTAATTTTCAGCTCCTGAAAAAGGGAACGGTCTACTGCTCAGTGAGGTGGTTTAGTCAGATTACTAAGAAATGTTTTCCCATTCTTTATTTCTTTGACACAAATTTATTATAATTATTATCTTTTTTTTTAAAAATCAGAACAAAAACACAGTAGCTTCAAATATTTTTGGAAGATCAACATTTATTTATTTCACATTGTTAGGAAAGATCACACATCAAGATTCATATGCTTTCCATAGTGTTAGTGCAGCATTTGTTTCCACGTAGGCCTGCAGATATAACTGATCCCAGTCATGCAGCCTAATGAGGAATGTAGCAGGAATGTAATGGGTTTTACTGAGGTTATATTTTGATCTGGAAGATTTCTATGACAGCCTTTGCATAGTTTTCACCCGGGGGTGGCTTCCTCTTACTGCCTGGCTGCAGAAACCTGTTGATGGCAGGGATTTGGATCATCCTGCCCTGGAAAGACTGTGAGGAAACACAGAAAGCTGACTGAGCATTTCACGGTACTTGGTTTAATAATAACTGCCATTCCATGTATAAAATAAAGAAAAAACAAAATCTAAAAAGAGAACCTCTTACCTGATTTTTTTTTTAAACCAAAACTTTATTTATTAAAGATTGAAAAATTGGACCTTTATACCCTGAAATAGCATGCATGTCCCAGAAAAAACCCTGTAAAGGGCCTGTAACTTTAAAGGTAAATACAAACTTTCATGGTGTCATTAAAAAAAACCAAGTGTTATGATAGAAGAAGGTGTTTCTGTCAACGTTACCTTAACAGCAGAGAAGTCTTTGAGAATCCCAGCGCATTTCTCCTCTAGCATCAGGGTGCATTCAACCAGCAGCACATCTGCGAGGCTTAGTTTGCCTCCCACCAGGTACACGGGTCCGGTCAGAGCCTAAGACGTTTGTCCAAAAACACATAGCACATACTTTAGTTGTCAGAAACCATTATAATCATCAACAACTCATTTTATTCTGTTTTTCTACCTTTTCAAACACAGGAAAGTAGCGTTCCTTTGCTTTTTTCTCAATCTCTTCCAGTTTGGCTGTGGGGTCTGGATTGAAGGGCAGCACCATAATCATTTCCATGAGGTCCATCAGTCCCTCGGAGTACATGTTGATCCTAAAAAACAAAAACAACAACAGCAAAAAAAAAAAAAAAAAAAATTCTTCAATTACAAGACGGACTATCTTTATTATGTCTGATAAATAAATAAACAAATAAAAGACCATACATGACACGGTCTTTGAGGTCCTTTCCATGCATGTTGTACTTCTCGGCGAGGTAATTTAAGATGGCTTTTGTCTGAACGAGCTTCATGCCATCGATTTCCACCAATGGCACCTGTTGAAACATGAGCTTTCCATCTGCAGGGTAAACACAGAAGCTAGTAAAGCAGGGTGGCACTCCCAGGCATAATAATTCATCTTAGGCTACATCTTTGTAGGTCATGACACTCCTGAAACCTTTTGCCCACAAAAACTGCTGATTCACTTTAGTTAAAAGATGAACATGATTTTAGCTTAAATCCCCCCTTTAATTCATGTCCGTTTCATTCAGTTTTTCATATTTTAGTTACGGGTTTTGTTTTTATTAAACTCACCATTTACGAGTTTTAAATACTCTTCGCGGGTGTCCAAAAACTTCTCATCAAACTGTGAATATAAACATTTAGATCAGTTTCTGGGACAGTAATAATATGTAAAGCCTGAACTTTGAGTGCATTTTCATTATTCAGCTGTAACGTTTACCATGAAATGACAAATGTTACAGCTGATCAAGTCTGCAGGTCTTCAAAAAAAGCACTTACCTCGACTTCTGCGACTGTTAAAAGCCAGCGAATAGACTCCATCTTCCCTCTCCCATTGAAATAGTGCAGCACAACTCTTTCACCCATGATTGTTGGTTATTTTTTCCTAAACTGATAACCCGTGAACCTACAAGCAACAATGCAATCACAGTGAAATATGAGCTGCTGAATGAAGATGGAAGTGATACTACTGGATGTGAAGCTGCGATACCTGCGATCCTTCCGGCACTCGTGGAGAAGTGACTGAAGCGAAGGGAGAAGTGCAAATAAAAGTTCAGCTGTTATATAACACTTATTGAAGTCCAAGGTTTGGGCGGCTGGAGGATGAAGGCGGGGAAACATGTGAAGTCTGTGATTGGTCAGTGCCCACCAACACAGGCTGTGAATGTGCTTTGGTAGCAAAAAAAGAAAAAATTCCCAAGATGTTAAGATTAGTTCCTCCCTGTTAGCGGTCCATAAAATATTGCGTGAACTCTTAGTCAGCTTTTTTTCTTTCCAGTTTCTTTAAGTAGTCATCAGGAATAGTTCTCCAGGCTTCTTCTTCCTCATTCAAAGCTCTTCTTTGGATGTTGGCTGCCTTTTCTTTGGATCTCTGTCAAGATGAGCCCATCACTGCTGTTGAGGTCTGGGCTTTGGGGAGTCCAATGCATGACTCATAGTGCTCCAATGTGTGTTTTTCTTTGGTGTCAGTCTCCACATTAATGCTGGTTGTAGCAATGCATGCTGATGATGAGTTTCAGTCCAGCTCTTCTGTAATTTGGCACACTTCAGCTTTTTCTTCCCGTTTTCTTTCCTGAGAAAGGCTTCTTGCCACCCTTCCACTGAGACCATTTCTGATGAAGCTTCATTGATTAAAAATTGGCTTTTTACAGAGTTGTCTGTTATATGTAGACAGAAATCTGGCCTATCCCTCAGCTATGTCCCTTTTTTGATGCTTTAATGATTCATAGGTCAGTGCTAAAGTGGCTTGAGAAAAAGAACATTCTTGTTAAAAATAAAATAAATAATAATAATCAGCCAAATCCCAAAGAAAAATTTGGAAATGCCTCCAGAAAGCCTGGAGAACTATTTCTCAAGACCACAATAAAATAATAATAACATCTGGCTCCTTGTAAGAAAATTATAAAGAAATGAAGGATGTTGCAAGACGTTTGCACAACACCGTACTACTTGCTATTAAGCCGTTTGCCAAAATATATTCAAGTTACAGCTGAATAATGAAAATGGGCTCAAAGTGCAGAATGTCTACTTTAACATGAGGCTATTCACATGTAGACTGGAGCAAAGGTTTAGGACATGCAGTTCTTCAATATCCCGCCTTCTTCCTTTTAAAGCAAGAAAACAGAATTTGACAGGTACAGCTGTGAGCTGTCATACGTTGAATAGGCTGACGATCTGAAACAACAAGGAGTCAGAGGAGCTCTCTGTGCAAGCGAAACAGGTCATCCTTAGGCTGGAAAAATAAAGCAAATCCATCTAAGAAGGTAGGAGTATAAACTAGTTTACACCAACTGATGGAATATTTTAGTTAAACCCCTTGAAAGCTTCAAGCAGAATCCAATTTTGAGTTAAAATGATGAAAACTGTGTCACTTTCCAAATATTTCCCAACCTATCTGCTTTAGTATTAATAGCTGGATTAATCCCTGACAGAGTAATCCAGCAGCCAAGCTGTGCTCATCCTGCAGCAGCTGTGGGCCTGACATGGAAACTGGGCTGACAGGTAATAGTTCCATTTAAAAGAAATAACAATAAAACGTTTCAATCGACTACAATTGCTTCATAAAAGAATAAACTGTGCGAATACCAGTACCCAGTCAAAAAGTTTAATTGTACTTGATAACCTGCATTTCAATAATTACACTCAGTTTGGCCGAGAGGGGTTAAATGTGTTACTGAACAGAAACGGATCTATACAATGTCACAA
Source organism: Aulonocara sp. 'chitande type north' Nkhata Bay (assembly GCF_057382095.1). Taxonomy (NCBI): domain Eukaryota; kingdom Metazoa; phylum Chordata; class Actinopteri; order Cichliformes; family Cichlidae; genus Aulonocara; species Aulonocara sp. 'chitande type north' Nkhata Bay. The sequence goes on from NC_141356.1 coordinate 28,179,786, forward strand.
CCCCTTGAATTGCATTAAAATTCAGTGACATAAAAAAGGAGATAACACATAAATGACAGCTACCTGATTGGAAATGCAATCACTGTAAAACAAAAGAATAATCATGTAAAAAGAAAAACATTACTACTGTACAGAGGCAAAGTAACTTGTCAGCCAAAAAATGTCACAGTGAATAGTTACAGTATGCATATAAAGTGTACATGTGGTAAACAACAGATATGATACAAAACTGCGAATGCAACCTCCGCAGGGCATACGTTCAGCTCCAGAAATACAAAATAAAACACTGATGAGCAAATCTGGGCTCACATTTTGGCAGGTTGCATTCTACCTGTTTACTTAAATATTTTACATATCACAACATCCATGGTGCGCACGACAAAACTGAATTTATTGCTGTGTAAGATTTATGTACACATTTTGATTATAAAACGACTATGCCTACTCTTTGGAGAGAAACAGTTCTTAGGGCACAGATCGGAGCTCAGGGGCGAGGCCACTAGCGGTGTCCGTATTTGGCAGACCAGTCCGTTCGCCCATGAATAGTCTGCAGCGGCGGGCGAGGCAGCAGACCCGGGGTGCTTTTGTTGGTCGATGGCATGTTGGCAGACGTGTTCATCTGGCTCCGGCCAGACCGCCATGTTGCATAATCTGAAACGGCAACAAAGAAACACGAAAAGCGGGTTTTGAAGGCAGTGTTTTTTTCCCTTTATAAATTCCTTTTTTAAGAACTGGGTATCAAAGAAAGCTCAGATCTGTGCTCACTTGATGCTGTTGTCTCCACTGAAGGACCCTGATGCCCTCTGTGACCGGCAGAGCCGCTGTCTTTTTTGTAAAAAGATGGCATGTATCCACCTGGGACTGTATTTGTGCCTGATAGTTAAAAGCAAAAGCCCATTACTTTGAACCTCTTTAACAACAACAACAAAGAGTCTAAAGGTTACAGTGAAGTTACCGTGAGCGCCTCTACTCGGCAGAGTCCCTCCGAATGGAATACTACTGCTGCCCCAAAGATGGCTTCCAGTGAAGTCTTTACTGGCATTTATGGCCACGTTCTTCTTTGTACTAATGCCTGAAATGAACAGAAAGGCAATCATAAATATTAGACTCTTAAATGGGCAACATTTAAGAATAACAGAGCTAGGTAAACCTATTAACTGAGACCCAACATTATAGATTTTTTTTTTTTTAAATAAAGCCCATCCCTTACTTCTGCTATGTATAAAAATACACTGTTTATTACCAGGTAAATATCTCGACTGCCTCAAGTAATGTTGCTTAGCAGAGGCAGTTCTTGATGGCTCTTGATAGGATGCAGTCTTGTTCAGGTTTAAAGGTGCATCTTCATTTCCAGTGGGTCGGCTAAAATCCAGAATATTTCCATATCTGTGAGACAAAAAAGTGGAGGGATCTGAATAACCAGCATGCACATAACTAATGTGCAAATGTCACAAACAGATCAGAGCCTCACCTGCTCGGCGTGCCCTCTCCCTGCCTCGACTTCTGTGTGGAGAAGTTACTTTTCCCAAGAATACTTATAGACGTCAGATCAGTTTCTTCGTAGTCGTCCCAGTCGTCACCCTTGAGGTGCCCTGTGCCGTGGCCCCACCGCCGCCGCCCTCCTCCTCCTTTAGGTTTCAACTGATAGCTCAGCAGGTTTGCATTTTCTGGCTCCTGCCTCGTTTGCTACACCAAGATTGGCCAAGAATATAAAGACAATGCAACAACTTGTCTCTTTAGCCTTTCACTGATTCATTTTTTCTGTGCTCTACATTTGCGCTACTCAGATGTGGATTACACAGATTTTTCAAAGCATTTAGGAGCCTCACCTTGCACTGGAGAGTCTTGTCAACGATGTAAGGAAGATGGCTCTGCGGCGTTCCCTCAGTCTGCTCCTGCTTCAGGATGTGCTTTGGCTGCTGCTGCTCTCGCACCAGCTCTGTGTGCCGCTGGTACGCTGCAGCCTGGGCGGCTGCCGATGCAGGGGAGTGCTGGACCTGCTGAAGAGGCCTGGAGGGCGAGCAGTGTTGGTTGGGAGGAGGAGGCTGGGAGGGGGGCACAGGCTTAAGCAGCAGAGGCTGCTGCTGCAACATCTGTTGAGACTGTAAAGGAGTCTGCATTGGCACACGGCTCGGCTGAGGCCTGCCCTGCTCCAAGATCTGCTGAGGCGTCCCCAAAGCTTGGCCAACATGGAAGTACGAATACCTGAGAGCCTGTGAAAAAAAAAAGTATTTGTTCTCTTCGCTAAGCTGCACAGAGTAATGGAAATACCAGGACATCAAATCAGACACTACCTGGGCAGACGCTGGTCTCTTCTTGGGATCCCACTGCAGCAGGTCGGTCATCAGATGGATGGCTTCAGGACTTGCTTTTGGGATCAGTGTCTTCAGATTACTGGGAACACACTGAGGCCAACGGAAATTCATAGCACTGGCCAGCTGATATCCCTCGGGCCAATCATTCTAGAAGGAGGAGTCAGTCCACGGTTCACGTTTTGAGACTTGAAAAACTCAGAAAGCTTCACATTCTCGCTGCGTTGCCAACAGTAGACATGATCGCGCCCACTCAAGCCTGTCCTTATGATTCCACCATATGCACCGTAGCATGTTTCTAAAGGATCACAAGCAGTTCTCAACACTAATAAGCACTTAGTTTGACAGAAGTCGACTCAAACTGCACACAGCAAATAAGGAGGACTCAAAGAGTCTTTTTAAAAGACCCTTTTTTAAAGATGGCTCCTCACACTATAGAGTTTCAGTGAGGTGGACACCAACTCTTATTAAGTAACACCTTGTTTCTCCCAAACTCAAAATGTTTTTGGCTCTGTGTGTGAATAACTACCTTCTTTGGTGTACCCAAGACTTGGCAAATCTTGAATATGGTGTCTACTTCACTGGATCCTGGGAAAAGAGGCCTGAGGGTATACAGCTCTGCCATAATGCAGCCAACTGCCCACTGGTCTATAGGTGAACTGTAGGATGTGGATCTGAGGAGCACCTCTGGAGCTCGGTACCTGGTACAAAAAGAAGAGTAAGAGGACTTAGGCATCCTTCAAGTACATGAGAACTACGTTTGCTCGAAAACAAACAAACAAAAAAAAAATCAAATCACCATCTAGTTGAAACATAATCCGTGTAAGGCGGTCGAGATCTGATCTCTCGGGCAAGCCCAAAGTCAGCTATTTTCACCAGCTCTGGGCCCATGCACAGAAGATTCTCTGGCTTCATATCCCTGTGGAAAAAACCTAACCAGAGACGCGTGCATGAGCATCTCGCCAGATTGAAATGGCAGGGATGCAACATTTAATGAACACCCTGGAGTAAAAACAACAAAAAAACAAACCAAACCAAACCAGACGTACCATGTTTATGAATGAAGGCGAGCCCCTGAAGTATCTGAAACATGATATTTCTTACAGTAGATTCAGGAAATAACCGGGTCCTGCACAAAGAAACCATTCAAAGCTGGATGAGTACAGAAACAGCAAACCTTACTCAAATACACTTTCAAATATGGAAATACCTAAATCACTGCACACACCTGTCTTTCATGAGCTGGTACAAATTCTCCTTCATGTACTCAAATATAAAGTAGAGGTGATCATTTTCCCGAATTACCTCCTTAAGCTTGATCACGTTAGCATGGTTCAGCTTCTTTAAGGACTGCAAGAATAGACACAAGCATTAACACAATGTGGACTCCATAAAGCCGAAGCAGAGGGAGAAATAAATGAATCTAAACATGCTGGACAACACACAGAGGTCACTGCAGCACATTCAGAAGCACACCCTACAACTACCAAAAACCCTTGTAGGTATAGGTAGGGTGTAGTTTGGAGGGTGAAATGCTGCAAAGGTGGGATTTATGCTTACAATTTAAAAAAAAAAAAGGTGTGGGGGGGGGAAGAGATATGGAATAAATAGAAAGCAGAATGGAGAAATATACACTTTCCCATGCACTGGGATGGTATAGGTTTAACCATGCTATATTTTAGTAAGGGGGAGGAAAGCCATAATGGGTCTCAGATTTCATGATAGCATGCTGTAATTATAAATCTACTCAGCAGGACTCAAAGGAGCAGCATGTTCTACTCATGTCTGCTGTATCAAGGTTAAGCTCTAGAAAGGGGTGTGTGTAGGCCGGGGTGGGGAACAGAGCTCAAAACCAACAGCACACAAGAATCACCTTCTGCTCTTAGAGCTGGTGTGTGACTGTTGCACTGTGAGGAAATTTAGACAGTAAAATACTGAAACGGTGTGAAAAACAAACAGAAAGGCATTCATTGATTTCCCAAATGGCCTAGCATGTAAATCATCACTACATTACCCATAAAGCAATAGCATATATACACAATAGCATTAAGAGCATTATGAGCTTTCTAAACATAATAATGAAAAATAATCAACCCAAACTGAAACATTGGCCTTATGTGATAATGCTTTTCCTTATTTTGTGTCATATATGTGCTGGATGTTGTTATTCATACCATAATTTGATAATAATGAGATTTGAAAGTAATCCTAATATGTTTGATTTTAGATTTTTTTTTACTCTTGGCTGTACATGACGTCAGAGTGAGTGTATTTCCTAATATGGTTCTCTCAGACACACAGCAACCCAAACAACTGCTGTTCAAAGGTTTTTCATGTGGAGCAGCCAATCAGAAGGAGAGTGTCCATAAAAGGGAAGGACAGTAGATGCATTATCGTGGGATTAAAGCCCAGTATGTGGTAAATATGGTTAATTTTTAACTGTAAATCCTGAAGAGCTAGTCACGTGTAATAACATCATACTTTATGGTCACGTTTCCTGTTGCAATCAGTGTTTATTGATGTACCTGCCTGTAGTGCAGAATGTCTTTCTTGACATCATGAATTCAAAAATATTGTCACTGGGAATTTAATGAGTGTTATACACCCAACTGATACTTTATTAGGTACATCTCATCAACTGCTCATTAACACAAATAACCACCCCGCCCCTCGATTCTCAGTAGGATATGGTAGCAATTAATTCAATGCATTCAGACATTTGTTGAGACGATCTGCTAATGTTCAAACTGAGCATCAAAGCCACAGTAAGACAAATAACCACTTGTTACAACCGAGGAACGCACAAGAGAATCTGTGAACGCACAAACAGATGCGCTACAGCAGCAAAAGACCACACTGGGTGCCACTCCTGTCAGGTAAGAGCAGGAAACTAAGGCTACATCCTTGGACAATAGCAGCTTGGAAAAATGTTGCCTTGTCTGATGAGTCTTGAATTCTGCTGCAACATTCAGATGGTAAGATTTGAATTTGGTGTAAACAACATGAAAGCATGGATCCACCCTGCTTTGTACCAAAGGTTCAGGCTGGTGCTGTTGGTGTAATGGCGTGGGCGAATCTATACCACAAAGAACTTGAAGTAGTTCTGGGGTTTCAACCTGGTACTGGGAAGGTGTAACTAATGAAGCCAGTAAGTGTATGTAAGTAATATTCAGACAGTGAAGTAACTTCAAGTGTCCAATTCAGAAATATACAATGAGGTGAAAGTTTTAAGTTTTGTTCAGGATAAAGACAAATCTTGCTAGCTATGAAATGACCAATTGATGTTTTCTCTGAGTTGTGTCATATATGTGCTGTTGCCATGAGGGATGTTGTTATTCATACCATAACTTGATAATAATGAGATTTAAAAGTAATCCTTACATGTTTGATTTTAGATTTTTTTTTTTTTACTCTTGGCTGTACATGACGTCAGAGTGACTGCATTTCCTAATATGGTTCTCTCAGACACACAGCAACCCAAACACAACTGCTATTCAAAGGTTTTTCATGTGGAGCAGCCAATCAGAAGGAGTGTCCATAAAAGGGAAGGACAGTAGATGCATTATCGTGGGAGACTGCACTAAAGCCCAGTATGTGGTAAATATGGTTAATTTTTAACTGTAAATCCTGAAGAGCTAGTCACGTGTAATAACATCATACTTTATGGTCACGTTTCCTGTTGCAATCAGTGTTTATTGATGTACCTGCCTGTAGTGCAGAATGTCTGTCTCAACATCATGAATTCAAAAATATTATCATGTTGAATTTCACGAGTGATATACACCCAACTGATACTTTATTAGGTAATCTTATCAACTGCTTATTAACACAAATACCCCTTTGATTCTCAGTAGGATATGGTAGCAATTTATTTAATGCGTTCAGACATGTAGACACAGTTGAGACAATCTGAGCATCAAAGTTACAGTAAGACAAATAACAGCAACTGAGGAACGCAGAAGAGAGTCTCTGAATGCACAAACAGATGCGCTACAGCAGCAGAAGACCACACTGGGTGCCACTCCTCAGGTAAGAGCATGAAACTGACGCAACAGTTCTCATTGGCTCACCAACCTTGAACAACGGCAGCTTGGAAAAATGTTGCCTTGTCTGATAAGTCTTGAATTTTGCTGCAACATTCAGATGGTAAGGTTTGAATTTGGTGTAAACACCATGAAAGCATGGATCCATCCTGCTTTGTACCATAGGTTCAGGCTGGTGTTGTTGGTGTAATGGCGTGGGCGAATCTATACCATGAGTAGTTCTGAGGTTTCAACCTGGTACTGGGAAGGTGTAACTAGTGAAGCCAGTGAGTGCATGTAAGTAATATTTAGACAGTGAAGTAACTTACAGTGAGGTGACAGTTTTAAGTTTTGTTAAGGATAAAGGCAAATGTTTCTTGCTGTGAAAGGGACAACATATATTTTCTCTGAGTATGTTAAATTCTTCAGGACTATTTTGGATGGCACAAGCATGACAGGGGTCAAATGACGTGTTCTAATGCACATCGAGCCAGAACCAGCTGGCCACTTTGGTTTGGCTGACTATTCCTGTGTAGTACAGCATAAATCAGTTTCTGCTGAGAGTCTTCAGTGTGCAAAGCTACCTCTTTCCCTCATCTGCCAAGGAGGACTAGTAGAATAAAAACAAAAATCTTCAGGACAAGCACATTTACATGTTTTAAAATCATAAAAATGACATCTTGTGTCACATATAAATATAATTCTGTGTATTTCATTCAGAAAACAAGGTACTATGTTAAAGCACAACAATGCTGATCAATTCAAGCCTGGATACAACTGAAGAGGCTGCAAGATATCCTTTAAGGATTAAGTGTTTAAAGTAAATGTGGTAGGTTGATTAAATCATTTTTCCCCACCAAGAATGAAGAATTGTGTTAACAGATTCAATGTTAAATTTGGGTTGATTTATTTTCCATCACTCACTTTAAAATGTTAAACTTTTAGAAAATGTAAGCTCACCTTCACTTCACGGAGGTTCATGCATTCTTCCCAGGAGTAGAACTTCCTTTTCATTCTGAAATAACATAACAGAAAAAAATAAAAAAAACAAAACAGCCTGTGTCTTGGCTTACAGTTAGCTTTTTAAGTCGAGACCAAATGAAATCATACTATAGCTAAACCCAAGAAGGAAAAACATCTATCAGATTACAGAGAAACACAATTTTGTGATACTCACTTCTTAATGGCAACTAGTTCCCCCGACTCCAGACTGCGGCCGAGGATGACTGAGCCGTAGGTGCCATCCCCGAGCTGTCTGATGGTAGTGTATCTATTCATTATGCTTGTCCTTCCGTAGCATTGTCAGGGGACAGATAATAACGGGGTGGAAAACAGAGATGTGTTCGCCTCCTACTGCTGAATGCAACCAGATTTTCCTGTGACAACAGCAGAAGACTACAGGCAGAGGTGGAGGACTCATTGTGTCATGGACTTCTGTCCTTTGAGCTGAGAAAGAAAAAAAAAAATAAAGAGACCAAGCATGAGTTCACTCAGCAAAGGATCCACAAACTAACCACTGAGTGGGACATTATTTCTTTAAGCCTTTAAATCTTATCAGTCAGTGATGGGAGACAATATTAAATCTTTCTAAGTATATGTTTCCACAATATATCCAGGTACAGATATACTAACCAAAAAGTCACACAGATAGTTAAGAGCCTTGATTGGTTAGTTCTGCAGTAGAGTCTGAACTCTGGAACAATGCTAAAAGGTTGTGCGATCTGATGAATGCTCCAGAGTGATGGATGTGATGCATCGAGGTAAGAAGAGAGGCAGGTGAAGTGATGCGCCCACCATGCATAGTTCATACCGTCGAGTTTTTCAGGTGACCAAAAACTGAGGCCAGCTAACTACTTGAATATATGGATTAAAAAACAAAAAACATGAATTATTATTTTTTCCCTTTCCTGATAGTGCACCATTTTCGGAGATGATAATACTAGGATTTTGAGTAGTTCAGGGGGGAAATTTTGGGATGTGCTGGAGAAGACATTATACAACTGTCCGCCTCTCCCATCATAAACGCAACATCATGGTGAAAAAGTAATGCAACTCTGCATGGAAATAATTACGACACAGCGGAAGTTTGTAGAAACATAAACACACCAGCTCACTCATATCATATCTTTTATTGAATGCATGCAATTTATAGTCACCCTTCCATCCCTTATTTAATAGAATACAGGATTTGGAATAAAATAAAAAAAATCATAACCCTCGAGGTCAATGTGTTATTACACAGAAAATTTAAGTCCACCTCCATCAAGATGTGACTGAAAGACTTGCATGCTTTGCGTAGTGAGTTTCAGTTTCTTACTTCTATACAAAGGCTTTTAGTGCCAAAGTACAGCATAACAAGGTTTAAAAATAGCTTTCTTCCAGCAGCCATCACTCATAGTTTTGCTATCCTAGATGATGCTGTGCAGATTCTCAATATCAGCATCAGAGAACATTAGAGGGACAGCTCAAGTTGAGATGGAGACAAAGTTAGAGTGGCAAGGCTGAGATGGTTTACACATGGGCAGAGGAGGGAGAGTGGATATATTACATAAAGGATGCTGAATATGTAGCTGCCAGGAAGGTGGAAAAGAGGAAGACCATGGAAGGAGTAATGAATGTAGTGAAGCATGACGTGAAGAGGGTTAGTGCTGGGGTGGTAGAGATAGGATAAGGCGGAGGCAGATGATCTGTCATGGTGACCGCGCTAAAGGGTGCAGCTGAAAGAAAAATTTGGGCAAAATATTCTTTGGACTGAAGTAAAACTAACAAAAAAAATTCATAAAAATAACGTCATACCAACAGTCAAACATAATGGTCACAGTGTGATGGTCTGGGGCTGCTTTGCTGCTTCAGGACCTGGAAGACTTGCTGTAATTGATGAGACCATGAATTTCTGATATCTATCAGAAAATCCTGAAGGAGACTGTCCGTCTGTTTTGGAGTGGCCCAGTCATGGTCTGGTGTGAAATCAGATTAAGATCATGCATTTCAAGCATCTCAAATAGGCTGTTCATGCCGGAAAACTCTCCAATGTGGCCAAACTAATGGAAGAGGGGCCAAAATTCCTAGACAGTGATGTGACAGACTCATTGCCACTTATCAGTTCTTGCAGCCAAGTTCTTGCAGCCAAGGGTGGCACAACCAGTTATTAGGTTCAGGGGGGCAATCACTTTTTCCACACAGTCATGTGGGTTTGGATAGCTGTGCTGTTTTACCCTAAATAAATGAACTCATATTTAAAAACTGCATTTTGCATTTACTCAGGTTATGTTTGTCTAACATCAAGCTTTATTCATGACCTAAAACGTTTAAAATGATAATAAATAGAATACAAATTAAGAAGGAGGCAATATCTTTTTCTTTCTTTGTAACAGCACAGTATCAGGAAACTGATTATATTGGCCAATTTATCACCAATCATTTCAAAAGAGGGGTTCACATTATGTTAACCTACTGGCAAGAGCTAGCAAACCAGCTACTGTTTACTGCTTTGTTCACTGACGTTGTTCAGACTGACTGGATTTAATACTACAACAACCCCCTGTGAGTTTGTGGTTACATTTTAGCCAGCCCTCTATCAGCTAGCGTGGTAGAAATAAACATTGACCGCATTGTGATGCTGCTGGTGGCCCAGCTGCTGACAAGCCATCAGAGAAACAGTGGACAGAATGGGCTTCTTACTCAAAATAAAACGACGAGCAGCACACAGCACTTACCCTCCTCGCGTCAAACCGCCAACAGTTCATAGCCAGTCATTCGTAGTCGATGGTAAACAAATGGCTTACTCCATTAGCCCGCTAACTGTTACCGTTACACTCCGAATAGCCGCAACCAGTGTGCCCAACACACACCGTAAATAAATCTCCAGCTAGGCCCCTTCCTCCCTTCCTTCCCTCCTTCCTTCCTCACAGAGATTACCAAGATCTCGCGTTGCTGTGAAAAGACCCTGCGGTTTAATTTCAACAAATCACAGCAGTCCTCCTCTCATCCCGTCGTAAAGATGCTGGAGCGTAAACACCAGCTTTTATGTATCTATATCGCTTTTAAGGAGTGCGGACTATTTAAAGAAGGGCTTTTACTGTGTTTAGTCCACGCATTGCTAGAGAAGATAAACATGAAGCAGTGCAGTCATTTAAAGTTATCGACATTTTATGACATAATCGTGAAGGGCGAATGGCGAGGTGTAAAGACCAGCCAGTAACATAAAAAATACGCAAAGAGTGGAAAAGATGTTTAGGTGCAGAGCAAAAGCGAAAGTGAGCAACATTTAGTGCTCTTGTTTCGCACTCTTCTTTGATTAAAGAAAAAAAAAGAGCCCTTATTATGAATGTGAGGTCATCATCGTTTTCCCTACTCCCTAAATTGTTAGTCCGCATTCTTTTTTACATGTATAAAGTGCCTTTCAGAGACTGCTGTTGCCATTTGGTGCTATATTATAATGAATTGCAAAAATAAATAAGTAAATTAAAAAAAAAAAAAAAGAATGACATATGTTGACTGTGGAGGCCAATTGAGTACAGGGAACTCACTGACATGTTCAAGGAGTCAGTTTGAGATTATCTGAACTTTGTGACATAGTGTGTTATCCAGCTGGAAGAAGCCATCAGAAGATGGGTACACTGTGACCAAAACTGAGGTAGGCTCTGGCATTTAAATGATTGGTTGGTACTAAGTTGCCCAAAGTTTGCCAAGAAAATATACCTAACACCATTACACCATCACAACCCTGAACCATGGATACAAGGCAGGATGGATTCATGCTTTCATGTTGTTTATGCTAACCATCTGAATGTTGCAGCAGAATTCAAGACTCATCAGACTAGACAGCATTTTTCCAATCTTCTATCATCCAATTATGGTGACCCTGTGCAAACTGTAGCCTCTATTTCCCCTTAGCTGATGGGAGTTGCATTTAGTGTGGTCTTCTGCTGCTGCAGCCCATCTGCTTCAAGGTTCCACATGTTGTGCATTCAGAGATGCTCTTCTGCGGTTGTGATGAGTGGTTAATTGGAATCTAGTTTTAATCAACAACCATGCTACATTCAAAGCCACTTAAATAACCTTTCTTCCTCATTCTGATGCTCAGGTTTAGCTTCAGTGGGTCATCTTGATCATGCTTAAATGTGCCATGTGATTGGCTGGTTCCACCAGCAGTGGAACAGGTGCACCTGTCAGAGTATTTAATGTCCCGTAATTAACATGCCAACAATTTGGTCACTAAAGACAGTTGTTGTTATAATATAACACACACATACAGGCCACTCATAAATGACAGCTGCTAGTCGCTGCCCCACACAGGGATGTTTATTTTTCAGCTGATATTGAAGAGCCGGAGTGACACAGGGCGCTTCTCGAGTCTCACAGCGCCTCCTGACTTCCTGTGCCACTGAGGCTCCGGGCTACTCAGCGAAATGGCTGCGTTCCTGCGAGCTCGTAAATATGTCCGTTGTGTTGTCCGTTTCTCCGACCGTGAACTGTAAACGGTAATACTGACCGCCTGTGAAGATAACAAGGAGACTTACTGGGCAGGTTGTCATGGTGGGTCACCGTGTTTTTGGCAGTTATGCAGCGAAAAGTGTTAGCGAGCTAGCGAGCTAATGTAGCTAACGTCACCTGGCTTCTTTTAATGCTACCTGCAGCTCAGCCGAGCTGTAAGCTAACTAGTTTACTAACTAGTTACGAAAGTAGTTGATTTACAACACTTGGCGCCTACATTTAGATGCAAGACCCTCAAATCAACGATATGCAGATTAATTCACAGTATTATACACCGAGGTTAGCATCGCAGACTGTTAAGCTAAATATGGTTGTGTTACCTGAGTTGCTTCTAAATCAGGCCCACAGCAGAACTTTATAGTTTCTATTTTTTGCAACAAGTTTGACCACTTTGACAGTTTGTATGTTAAAGAAAAATGAAACTTATTTACCGCAACATGAACAGGGAAGTGTGCTGTAATAACAAGGAGCATCAAACTGTCAACAAAAAACGGTGTGCAATGCATATAAAGCAACGTGTACTTACAATATTGTTGTTTATTACGTATTTCATATGCATTTTAAATCGATTTTGTTTAGGGAGTAGCAGTGTAATTAACTTCAACCCAAAGTGAGCTAAATGCATATATTAATGTTTATGTTTATTAAGTTTGGTTACATGAGGCTTGCCATTCTAGTCTCTAAATTTATCACCTTATTGACTGCTATATACAGGATGTCTGATAATCTGTTTTTTATATAAATAGTTAACCGTAAATTAATTTTTTTAAATTATAACTTCGGTTTCGTGTGCAGGCTGACGAAAATGCAGATATTGAAAGTACAGTAGAGGATGAAGATGAAAGTTCAGATGATCCAGATCTTCAGGTGAGCAGCATAAATTATGGTTTGTGCAACACTCTAGGGCTGTGCTTCATTAAATTTTACTTCCAAGGAGCCACATTTTCTTGCAATTTATTTATTTAGTCATAAAAGCACACAGTGGTGTTAGTGAAAGGTAAGCGTGGTAAGAAGACATTCTTGAGGGGACACAGGGAGAAAAGACTGAGATGTGTCAGATTACACAAAACTTGCACTGACAATCAGTGACAGCAGGTCTGATGGAGTGATGGGTCTAATTTGAAATTCTTCTTTTAAATTGTCATCAATATGTACAGTTGAAGCCAGGAGAGTGGTACAACAGTGGGTGTCTGCTGCCGTCTATATAACATGGTGGAGGTGCTGTTATTTTGATCCATCATGCAAAACCATCTATAAAGCTTCTGATTGTCAACAGCTTCATTTTTCAGCATAACAATGATCCCAAACACACTACCAATGTAGTAAAAACATACCTGCAGAGAAAAACACACTATGCTATCAGTCAGGGCTGGGGCCTCCCCAGAGCCTGGAGCAGTACATCTAACTTATCTTCTGAAAATAAAACAAAAACTGCAGTGTCATTAATGCATAAAGGTCAAGAAAACTACAATATTCCTAAAAGCGAACCTGTACTGTGCATCAGTGTATCCTTCGAGCTAGCACTGAAATCACTAACAAAAACATTTCTTTTGGCCAAAGATAAGATATGTTATCCCCTCATGTACTTATTTGTTTAAAGTGGCAAAACCTGCGCTGTATGCAAAACATGGCAGCCAAATTAATTCTCATATGTTAGGCAGGTACAATGAAAGACGAGGAGGACTTAATTTTGTTTGTTTGCAACGATTATAGCCTATAGGCTATAACAGCAGTGTTAAAGTTCAACTAAGCATGGATAAGCTGAAACCTTTCGTTGGCACTCACTCTATTAATGTTGTAATCGAATTCCAGCTGGAGCTCAATGTGTTCAGAGCTCAGTGGATGTCTGAGCTCAAACCGAGCTCTGGAGCGAGTGGAACGAGCAACCGACTGCTCCAAGCCAAAGGTCTGAGGAAGGCTCAAGAAATTGCTAGAGAGGAAAAGGCAAGTTGGGGAATTATTTTTTTTCTAGCTGTAAGCTTGCATGTGTTGTCGATTATTATCAGCTGTTAAATGACTGACGAGAGTCACCTTCCCTCAGGCCACAGAGCTGTTCTTGAGAGCTGCTCAGGAGGAGCAGAATGGAGCTGTCTATGAAGGTATGCGCTACATAGGATACAGATGGCACTTTACCACAAATAAAAATAACTCTTTAGAAGTTAACAACTCTTTATCCTTACCCGCCGTCCATTTAGTTCTGTAATTTCTCTGAGGTTGTTTGATTTGTTTCTCATGTCTAATCTGATGTTTTTACTTGCAGCTATCAAATTTTATCGCATGGCTATGCAGCTTGTTCCTGACATTGAGTTTAAAATCAACTACAGCCGTCCTCCTGATGCAGACAGAGGTGGAGGGAACTAGTAAGCTACTTTATTTTGTTTAATCTTACCGCAGGTCTATTTTGTGACAGCATGTTTTCAGACATTAAGTTGTTCTAAAATTATAGTCTTATGCAAATCGCTTTCTTTTCGGGGATCATTTTCCCCTGTGAGGTAATTAAGATGCTAAACAGAGAGCTGCTATATTAATTATTATTGAAATTATACTAGTAGTATAAAGGCTGAACTACGGCTGCTCAATCGAATTTTAATCACGATTACGATCTGGGCTTTCAACGATCATTAAAAATGACTGAGCCGATTATTAGCCCCTCCCTCGTGCTTTACTCTCGCGCTGCTCCGTGTGGCAAATCGAGCGCACCTCTCTGCATTTCGAACACGTGCCACAACAATTACCGGTAAGAAGACCCAAGGGAAGCTCGGAAAGCTAAGCAGAAGTTACTTGGGGAGGAGAGTGACTGCCGTTGGTTGAAAAGAGAGGTAAAAAAAAAAAAAAAACTTCAGTGGTGTGGAAACATTATGGGTTCTACTTGTCGTGGATCAAGTAGACATAGTGTGTAAACTTTGCTACGGTGTCGTAGCTGCACCACAGAGCAACACTGCAAAGTTCACTAAACATAGATGTTTACATTTTTCATTTATTTTTTATATTGCAAACATTTGCCCTGTTATCAGTATTTGCACACTATTTTATATTATTTTTTAAAGTCATTATTCAATACATTGTTATTGTTAACCCTTTAAATCCCTGTAGAACCGGAACTGCGTAAGCTAGCGCAATAATTTGTTTTGCATATGAAACCGGAGGAGTTGTACTTATATCTTATGCCATCAGCTTGTCCTCGGTCACGGTTTCCTTCCACATAAAGCTTTGCAAAAATTGCATAAAAAGCGCTTGCAGGAACAAAAACATAATATTCCAGAAACAGCTGTTCG
This sequence comes from Aulonocara sp. 'chitande type north' Nkhata Bay, assembly GCF_057382095.1. Classification (NCBI taxonomy): domain Eukaryota; kingdom Metazoa; phylum Chordata; class Actinopteri; order Cichliformes; family Cichlidae; genus Aulonocara; species Aulonocara sp. 'chitande type north' Nkhata Bay. The sequence goes on from NC_141356.1 coordinate 28,194,891, forward strand.
TAACACTTCCCACAATGAAAAAGACGTCAACGCGAGCTATCGTATGTCCGCCATTTCCTGTCCGAAACCGGAAGTGACGTCATTTTCGCGGAAAATGTAGTTTTTTACTTGTAGGCCTTAAAAGCCTATACTGGTGTTTTTATAAGTCATGTTTGACTTTTCTGAATAGTTTCTGGGATGCTTAGAACTCGAATTGCACTGCTGGAAATAGTTTATTTTGATGCACATGCTGTTTTCTTTGCAAATTTGCATCATAGGATTGTTTTTTGTTTTCCCTGCAGTATATAAAAATTGCTATATCCCCAAAATAAAACTATGAAGACACTCAAAATAAATTTCCTGTTCTTCTAAACTATTTTTTGCAACTTTTTTGTATTTAAAGTTTTGAGGGATAAGCCTCTTAAATTTCCCCAAGTAGAAATATATGTTAAAAAAAAAAACGATTTTCAATTTTTTTGTAGTTTATTGCACTTTTTTGTAATTAATGTAATTACTATGGACTTAATGCATACATATTATTAAAATATGGGCTATAAAAGTTGTATTGATGTATAGCAACTTGAAATGCTCCCAAAAATGGCACTACAGCATGTAAAAAAAAAAAAAAAAAAAAAAGCTCTGGCGGACTTGGTTCTATGGTAGGTCTTAAAGGGTTAAATAAATATCGTCAAATAATCGAGATCTCAATTTCAGTGAAAATAATTGTGATTATCATTTTTGCCATAATCGAGCAGCCCTAGGCTGAACTTATAATGAGGGTGTGAGGAGGATCACTCAGCTGGATTAAAACTTAAGCTGCCCCATTTACAACAACAACAAAAGCAACTTTTCTTTCTTTGCTTTAGTTTGGTAGGTGAATAATATAGTGTGCTGGCTTGTATGAGAGCAGTGCATAGTCTAATTTCTTAAACTGAGCATACTGTGTTTATTTTTCTTTTTTGCAGCATGGAGGATAGTGATGCTGATGGGGAGATCGAGGATCTACTTGCCTACTTCGAGCAGCAGCTATCTGTGGAAGGCTCATTTCCAAAGATCTGCACTCCTGAGGTTGAAATGACTCAGGTGCACATTTCAGGTAAAAAACTCTAATGTAATTTCATTGTAAACCTCTCGAGTCATAATAAACACATAGCCATTATCATTCTTTTCTTTTTTTGATTGCAGCTCTGCCACGGGAAATCCTGATGTACATATTTCGGTGGGTTGTATCAAGCGATCTGGACATGCGCGCTCTGGAGCAGCTGTCTTTGGTTTGCCGTGGGTTTTACATTTGTGCAAGGTCAGCCTCGCTTTCAAAGAAATCAGCTGGATGACAAATTATTTGTCAGCAAGCTCAGCTTTTGACAAAATTGCCAATTTTATATCAGGCAATAAAGGATCTCATGGTGCTGTGAGCTCTTAATTTTTTGTTTCGCTTTCATTCTCTCTCCAGAGACCCTGAGATTTGGCGCTTGGCTTGTTTAAGAGTTTGGGGACGGAAGTGCACTAAACTTGTACCCTTCACATCTTGGAGGGAGATGTTCCTGCAAAGGCCCAGAGTCCGTTTTGATGGTAATTACTACTGACACCTCAGGTTTCTAAACCCACATTAGTGCAGGAAAATACCAAAGGTACTGTTTTGTAACAGATACAAAATGATTTAAGAGCTAGAGTGTCATAGAAATTTTTTTTTTTTTTATCAAGACAGATACCACAAGCGTGCTTATCAAGTAAAATTTTCCACGTAATGTTTTTTTTTAATTTTTTTATAGCAGTTTATTTCAAATCACGTTGGCCTAGAGACCTGGCAGCGACCATCTCCCAACCACTGTTGAAGAGGGAAAAGAGCAGTTGCTAGCAATTGCTAACTTGAAATTTGTCACAGAGAAATATGGTGCTGTCGAAAACCACCTCGTGATTGCAATCTTCAGTAGTTTGCATGGAGGCTGATCTGCAAGCATATGTCAGCTCATTCACCTTCAAAATAAAAATTTCAGATTTTTAAACGTGTGGTTACAGTGGTAAAACCCAAGTTTTACTGTGAAGGGGAATGTTTTTTCACTACATCATGGAGTGTAACTGTACAGTGTTTGCAGACGAGTCTGTGTCTTCCATGTAAACTATGGGGAATCTGCTAGTGACCCGAAGCAAACGAAAGGAGGTTTTTGGGGCAGAAATTTCTTTGTGACTAATTTCATTTGGTGGGAAATTCATATTTGTGTCGCCAACTGGTCTCTAGGTATAAGGACTTCATGAAAGTTTGCCACCCACGTTTGCATACCTGCTCTTAACTTGCAGTTCACTGTTGCCCCCTGCAGTGTGAGACAGCTGCTGGAAGGGTACTGAGTTTCAGTACATAAAAAGACCGCAGGAATAATGTTACGGGTGTAATACTTCTTTATGCTGCAAACTTTTAGATGATTGTTACATGCAGCTAACAACAGTTGAGAGCTAAATGCCTCAAATTACCAGCCACTAGTGTTGTTTTTTGCTGATGCTTTTAGAAGTTATTGCTGCCATATTCAATGTAAACGAATTACTGGATGATTCATTTTCTTTCCACAGGTGTGTATATCAGCAAAACATCGTACATTCGCCAAGGAGAGGAATCACTGGATGGATTTTACAGGGCTTGGCACCATGTTGAATACTACAGGTAAATATTTGAGTGTAGTCTTTATTTATTGTGAGTTGTAACGAAACCACAGATGACATTTTTGACAGTGACGACCAGAGATGGGCAGTAACGCGTTACTGTAATCCGATTACTTTTTTTCAAGTAACGAGTAAAGTAAGGGATTACTATTGCAAAAACGGTAATTAGATTACCGTTACTTTCCCGTAGGAACACTGCGTTACTAAAACCGTGATTTTTTTTTTTTTTTGTTTTTTTTTTGCAAGAATGTCTCATGACAGTGACGTAAGCAAGTGCGACGTTGGTGACAACAGCTGTGTGCAGATCAACAATGGATAATATATCGAGTGCGGGAGAGAGTATGAGCGTGCAGCGTTTAAAGTGTGGAAGTACCGACCTTACTTTGAATTTGATTCCATAAAAAGTGACAAAAACATTAGCGTCCATCGTGCGTGGGAAGAAAACTTCTTTTTACAGCGAAAAAAACCCCTAAACTTCCGAGCAAGCACCGAGTGTGCTACGACGTAATGGGAAAGTCACAGAGAAACTCGCGGATTCCTCCACTGACCGCTGCGGCACACCTGCACCAGGGTAAACCTCCGCCTACCCTACTCCTGCTTTACAGGTGAAAATAGAGCAAAAGGACCGCTAGACCAAAGGACTTTATTTATTTTCTGCTGTGTTTTACTTGCATCTATTTGAAAGAGTGAGTGTAAACACAAAAAATATTTTATTTTATGTGCTGGAATGTGCAGAAAATAGGTTTAAATGTTAAACTAATTTCTTCCAGTCAGAGAATGTTGCATATAATAAAATTTTTGCTTGATGCATAAAGTTAAAAGATTAAAACTAATAAAACAAGTTTTAAAAAGATGCTTTTCCATTTGATTACATTTTGTATGATTGATTATGTAGAAAAAGTAGAATTGGGCTGAAAGATCTATGGCTTTATCACCTATTCAGGTTGTAAATCGTGTTTTTAAAAAGTAACTAAGTAATCAGTAAAGTAACGGGATTACTTTTTGGGGGAAGTAATCAGTAATTAGTTACTGATTACTTTTTTCACGTAACTTGACCAACACTGGTGATGACATTGTTACCTCAGGTACCTCCGCTTCTTCCCTGATGGCCACGTCATCATGCTGACCACCCCTGAGGAGCCTTTGTCCGTTGTTCCCCGTTTGCGTACCAGGAACACCAGGTACACCTCATCTTTTCTCTAAACTCAGCTGGACCCATAGAGAGTATAAAGGATTGACAATTGTTTAATTGTGCTTCATTTCTCAGAATGGATTCAGTTCTGCTCGGTCACTTCCGTCTCTCACAGGAGACAGGCAATCAAACCAAAGTTTTTGCTGTTGTCTGCAAGAAAAAAGATGAGGTAAGGAAATGTTTGAGGCATTTGAGGGGTGGGAGATGAATAGATAACCATATATGTATAATAAGGCCAGCTCATTGAGTAAATGAAACCTCAATAAATGGAAGTGGTTAAAAAAAGTCATGTTTAAAACAGTGCAAATACAGTTGCAGTTACACAATTTGGGGAATTTTCCCCTTGAAAAAAATTACATAGTTTAATCCTAGTACCTCATTCATCAGTGTGTTAGCATGTCTGTTTCTTTTCATGGAAGAAGTTGGCCTCTTATTGGCCTCTACTCGAACACAAATAAGTTATTTAGCGTGCAGTACATGGCTGCACCAGCGTTGTGCTTGTCAAAAACATTCCTGCATAACATTACATTGCATTACATAAACACAACACTGTTAAATGTATTGTTATAGTTTACTAGGTCTAAAATGATTTCCCCCTACACAAGTTATACTTCTACTAATGTGTGAGGGTGCTAAAGACTGCAGCATTGACCCACGGGTGCTGACAGAATCTATGCCTCTGTTCGAAGCACCCAGAGCCCGGGAAAAAAACGCTTTATTTATGTTACGGATACAGTTAGAAACAAAATCTGAAATAACTGAATCTCAGCTGTGAGTTTGGCTTAATCTCTTCTGGTTGATTGCCAGCTTTGTAGTTATCACATTTCTGGCAGGTTTACAGTATATTCGGCATTCTTAGGTGCCATGTCTCTGAGAGCATCTGCTGTGAATTCCAGTTTTCCATAATATTTCACCTAACCTGTCGGATTACGTCTGAACTTGTAAACCGCATCTGTTGACAGAAAGCGACCGACTTCCAAAGGAATCGGTTCTGCAGGCGGAACCCAGCTCCGGAGGCTGAACACAGCTTTCACGTGGGACTGGCTCTGTCCTCTGGGGGGCATCAGAGTTTTAGTAAGCTTGTGTGGATCCACCATTCCTGCCACATCACTTACAAGTAAGTCACAGGACTGCTAATAGAAGTGACCAAGAAGGGAAAAAATGTCAATTTCTGTTCTAAACCTGACCGTGATTATGCTTTTAGGTTGACTGGGGAAACGGTCATTACTACTTTTGACCTGGACAGGATGTACACACCCTTCTTCTTTGCACGTGTGAAGAGTTACACTGCTTTCTCTGAGCAGCCTCTCTAAGCAGACCCTGCACATGATCTCACGAAGACCACAGCAGAGATTGAGTCATCGTTGCATCAAAAACTCACGTACTTCTCAGCCTGTTTTAATTTGTGCTGCAGCTGCTTTATGGTGTTGCTGTTTGAACCCTCACGTTTTCTAAATGAAAGCATGTCATTCTTTCAGGTACACTTTAGAGAAAAATACTTATTTTCTGATTTCAGAAATTGTGGTAATATGCTGAGAGCTAAAATAATTAGCAGAATTTCCCACCTGTTCCAAGCAATGAATGTTCATACTGTTTTTGTTTTGTTGTGCACTTTCTTCCTCAAATAAACAGTGATGAACAAAACAGCCTCGCTGCTGTGTTGGGGCTTTCTTTTACTCAAAATTGATAGATTACAGAAAACCTACAATAGAAAACCTATTACACAACATGAGTTCAACAGAAAGCATTGCAGATTTAATTTCATGCTTCTACATCATTTGTCTCTTTGAGGACACGTGGGTTTAATCCACACATTACATTTTCTCTGAACTGAGCAGATCAAACAGGATTTACAGGAAAAAAACCCAAAAACAATAAATGTGAAAGTTGTTTGGATTAGTCTGAAATCATTTGTAGCTTTACTAGAGCTGGTGGCTGATCTAAAACTCTATGAAAATGGCAAGTAAATATTTAAATTGTTTGCTGTTGCCAGTTTTTTGGTGGTTCACAGTAAACTGAAGGAAAAGGTCAATAAACGGCTTCTTTTACAGCAATCCTGAATCACTGCGATGAAGCCATCGTTTGGTCATTTAGCCGGCACTGATTTATGGGAAAAGCAGTGGGAGGATAATGAGGAAATTGCATTGCATACTGTACTGCTGATTTTATAAACGTCAATAATGTACTCTGACCTCTGGATGTCCTCAGGCCGTGGCCTCTAAAAATCAGTGAGTAAGTCATTGTTTGAATAGTGGCTGGCCAGCAGATACGCCACCAAAGCTCACAAACAGTGGCTCTGTCCTCCAAACGCGACCTCAGTGTGACTCACGGCTCTCCAGTGCATCAAGTCTGCATGCAGTGCTCGTGAGGAGGAGAACAGGGCAAATGGAAAAAACTTTGGGGTGAGGGTGGGTCATTGTCTCAACATATACTGTGTAGACTGAGTCGAAACGACGCTGACTGACCTCGGTAACAGAGGGGAAGAGACTTTTTTTCTGTCCCCACACCATTAAATAAAAACTTTGTAAGACAAAGCTCCCAAAGAGCTAGTTGGAATAGTTTCATGTGTAAGTGAGAAAGCTGTGCAGGGTGTGACCCCCTCACTCTGGCCTCATGTCTGCTTTCTGAGGTCAGACATTTGGTCACAACATCCTGATTAAATCCACAGTGAGCGAGCACAGACAGAGAGACATAGAAATTGATAATCTCCTGAGAATCATAAAAAATCATTTTGATATCTAGATTTTTTTAAAGATAATTAAGCATTGTGTTTGAAAGAAATCCACAAAAAGTCCAAATTCTCCTACACACAGTAATACCAAAAAACTTTAGAGGCCTAGCTTACACATTGGTTTTTATCCATAATGCACAATAGAACACCGAATACAAGTTTTATTTTGAAAAGGTTAAAATTACTATTCTGAACTAAACTGAATTTAGGAATCTCACACTGAGAAGAAAAAAAGATTATCAATCAAAACATTATTAAAAATGAATAATTTAACATCCTTTCTTGCTATAAAATGTGGAAACTGCAATGCTTATGACTTTGAAAATAAAGTCTATGTTGTCTATCAAATCCCTACAAATGTGGCATCACTAGAAAGTCGAGGATGTCCTCTTGACTGTACACCAGGACTCAAATAGATGCATTAATGTTGTTTGGTATAGAGCTCTCAGACTCATGTCCCCCACATAGGACAATAATATATTGCTGGGTCTGGATCATATTTAAAAACCAAATAAAAGCACAATGCCCTGATATGCAGATCATTCAAAACTATAACTACAAGAGCTATAACTTATTTGGAAGCTTTAATGCAAACAAGAAGTTTTCAAAAAGTTGGGTACAGGGAGAACAAGAATTCTGCCGATGTTACGTAATGGGGAAAAACCCACAGCTGGTGAAGCTTCTCAAAACTAATATGATTATTCAGTAAAATGCTTGGGTGTGGGAAAAAAAATCCCAGAGAGGTTGTTTCATGTCTCAAATTAAAGCTGGAAAGAATTTCAGGATTTCATAAACTAAAGGAAAATATCATTAAAGATTCAGACAGTCCAGACTGACATCTGCACACATGGGACAAGACTGAAAGCTAATATTGGAAGGTTATTTTGGAGCCCTGCATTAAACACAGGCGTGATTCTGTAGTGGGAATCGATCATTGCTCGGGTTCAGGATCACTTCTGAAAGACAGTCAGTGAACACTGACATGCTAAAAAAGAGAAATGTTTACAAAAGACACAGAAATGCTTCTGCCTCCTTTGGGCCTGAGGGCTGCGGAGAAGAAGTAAAGCATATTGGGATTTGGCCAGTAAATTAATTTAAGAAAATGTGAGTGCCACGTCATAGCTTAAAGAGAAGAGGGAACATGCAGCTTGTGTCGCCAAAAACTAGGTGCGTTAATATGGTATAGAAATTTATGAAGGCACCTGTATTGTTCAACGATTCAAATTTCTGACTAACGTATGCTGCCATTCTTTTTTCCCCAATGCAACAGGCCTCACTTATCTTCAAAACTGATAGCAAACTGCATGTATTCCAAATGCACGGCTGTGTAGCAGCAGTGAAAAACACTGAAAACATGCATATTTTTTAATGTCGTTATATAAAATGACAATTAAAATGATTGGTTCATTGATGTGTAAATCATTTAATGTTGCAGCGGTTTACTTAAATTACTTTTGCACTGCTTGATCAATAATAACTTCACCTATAATAATGCAGTTTATCTGGAAAATGATTCAACTAAATGTTATTTATACAGCATATAAATGTTATTTATACGCTGCAAGATAAAAACCCTACAACTTTAGAAAGAAAACCCCAGGAATCGGATGACGCTGGATGAGCAAGCACTCGGTGATGGCGACAAGGAAAAACTCCCTTTTTACAGGAAGAAGCCAGAAACAGAAACAGTCACAAAAATATTTGTAAATAACTTCTTTTTTTAAATACATAGAAATTGTAAATCTTTTTATTCATGCAGCCAGTCGTGCTAACATGCTCACATGGCAGCATGTTCGCATACCAACAGTTACTAACTATACATAATACAACTGATAAACTAGTTTTGCTATTAGCAACGGCTAGTAAATGTTTTGCAAACTCAAAAATAATTAAGAGTCTGTTCTCTTTCGTTATTGTCAGTGTGATTAATTTTCAAGACAAACACAACAAACATGTTCATAGTCTTTTTTTTAATGCGTTACAGTGAATAAACAAATTCTAACACATTAATTTGGATTCATGACCTGATTTCAGAAAATATATCTATCGATTTAACAATCTAGAAAATCTTTGATCTCAGTGCATCTTATTACATGTCATTACATGCCTGTATGATTTCATGGGTACAGTGTCAGAAATTAATTTAAGATTCATCCTTTAGCCACCCTTATACATTTCTTCTTCCATACCAGCATTTACTACCGCCTCTGCTTGGAAATTAAATAAAATTAAATAGTTTAATCACTAAAATCTTTTTCCCTCGTTATTTATTTATTTATTTATTTATTTATTTTTGGGTGGGTGGGGTGGGGTGGATATGAGAGGAATAGAGAAAATACTCATTTGCTGATATATGTGTGCCAAACATGTAGCTACAGCCAGTAGTTTAGCATGAAGGCTGAGAACCAGGAGAAAAGCTACTTTGGCTATTTTCACGTATATTATGATCCAAAGTGAGCTTTCGAGGGTTTAAGTGGATGTAGTTACTTTTGAATAGAAAAAGGTCGGTCTTTTTTTTTTGCTGTTGTTTTTTTGCTATTCTGTTTTATCGACATCAAATTATGATTAGAAGTTGTTAGAAATAATAATTTGTTGAAATTCTCAAATCCCACAAAGGAAATGTAGATTCAGGCACAAGATTCAGACATGAAGTTGGACACATATTTGTCTGACGTGAACAAACATTAAGAAAAATGGGAAAATGCTACATTAGAAACCAAATCAACTGGTCCAGAAGGCACAGAAGACCCTATTTCAATAAAGATATAATTAAAAAGAATTGTAATGATATTAATAATAAACTGTCCTAACTGAGCTTTTAATGTAAAGCTCCTCAGCAATGGGATTCGTCCAGTTGTCATAATCTTTCCAGTTTTTGAATGTTTAGTCACGTGTTCAGGCAGATCATAGATGTTCTAACTGGTTTACCTACGGGAGGTAAGATTGCCTTTCAACAACTTGATCTAAAGATAACAGATCTTTCATAGTCAACTATAAAATTTGTCTGAATACAACATATTTACTTACTTAGCCAAAAACACTATGATTATCTTTACCATCTAAATAGTTTAAAAATAAACATTTATGCTGCAGTGCTAATGGCATAGGTTCATTTAATCAAATTATATTTAAGGTCTTAAAAGCTCAGTGGACAAGGGAAGACTAAATTTTCTGAATTAAGCAGAACTGAATTTAAACTACTCTCATGAAACACCACAGCTGCCCTGTCACGCTGTCTTAAATGCTTTTTAAATAGAAATCCTACAATGCGCAGAACACTATACTTTGGTTATGCTTTGTTAGATTGCTAAATATTCCAAATTTGAAACCCTGCACTGAATATTTTTCTGTAAATGTGCAATTTCAGGTGTTACAGCCTCTCAGTAAGTATGCATTACAGTATTACAGAGAGCAACATTTAAGATGATGCAACTGCTGAGGCAGGAATAAGATAAAGCAAGACGCGAGATGCGTATTCTGGTTACACATTAAGGACCACAGTAAGCATCGTGTACATGTGCATGTTTTCAGTCCCTCAAGTTGACGTCACTGAGTGTGAGAAGAACCTTCAGCTGCCAACACACTCGGTGCAGCTTTCATTTTTAGATCTTGCGGGTGTAAAGCGTTACTGAATGTGTGCTTGTTTGCTGGTAGCAAGAACAACATGTTTGCTTTGGATTATCATTACCTCTAGAAGGTGGGGAAGGCAATATTGTACAGTGTCAACCTTACTACAAAATATTAATTTTCTTCATTAAGTCAATAATTCAGTACAGTAAGTAGCAATATGTGCAAAAACATGGAAAGTCTCTGGCTATACTGTATGTGGCTATGGCTTATTTCATCTGAAGTAAGTGCTAGGCTATTCTAGGTAAGAAGACACATCTAGCAGCATTAGCTAACACGCTACATTGAGAAATAGGTTTCTCAAATGTCAATCCACCCTCAGTTTCTTGGGTGCGGTGAAGTCCGTTGATGGCGTCCCGTTAGCATGTCCATTTGTTGATAGCAGGGAGCTGTTCTGTGGATGCTTCCTCTGAGAACCGCTCTTCTTCTTGTAAGTCTTGAGTGAGACAAAAGAGGGAAAAATAAATCACTACATATAATTTTATAGATGAAAATTCACTCTTCCTCTCAGCCTTCCTGGTTATTATAGTATAGCCCCGAACGACATATAGGAGAACAAGGCTCCACTCCTTGAGGCGGTAGTAATGTTTCCATGGTATTTCTCGATTCCTGGCTCCTCTAGTCGCATAACACAGTAACCTTGGGCTGGATACTGAACTCTGAGGAATCCATCAGAGTGTGAATGTTAGCTTGAGAACAGAACCCGTCTGTGAATCGGGCATATTTCATTTTATATAAAAACAAATGTAAGTTTGCTTGAGAAATAATAACTGCTGGCCACTGCTCTAATGACTCAAAGGTGCAAAGGGTACGTTTGCAGCAGACTACAGTCAGCTGTAGATAAAGGTTTGTGTTGGTGCTTTCACAAGTTCAGGTATTTTAAGGAGCAAGTTATTGTAGGACTGCGGATGTCATCCACTCCAGTGAATGGCTCTCTAAATTTTAATGGGTTTTGTGTAAAGGCAGAGGGCTGTAGCACAAAGGAACAAGAAGCACATCCATGATAAAGAAAGTTTTCATAGGGAAAACTAAGCACACGTTCACTGCTTCCTTATGATTTAAAAAGGGTCCAAGTAGCAGCCAGGTATTCCTGATAAAATGCAATCAATTTAAATGATCATCAGAAAGAGTGCATGCTAAATGTTCACAACATTAAAATGAGAAAGACTGAACAAGTATGGCTTGTTTGCAAAGGTTTCCAACAGAAAGCCTCTTCTCTCTAAAAGAATGCAATGTTGCATCTGAGCAAACCACAAGGCATCTGGAAAAATGTCCTTCGGACAGATGTAACCAAAGTGGAAATGTTCAGCATTAAAACACAGCATAATGAAACAAACTGCTTATATGAACTGTCAAGTTAGATGGACCTGAATCATGAACTTTAAAGGCCATCTGTGTGACATCTAGGACTTAGTCAAAATCAGCTTAAACAACATGACAATGATCCCAAGCACCGTAACAGACTGGGCGAAAAAGAAAAGAATCAAGATGTTGCAATGGCTAAGTTAAGGTGTTACTAAGTCCAGATCTCATTTGCACTGAGACCTGGACTTTGAGAGCTGTGCCTGCAACATTCAATGAACTGAATCAACATTGTAAGACAGAGAGGGACAAAATTCCACCATAACAATGTGACACGCTAATAAAGTCGTGCATAAAACAATTACTTCCTTTGAATGTTTTACCTTCTTGCAAAGAAAAAACTCACCTGAATGTAGAAGTTCATGAAAAGGATAATGAGTGTGAACATGTAACTTATTTGGAAGTACAACCATCCAATCGGGAAGCCGCATGGCCATATGACTGCCAAAGTTGTCTGGGTCACAGTTAAAAAGAACTGGATCTGTGGAGAAAAACAAACAAACACATCACACACCACAGAGTGAGAGGGTGACAGAGAGCCCAATGTTCCATACTACTTTATATTTCTGCAACACTACAGGCAAAGGAAATATTGCTCTTTTTATGCCACTACGTGCACGTTTTCATACAATACACACAAAGTGCTTGTAAAATATACAGTTCAGTGTGTCAATCAGCCTTAAGTTATTTGACCTTGTAACGGAGTCTGTATTTCCTTTAAATGTTCTTTAAAAGAAATAAATTTAAAGGAGAATTACAGCAAACAGGTTTAAAACTAGGAAGCACTTTGAGACACTGTTTAAACCCAAAGTAAACCTTTTTTTAAACAATACATTTTCATAACTGCTTATTTAAACAGGATTACAAGGGATAGTAGCAATCTGAGCTGACATAAGACTGTTCTGCAAAGAAGAATGGGCAAGGATTTCAGTCGCTAGATGTGCAAAGCTGGTAGAGACACACCCCAAAAGACTGGCAGCTGTAATTGCAGCAAAAGATGGTTCTAAAAAGTATTGACTCAGGGGGCTGAATAATTACGCACACCCCACTTTGCAGTTATTTATTTGTAAAAAATGTTTGGAATCATGTATGATTTTCGTTCCACTTCTCACGTGTACACCACTTTGTGTTGGTCTTTCATGTGGAATTCCAATAAAATTGATTCATGTTTGTGGCTGTAATGTGACAAAATGTGGAAAAGTTCAAGGGGGTCAAATACTTTTGCAAGCCACTGTATATGAGTTTAAATACCTGGTTGACCCCACGTATTTAAACTCATCCACCTTCACTACCTGTCCTTCTTGCATCTTCACCTTTCCACCCGCCTCCTTCCCTTTCACATATATGTTTTCTCTTGCATCTCCTGACTTTCATTCATCTTCCACACGCACGCTAATCTAGCTACAAATCACAGAGTCATCTGCAGAAACTAAAGTCCATGGAGTTTCCAGTACTTTTGGATTTTAATTATGCATTTAATTGCACTTTTATTTGAAACAAACCACGTATTTTTTACTAAAATGCCGCTATTTTTACTTAAGAATCTGAATATTGTTTCTAGCACTGGAGGAAGAATGTGAACCCACCAGCTGTAACTGCGTGATGTACTTCTTCCACCAAAGGTATGGCCGGATGGCTGGAATGGCTGAGAGGCCATAGTACGAATACATCACGACGTGAATGAAGCTGTTTAGTGAGGCACCGAAGTACGCTGGAGAGGCACAAAAGAAAGAGACAGGATGATATTAACAAAGAGAGAGCAGGGATAATAAACTTGTTATTAGTCTGTTGTGTTTGGAGAATTTACTACAGATTTTATGTTAAAATAAAAAATAAAAACACTAGAAACCATTAACAGTAAAGTAATGCAGAAGTAATATGGTTTATGTGAGCAGTAAAAAGCGCAAAGTTAGTTACACATTGTAGCAGCGTGTGGGTCAATAAGTGTCACTTTGTATCCTTTAAGAGACTAGAATGAGCTGCTTTCAAGGCTAATGGGTTAGAGCACTTGAATTATTTAGCTGAACTGTGATGCCAGACTGTTTCTGTGGTTACTGGAGGGTGAAGCTGTGTAAAAACACTCACAATGCCCACAAGGTATCCAGTTCATAACAAACCACCAGATATTCAGCATGCTAGCATGGTGGTAAAGGTGCAGGAACGTGATCTGGTGATTATTTTTTCGTAGTATGAAGAAGAAGGTGTCCATGAACTCGATGAGCTTGGAGAAGTAGTACCACCAGAGGACATTTATAATCTGGGTGGGGGTGGGGGAGGAGAGAGAGAGAAACCTTCATAGCAAACAAAATATATACACAAAAAAAAAAAAAAAATGTTGGCAAAATTGGAATGGGTTCCCAAAGGCACCCAAAGGTCTGGGAGGAATCTGTTTAACTGTAGGACTGACAAACTGATAAACCTTTTAATTTAATCGCTGCAGAACTGCAGAGCCAAGCACATTTCAGTGAGAGGCTTGTTTTCACTGATGCTGAAGACAGCCATCATGATGTCGAAAACTGGATTAAATGCACTGTCTCTGCAGCTTATCTGACTGGATTTATAGCTACCTGCCCACAGAAATCAAAGCAGATCAGTGGATACACATTTTAAGTAAAATGCCTAAATATGCTCTCTCTCTCGTATAGACTCTCTTACAATTTCACTATAAAGCCCATCAGTGTATCAAAGAAGCAATCAAAAGACAGAGGAACACCCACACAAAAAGAGTGCACAGTGTAAAGGTGACTGACCTTAATATCCGCTTCCTCTGCACTGTGAGTGTTCTGGCAGTAGAAGTTGTAGCCTCCATGCCACGCAGCGCTAATGAGCTGTAGATAAAAAGACATTAAATGTAAAATTAATTTATTTTGTACCAAAAAAAAAACAACTAAACACAAAGAATGTGCAGTGCACAAATAGAAGTGCATGATTTGTGTTTTTAAATATGACTCAATCCTTCCAGCAACTAACAAACGTGTGCAAATACACGCACAAATAGCAAGTAAGATAACTATTTTCTCCTGTTAATACATGTTGTGTCAGATTGTGATGAACCATCTTTAGCTGATAACAATTAATGACAACAAAGATGATACAGTTTAAAAGGCATCAAGCTCATTGTTTATCATCACACAACATGCGGGAAGTCGTTTAATCTAGGAAAGGCTAATTGCAGTACTCTAGGACAGCGGTCCCCAACCCCCGGGCCTCGGACCAGTACCGGTCCGTGAGTCGTTTGGTACCAGGCCGCGAGAGTTGAGGCTCAGGTGTGAAATGTGTGGTTTTCAGGGTTTTTATCGGTTTTCAGCGTTATTTTGTTATCGTTTTTATCGTTAACTCGCTTTTCCTGGGTCTTTTCACGTGTTTTATGTATAACTCTTCTATTTTTCAGTACCGGTACTAGTTTTATTTTGTTGTATTTTTCTGCGACACCTTAAAGGCCGGTCCGTGAAAATATTGTCGGGCATAAACCGGTCCGTGGTATTCAGCAAAGGACACCATGTACTCACCTTTAGTCTACATTAACTCCCTTTTGTTTGCACTGATTTTTGTGTGTGTATGTCAAAGGTTTCATTGGAATGTTTGCAAAGCTCCGAACACTTTCTGACCGGCTGCTACGTTCCTTAAAATCCAGACTCTCAGACCATCTGCAACATGTTAGCTTCAACAATAAACATGCAGCAGCAGCAGCAGCCTGTAATCTCTGTGGACTACATAAGAGGAGGAAACTTACAGAAACTGGATTATTCAGCCTATTTGTTGCCATTTCTAGTAAATCTTGTTAGAGGCATTGAAAGGGCACATTAAAGAATAATTATTCAAATACACGTGGATGACTTAGCTGATTGCTGAGTCACCACTTCCATATAGATGCACTTTGTCTGCTGCTGTAAAAGGCTTCACTTACACAGCTTAGAGCCAAGAAACCGCCAGCAGAATGAGGTTTGTATTTTATCTTGTGGGCACAGATATTAGCCTGTCTCTAACTTAATATACAGCTTTGATTGATTGATTTTTTTCAGACTTACAGATGCATTATAGTCAAACAAAACTGATCACAATTACAGTTGTGCTCTGGAAAGTTGACAAAGATCAAAAGTAGCCTGTACTTTGATTCACATCAGGTGGCCTTGATTGATTTTGCACTGCCAAAAGTTCACCCCGTGGCTGCGGCATTACCAAACTGGAGTGCTTAATGAATCAAAGCAGGCAACAGTCCACTGGGGCCTTACGCAATGCAGCGGGACAGACAAGATTGGTCTGCCAGCTGTGATGGGGAGGAGACTAAAGATACTTTAGACTTACACGTCCTCAGAAATGCTATGTCTGGTTCTGACATCCTGGTGTTCACAGTACGCATAACAGCAGATGCTGTCACTGATAAGAGAACTCTGCACTATTGCCACATCCCAGTGCACTGAGCTCAGACTGACTGAGCCTCCCTGCCAAATAAGAATGCTCTTCCATGTTTGTTTACATTAGTGCGTCTCTCAATTGCAGTCACTTAGTCAGCCCGTTTATAAAAAAGCAGTTTTCCAGCAAACAATAGTGTCCTGTGCTAAAAGCTGGCACAATGAGCCTGTCAGCATCCAGCTGCGTCCCTCTCTCCCCCCCGGGGGCTTTGTCTCTTGGTGCAGCTTTCAGCCACAGATGCAGGCAGCCAATTCCTCGCAAAAGAGTGATGGCGCACTGATATCTGTTAAAAATGAAGCTATAATTAATTTTACACTCAATTTTTGTACTAATCTAGCATGATAACTCATGTTAGAGGCAGATGTGGGAGGTAACAAAGTATAAATTTCTGGGTCATTTTAGTTTCCTCCTCTTTATTTTATAATCTATTTGCAGTGCGACTCTGCTGTGTTTGCTTTGGCCCAGTTTAGCTCATCTCTCAGCGCTGAGCAGTTCGTTTACCTCATAGAACATATAAAAGGACAAGAGCGTCAGGCCCAGATTGTAGAACACCATGACGGCTCTGCAGGAGTACGGCTGCCTGTGTTTCATGTACTTGGGCCCCATCCAAACGATCAGAAGGTACATGACTGTGAGTGCAAAGGTTGGTGGGTAGTTGTCGAGCAGCAGCATTCCCCGAACCCGCTGATCTGAAATATGGAGATAAAGAGGTGAGGAGAGGAGGATGGACAATAAGGTGGCCTGACTGCCAGCAGCAAATGAATGAAGAGAGCTGAAAAGAAATCACCAGCAAAAGGAATATTGCTCAACACCTAGAAAGTTAGCAGGCGGAAAAGCACAAGACGATCCACAGAGCAGTGTCGAGCATGTAACGTACGACTTGGGTCAAAGGTTTTAAGTAATGTTTACCTTATATAACATTTTCTCACAGGGTACTTGTAGAGTTGTGAATGATTTGCACCGTTCAGTGAATTAGTGCAATTTGCATCATCTTACCTCTTGGACCCATCCATGAGTCGATATACGCGTTCAGTTTATGATTGAAGGTCTCCATTTTTCACCTAGAAAAAGAACAGAGTGTTGTTAGACGTTATTACAAAATAATTATTCAAAAGCTTAAAAAAAGAATAATAAATGTAAAGGAGTATGTGCTACAGTAAGGTAATCGAACTACTCTGTATCATCTACAATTAAGACTTTTAGCAGCATGAGCATCACGGCGACTGTGGTTAGCACCGTTTCCTCACAGCAAGAAGCTTCTGGGTTCAGACCTTGGTGGGGCACTACTGTGTGGAGTTCGCAGGTTCACTGGGAGCTCTGGTTTCTTGCAGGATTAAAAGATATGTTATGTTAATGCTGCCTATGTATGCCCAGGGTAAACTTGAGTTCTGTGCATTCAGGAGAGGATGACTCATCACACCACGATTTTATATGCAACATACCAGGTTGAACCCCATTTTCCTTCACAACTTCATTAATCCTTCATATTCAACATAGATTCAAGGTGCTGGAAACACTCCTGGGAAAGCCTTGTTCATATTGACATGATGACACCACGCAGTTACTGCAGATTTGTCAGCTGCAGATCCAAGTGTAGCCCTGTTGGATTGTGATCTGGAGATTGTAGAGGACCTTTGAGCACACTAAACTCATTGTCATGTTCAAGAAACAGGTTTAAGATGATTTGAGCTTCGTGACATGCCGCATTATTCCCCCAGAAGCAACCATCAGTAGGTATACTGCTGCCATAAAGGGACCCGGACATAGTCAGCAACAATACTCAGGTAGGCTGTGGTGTTTAACCAGTGCTCAGTTGTTATCAAAGGGCTCAACATGTGCCAAGAAAACACCCCAATAAACTAATATACCAACACCAGCAGCCTGAACACACTTTCATGTTACCTGGACCAAATTCAGACCTTCAACATCCAAATGTTACCAATGTTTCCAGTCTTGTATTGACCAAACTTGGTGGGCCTGTGCAAGTGGTAGCATCAGTTTCCTGTTGTTAGCTGCCCATCTTCTTTGAGATTCAATGTGTTATGCGTTCAGAGATGCTCTTCTGCATACCATGGCTGTAACGACTGGTTGTTTGTATAGTTACTATTGTCTTCTCATCAGCTTGAAGCACTCCGGCCATTCTCCTCTGACTTTTGGCATCAATGAGGCTTTTTCAGCCAAAGAAATGCTGCTCTTCAGGATATCTTACCAGTCTGTGTAAACCCTGAAGATGGTCATGTGAGAAAATCCAGGTAGATGAGCAGTTTCTGAAATTTCTAACCGATTGTGTTGCTTAATCAGTCATTTCAAATGTGAGTTGAGAGACTGAGCTAACGCCACTGGATGTCTCTGTGCGTCTCTCTCTCTCACTCACACACACACACACACACACACACACACACACACACACACACACACAAAATACTAGGTTATAACCTAAATTTAATACCACGGTACCTAAATAAGTCTAATGAAGAACATGACGCCCAAAACCACCTCTCCCAATATGGTTGTCATTTGGAATTAGTAACAACAGTCACTTATGAGAGCAAGTACAATTTCAGGGAGTAAAACAAAACCAGCACAATGAAAAGATGTTAAGTCTATAGAGTGTGGTGGAAACCAACCATAGTTTTATCACTACAAGTAGACATAGAGATGAATGCAGTGGTAATCAATCCTTGTGAAAGATGTCTTTATTAGTGATCAAAACCACAGCCTTTTAAAAAATATGATCAACTCTAAGCAGCGTTTAAACACCATGACATAACTCCAAGAAATCAATTCTGATATATGCCTATCAGCAGCTGAAAGCATCTGTGCCTGCCTGCCTTTTTAAGTCTCCATACTTCAGTCCATAGATTCTCTCCACCTAACACATCCCATAAACCTAGCAGTGATCCTTCACATCCCTCTTGTTTCCATCAACACATCAAATATATCCAGTTCTCACTCTGGGATGCAAATGAAGTGCAGAGGCCAGGAGGCAGGTGTACTCAGAGGATAACCACGACTCTATCCCATTACTACCAATGTGTATTGATCCTCTGGCTCTCAGATTGTTGAAGATGATGAACGTGTCAGAATGTGCAGATTCATTAGCCCTTTATGTGTATATTTCCTAAACCTTGTGGATGTTCTGCTGCCAAAGCTGTCATATTGTGGTGGTGGTTGTGGCCCTGTGTCTGCTGATAGTTCAGCCCTTTGTGACCGTTTCAAACCCACAGTTTGTAATGTCCCCCTCCTGATTTAAACAGCTGCCTGAGGAGCTGTCAAGAAGAGCGTGAAAGCAAATTATTGCTCTGTCAGTAGATATACCACTATATAACTGTCATACAGCAAAAAGTTAGGTTTTACTGCTATACTTCAGAAAGTCAGATCGGCCCAGTGATATGAAGCAGAAGGCCATGTACAGGCCAGTATGAACGTCTGGATGTGCACCACTGGATATTTTTTCCATATAAGTCTAATAAGTTACTACTGCCAGGTTCTGTTCACAAGCCTGTCTCCTACTATGATTTACAGCAGCAGGAAGCACATTCATCACGACACGCAGGCCTGGATAAACGCATCATGTTTTTAACAATACAGGACATTTTCAAAAACCAGTGCTTCTACACAATAACAGCACTGCTTCCACATACAGTCTTAACAATACTCTCACTTCAGAAGTGCATGAATCCCTGCGTTAAGATTTTCTTACTCCCAATCTGATAAGTCTCATGATCACATGCTTTATTCATTATCACCCCAGAGGTGTTTACACATTCCTGCAGGCCTTTATATTGTTTGCAAAAGCCTGCTGTATCACTTCAGCCTTTGCAAACAGAAATAGTACGACTGCCTTCTTTATATCCTCTGACATGTTTCCCCAGCTATTGAGTCAATGCAGCAGTCTGTGATCTAACCGACTGCTGCACCGCTGGACTGTCGCTACACCTGCCCCCTGAGAGCATGAAGACAAATCCCATTCTCCTGCAAGCTGAGAGATACTGTAGCTCTTCTACCACATATGAAAACACTTTTTTGACTCTTACATTGACAGTAAATCGCACCGTTTTTCAGAATAACCTTGGCCACTAAAGACAGAAATGTGAGCAGATCTATCAAATTTAACCAAAGCATCTCAATTCAACCTGCACACGCCTCTTAGACACAGTCATATGATACTGAAATGCAACTAACAGAACTGAGAGGACACACTAATGACTTTGTTTACATGCATTCAGAAAGTCTTTTAATCTATGTAAAGAAATTCTTATTTAAACTGACTAAAGCCCATAAATACAGAGTATATATAAGTAAAAGTTAAACACCTATTTGAATCGCTGCTCAGGGAACACATAGCATGTAATCATTTATCTGTCGGCACTGAATATGGCTTATTCTGATCGACCCCAGTTTGGTAATATCCTCGCTGATTATCTGAGATGCATTAGGCTCCACCAAAACATGATAATCTGCAGGGCCTTAATCAGAGCAGGCTGAGCCTCAACAGGGGAGCAGGTTAGCAGCCAGTCAGTGAGTCTTTGCTGGGTACAAGCTGCATGCAGCCCTGCAAAATATGTCTAAACAGTCAGAGCTGAAGCTTCTATTTAGTGTTGTTTTATTTATATAGCACTAAATCACAACAACAGTTGCCTCAGGGTGCTTTATATTGTAAGATAAAGATCCTACAATAATGCACATATGACCCCCTATGAGCAAGGGCTTTGGTGACAGTAGGAAGGAAAAATTCCCTTTTTAACAGGAAGAAAACCTCCAGCAGAATCAGGGTCAGAAAGGGACGGCCATCTCCTGCAACTGGTTCTTCTTGAAGAGAGGAAGACTCTCTAATAGTATTCATCACTGCAGTATGTGCCACTTTAAAGGCTCTCTGTTTCTTTCAGGCTACTCTGGGAATGGTTTGTAATAATTTCTCCACTACTGTGGCGATTTTCACTTTATTTACCAGGTGTTTGTCAAAAATCAGAGAGTCCTCTTATTAGAGTTCTCCTCAAACATCACCACACAAAGATAAGACTATCAAACCAATCCATGCACATCTGTTTTGCTAACCTGCACAAGAATAAACACAACCGTAGCTTTTTAAACTCATTTCATTGTCTTCACATTCATTACTGGTACTTTCTTGGACACTTTTATCTTCTCAATTTTTTTATGACTGCTGTGTGAAGGTTGTCTGGCAAACTAAGATTTCCGTTGTACAGTATAAACCTGTCTGTGCTTATTTGCATGTGTATATGACACTTACAAAACTTTATGGACATTTCCCACCTCTGGTAACACATGTAACTAATTCTCAACAAAAATTAAACTACAACTAAAAACCAGCATCATGTTTTCACTCTAAGCATCTGTCATGTCTTATTAATTACATGGAAATAGTCGATATAAGGCTAGCTTATTCTCTCTAGTGCCCTGCTTTAAATGCTAATGTACTCATTAACTGCATGGGTGACCACCAAGAATAAAGTGGCTCTACAGATGATGATGATGATGATGATGATGATGATGATGATGATGAAGAAACCCAATTCAGTTCCCGAGAGCACATAAAAATGCACACTTTCACTCCTGGGTTTGTCACATTATCTACAGCCATCACTTACAAACATGTATTAAGCGCACAAAAACACGTTGCAGTACTCGGTGGCTACTTCCAAAGAGTTTTGACGTGATGATCGCGACAGGTTCACGGGACTGCTACACAAAACCGCCTCCCCCCCCCCCAACACACACACAGTATTATTGTATAATAGCAACTATTCTGCATGGAGGGGGGGGTCACACGTGTAACCCTAAGCTGCACTTTACGCACTATCCTGTTCAGCAGCAGCCCCGTTAACCTAAAGATGTGAGCTGCTGCCGACGACGTTAACCCCGTTAATTTCAAAGCGGAAACTTCCAGAGAGGAATTCATTAACATGCCGAGCAGCAAACTTCGCATCCCGTCGATCGCAACCTACAACCCACAGTAACAGCAGAGGTCACCGCTTCGGGAGCATCAGTCAAAACTGGTCGCTTTCACTGCAGACGCCATTAAGGCAGCATCATTAATAATAATTATAATTTTTTATTTTTTAAAAAGAAGAAATAAAACGTAGAAGAAGACAGAGAAAGCGCCTACCGTACAGCCACGGAGCTGGGCCGGCGCCTTATTTAGACGGAGGAAGAAGCCCTGAGAGTGGATCAGGAGAGAGTGGATGCAGCTGTGAGCAGCGGACTGCCTACCTTTGGAGGCGGAGTGAGAAAAAAGGAGAAAAAAAGCCCGCCTGTGTAACCTTGGCTTGGCCGGGTCTGGGCACAATGTGCAGCCTTGTCGCTCACAGTGGAAAATAGTGGGAGGAACACGCAGATTGGCCCATTGCCCCGCAGGAGGGCTACAGCCACGAGGTGACCCGATGCGTTGCAACTGCACACGCAGGAAAAAGGGAAAGAAGATGACATGCAGGTTTTCTGTACCTTCCTGTAACTTTATTACAAAGTCACATTCATTAGAAGGAAGAATTGGGTCGTTGCAGATTTTATTTCTCATCAGTGGGAAACATATTTGAAGTAGAAATGAAGTAGAAATAATTGAAGCCACACGTGACGTTTATGGTTTAAAGACACGAGTTATGTCACAGGTTTTTACTGCTGGTCAAAGGGGCGCTCGTTCGTGCATCGTGATTTTTTTTTAAGCTTTGCACTATGCCAAGGAGTCAGGCTTCTGATCAGGCATCATTTAATCTGTATCAAAGATCACTTCTGATGTAGAAAAAAAATCCTCCTGTCGCAGGAGACTTTAAAAAAAATCTTTTCTTTAAGTGTCTAAATCAGGGGAGTTAAACATAAGGTTTGGGGGCCAGAATCAGCCCAGCAAAGACTCGAGTTTGGCCCACTGGAAGGCTGTGGAAATATGACAGATGGCATTATATTTAGATTTTTGTTGTATTTTCATAGCTTTTTACAGCTTTTCCTAAGTAATAGATAAAATAATATCAGTTAAAACACAGAAAATCCCCGTTTTTTACATTTCTTTCTTCTTCTTTTGTTTTTTTCCAGTGAGTCCACGGGAAAAAGGGACATTTTTTGCGAATTAATGTGAATTACTCTCATGCTCACTTGAAATCAAAGTGAGTTGACGTGGCCCACTATGTAAAATGAGTTTGACATCCCTGGTCTAGTTTACAACTGTTTTTATGACCTGTCATAATAAAGACACTCTTTCATTGTCTTTCTCTCTCTTTTGAAATGAAATATTTTGCAAATATATAATCAGTGTGTTTAGTGATGGTGTACAGTTCACTGAAAGTTTCCTTGATTTGTACAGAGCTAGCTGCAGTACATGCTACACTCAGAGGTAATTCTTGCTGAATGACATTTAATATTGTGCATGTGGCTGCTGAGCTAAGCGTACTTGAAGTATGGCTGTGTGCTCACTATGCATTTTTAATAAAAAAACAGCTTTTTCTTTCTTTCTTTTTTCTCCTTACAGTTATGACTGGATGCTTGCAGGGTAAACAGGATATTTATGCATACCTCACACCCATCTCTTTTAAGAGACCAGTAGGTCCATAAAGCACAGACACAGTCCCAAACAATCCCACATGTTTAGCCACATCTAAATGGGTTGAGAGAAAAACCTTTGGTGAGCATCACTTATGAGGAGTTTACAGCACAGCACAACATAAACCACAGTGGTGCTGTGGTTTATGTTGGATTTTGAACTTTTTTGACTCAGTTATTAGTTTTTATATTGTTTAATTACTTTTATAATTCACCAGTAACACTTTCCAGGTCATACTTTAATTTTTTTTTCTTAATTTTTTTAAAAGAAAAAGAAAACACATTTATCCAATTTGTCATTAATAAGTACTCAGTTCACACTGATACAGACACACTCGGAGAAACACCCTTTGGCCATTGAACGTTCCCCCAGAATTTAAAATCCTTCTCCTCACATACAAGGTCTTGAATAATCAGGCCCCACCTTATCTTAGAGACCTCACAGTATCATATCACCCCAACAGAGCTTGTCACTCTCAGACTGTGGGCTTACTTATGGTTTCTTGGGTATTTAAAAGTAGAATGTGAGGCAGAGCCTTCAGCTTTTAGGTCCCTCCTTATGGAACCAGCTTCCAGTCCTCCCTTAGTTACACTGGAAAAGGCCTAGGCTGCTGGGGACTTCCCATGATGCACTGAGCTTCACTCACCTCTTTTCACTCTCTGTGTCTATATACGCCACTCTGGATTTAATCATACATTATTATTAATCTCTGGCTCACTTGTGTGCCCTTTGTCCTGCCTCTGTCCCCTCATCCCCAACTGATCGTGGCAGATGGATGCCCCTCCCTGAGCCTGGCTCTTCCAGAGGTATCTTCCTGTTAAAAGGATGTTTTTCTTTCCCACTGTTGCCAAGTGCTTGTTACTGTAGATATAAAGCACTATGAGGTGACTGTTGTTGTGATTTGATGCCATATAAATAAAAGTGAACTGAATCAGTGATGATTATGTGGGCTTTTTTTCCTGCTTATTGATAAAGCTTGTGTCATACTGCCCAAAGTGAGACAACAGAAAGAAGCTGTAAGCATACAACTAACAGATTTATCTGATATAGCATGCATGTTAACAACCAGAAAAACTAAAAATTAGTTGAAGTTAAGTTTCTGATCTGATCAACATCAAAACTCATTTTTAATCTGTTTTTGGTCTTCGTATAATCCTAAAGGAAACAATGGTGTCTTTGTCTAAACGCTCCGGTAATTTTCCACTAATTTTTTGTAAGCATCCATGCTTTCCTTTTTCCTTTTAAATTTATAAATAAAGAAGTTTCTTTCCCTGAATTTGACCCTTCCCAATGGTTTGGAAAAGGGTGTGTACACGTCTGCCTTCTGCTGATAGAAACCCTGCTGATCAGAGTGGGGGTGGAGACTATAACCCCCCCCCAAAAAAAACAAAAACAAAAACAAAAAAAACAACCCATGATTAGTATGCCTTTAAGAAAAGCCTTACTCTTTGTTGTTACAATCACAGGATAGAATGTTGTTGTATTATCACAACAGGAAGGCTAGAAAAGCTGCAGTTCAACCGATGGCCACTATGATTACAGCTTAAAACATCTTTCGTCATCATTATGGTCCCTTTTAATTTAATCCCCCCTAATAATCATTTTAGAAGTTTTTCTGTATAATCACTGGTCAACCTGTAATATTTTGAAGACCTGCTACTGGTTACTGAACGACCGCTGTTTCCACAAAGAGACCTAACATTGATTGCAGCACATCATCATGCCAACAGCACATTAGCTGCAGATTACTGTCAGAAGAGCATGATTGTCCTCTTGTTATGAGTACACAGTGTGAACCTGATATTTGTGCACAGCCTATAATCATGCATCAATTCAGACCAGGGCATTTTATTTTAAAGAGAACATTGGGTCCTAGGGCTTTGATTTCTTTTGCAGGATAAGTAGGCCTGTACCAACCACAATCGTTATCTTTATCCTGGAGGTCAAACCGAGGTAATGCTCTCATCTGTCACTGTTGTGTGAAACGCTGGTTCAATACCACCATCTTGTGGGTGACAAGGTTCAGGACTTCTACAACAGAAGGTGACCAAAACAGAAAAAATATTGAAACACGCACTATTCCTTAAAAGGTCAACTCTAGAGCCGTTATTAATTCACTGCAAAGTGTAGGTTGGTTCCAAGGCTTCTGCATCATATTTGAGCAAAATGAAATGGGACTCCATTAAATAGAAACCCATGAGCTTACTGTTGCACAGATTTATTTTAAAACAGCATCAGATTGCAAACAATTGTTTACCACTTGAATGCAACACCAAATTTAAAGGTCCCACTACAACGTCAGCCAGTTCATTCTCATTCCACGGGGGGAATCTGATAATGAGGTTTTTGTCAAAGTTGGCGGTGTGTCACATGAGACAGGTCAGTCACATCCAGTCCATCTTTTTTTAAAATTTGCCTCCACATTGCAGGATTACCACTGCAAAGGGATTCACGTCCTCCCAACACAAAAACAGTTTTTAATGCCCGCATATGATCAAGTAGTTTCACTTTAGTGCCTATATGCGACAGAGTACTGATTGGTTCTCACTCAAACACATCCCCCAACCAACAAGTGATAGTAAACAAAACAAAAACAGAAACAAGTGAAAACAAAGTAATCTGAGTGGGGGGGAAGAAAGTGAACTTCATGATCTCCAGGCTGACAAACCTGCCCCAGATGTTGTAGATCTCACGGTCCTCTCACATTGAGTACCACCACCAAACAATACATTGTGCGTTACTATGACTGGCAGTCAACGGTATCTGATTTATGACCTCCCCGGGATGAGAACGCATTGGGTCAGCAGCGCAAAGCAAACATGTCATATAAATGTATTTTAAAAAGGCAAAAAGAAAAAGTTGTGTTAATGTTTTAAAGAGCTGAAGTACAGTATTTACAGGAGATTAAAAGCAGACTACTGTACAACTCTTTGCTACATTTACATTCTCACAGATAGGCTTAATTTCCAGATAAAAATAAATACACATCTGATTTCTATTACCCTTTGCATGTCTTATTGCTCATCTATTAAAATAACATTGTAATCATAAAAATCTCATACAGTATATACACACACATATGTCTGAAGCAGGTGCATTTCTTTACATTACACACATGCCGGTTTGCATTCTCATATGATTGGACCTCTTCTGTTCCGAGCCACACCTTTGGTCTTTCTTTACATGCATGTTTGTATCATCTACAATATTTTTTGCCCTCCTCTCTCGTTTACTGGGATCTGTTAACTGGGTTGCCAATGAGCTCAGGGCACTGCTCCTCTCCTTTAGCAATCCTGTCGCACTTTCTGAGCAGGTCGTAGTTGATCTTGTCGGTTATGATGCTGTCCTGCTTGTAGTCGGGGTGCTTCGCGACAAATTCCCTCATCCACTTGGCCATGGTCATCAGTTCACCTATTTAACATCAGGAGAAGTCGTTTAGGGAGCGTTACAAGGAGAAAAATGCTTTTGCTTATGAGACTACTCAGTATTAACCTTTTAATGACACTTTACCTGAGGCACGTTTCTTTATGAGCTTCAGATAATTCAAGATGGTGCACCTGGTGTCCACATCCACCTCCATGTTTTCCAGGTAGCAGTTAAGTATTGGGATAAGCCCTTGAAATACTCCCTCCTGATGATTGAAAAAAGAAAAGAAAAAAAGAAACAAAATGCTGAAGTCTCCTCAGCAGGATAGAAAAAGAAAACTTAAACTACTGCAACTACAAACCCTTCCAGATTATTTCAAGAGATTTAAAAACAGATACCCTTGCGGCCAAAACTTTTAATATTGTAAATGTCTCTCTTTTATTTGTATAACAAAGCTCCTTTAAAATTGGATAACTCAAGTCTGCGGGTTTCATTTCATCTACATGCATCTGCAAACAATGTTTTCTTCACAGGCAGAAATATTGTTCCTCCATCTCCATCCCAGAGTTTGGCTACTAAAATACATCTGCATGTTAGTTTTAATCAATACGATGATAACTGAGGGCAGCTTTATTGTCTTATCACTTGTATAGTGCTCCATCCAAAAGCTGGTTCATGAATAATGACAACTTATAGTTGAGAACATCATCAGGTTTTAAAATCAATAAAATTCAACTCTGTTCAATTCATTTTTATTTGTGTAATAGTCAAATCAGTGCTCTGTATACTCTAAGGTAAAGACCCTATCAGAAAGAAAACCCCAATAATCCTCTAGCACTTGGCGACAGTGGGAAGGAAAAACTCCCTTTAACAGGAAAAAACCCCTCTGGCAAGACCAGGTCATGGAAGGGACAGTCATCTGCCATGACCAGACCAAGGTGAGGGGAAAGAAGAGAAAAGGAGAGCAGACGGGAGTGTACATCTGCTTCTGCCAAATATTTCTTATGTTAAAAGATTCCCAACACACCACTGCCAACTGCTGCTGGATGAAGATCGTTAGGTTTCTATTTGTTAAATTGCATGGCCTGACAATATTAAGTGCCTTGCAATAACTGCTATTGGAGTTTGGCATCGTAAATCTAGGAATCCCTTTTCTAATCTTCTGAATCAACTTCTCAGGGAAATGGCTAATTTACTGGGTTTGTTGTTGAAGCAGTGGTTATCGAAGCAAAAATGAACTCTTCTCTCTGCAGGTCCTCATTTTTGTCTAGAGATACAATCCCCCCCAGCTCAGTCACGGTCTGATGAAAGTCAGTTGTCGTCTAATGCATTTTTGCTCTTCACAGCAACGGTTAACCTGCATGCAACTAATGCCTCAAACGTGACTGGCCTATACTTGCACTACAAGTATAAATCTGTCATTACAGACTGAAAACAGGATTTAAAAAAAAAAAAAAGTTAAAAATAAAAAGAAAGAAGGGATCGTGACTTAAAAAAGGTGAACTGAAATAAAATGACAGATACGGTCGTTCAACATCATTTTCCTATTGAGTCATTACTACCAGCATAGCTCACACGTCATGTGCAGGAGAATAACTCACCTTTCCATTGATGATTGTGTCAATGCTCATCAGTGTGTACTCCTCATTGGCACCATCAGACTCCAAGCCGTTTTGAGCAGACGCGGTGCCATCGAGCACCGGGTTGCAGCCTGCAAAATAAATATATCAGCTGCTTCAGTCTGAGGCCTTGACAACAAGCGCAGATCCAAAGATAAACTGTTTTTTTAAGCACCTTTAAAGATGTCCTTGCGGAAGTAAAACATGCCTTCCTGGACAGCGTTTCTCTTCTGCGCGACCTTCATGTTTTCATCCACCTAATAAAAGACACTTCCTGTATCAGATCACTGTGTACAAAAATTCACAACCCTACTCACTGGTTAATTTCCTTTTTTAGAAAAAGAACTGTGGGGTTGTTATCACCTTTGACAGCGGGATTATGAAGTCCAGTTTGTAGGACAGGATCACACGGGTCAGCAGGACCACAAACACCACATATGCAGCGTTTTCAAAGTCAGTGAGCTGCACCTGGAAAGAAAGGGCAAAAAATAAAAAATAAAAAATAAAAAATAATAAGACAACTCACCACATCACTGAATTTGAAAGCAGATTACAACAAAACAGTCAAAGAGGTGAGCAGTACCTCCATGGGGCGGAACTCGACTCTCCAGCCGATATCAGAGTTTGGAGGGGGAGGTTTGAACCTCATCGTCTGCCAGTTGGTTGATTGGAGGTTCTGCAAGAAGTCTGAATGAATATTCGTGTACACTGCAGCCATGTGTATACTGCATTTTTACATGCAGGTGGCCCTCTTCTAAAAAATCATTTAAATTCTCACCTCAAAGTGATCGGACTCGTTCTCGTCATCCAAGTGTATTTTCTCCTCAAAGACAGAGAGTGGGTCTCGTATAAAAAGATGCGCTATGTGCTGGGCCAGGAGCTTGTCGATGCCTATTCACACAGAATGCATTATTCATTTCATTACTGCGCGATCATCTCGTTTAGAATTTCCCCCGTGGCTAAAACGTTTGTATTTTCAGAATCAGTACCTGCACTCAGCAGCTGCTTGTAGATCTCCTCGTCTATCGTCAAATCAATGTCATTGTACTTTTCCCCACAGCAGGACAGGTAGCTGTCAATGGAATCATACCTCGACTTGAAGATCCTGTATTTGTTGTTTTTTAAAGGCTGCAAGGAAAGAAAAACATTTCGTTACTGCTTCACTTTCACTTCAACAAACTATAATAAAAAGTAACTTAGTAATGAAAATAAAAAGTTGGCTCTTTACAAGGTTAGATGAGAAGCATCATAAGCATAAGAAAAAGGGGGGGAAAAAAGCAGTTAGTAAAGTAGTAGTTGATGACAAGAAATTTACGGCAGAAATTTGTGTTTGACTAAAACCTATTTTAAATCCACTACTGCCACTTGATAGGACTCAGCACAACACTCAAACTGCATAGACCATCAGTGGTCCTCTGGCCATTTTACTATACATATTTATCATTTAAGTTACAACAGCCATCATTACAAATTATTTTTAAACACATGTAAGAAAGTCTGTATAATCTGAAATCTGAGCATACTCAGTCACTGCAGTGGTTATAATACAACTTCCAGTGTTTTGTTCCTTGCACCTTTATGCAAAAGCATTATGCAAAAGCAGAAATGCATCTTAGTTTGGCCTCTACACACAGATGTGACACTGCACTTCATTATAGGAGGAACGACGAGAGATTAGTTTCCAGGAAGCATGAAAGCACATGATGCAACACATGACTGACATAAACTTTACAAATAAAAGGGTCAAGCC
Organism: Aulonocara sp. 'chitande type north' Nkhata Bay; assembly: GCF_057382095.1. Classification (NCBI taxonomy): domain Eukaryota; kingdom Metazoa; phylum Chordata; class Actinopteri; order Cichliformes; family Cichlidae; genus Aulonocara; species Aulonocara sp. 'chitande type north' Nkhata Bay. The sequence continues at coordinate 28,225,137 of NC_141356.1, forward strand.
ATGATGTAGAGTGCCTACTGTCACTACTGACACCGGCTGGACTAGAAATACTAGAAATACAGTGAGTAAATAAAGCTACTCACTTTCATTCGAGGTTTTTAAATCTGATCAGTACCCTGAACTAAAATGACGGCCTGAACTGGGTTTTCTGAGCTCAGCTCATCTGGCATCATCAAGCATGAAAAGGTTATGCTGACCTGCAGCTCACGCACTCTTTGCAGTTAGTTTCACAGTCTCATATCATATTAAACTGTTTGAAAGCACTGTCAGAAAACTGCACTCAAAAGAAAAAAAACATTCAAACTTTGTTGGGAAATCTCCCTAGTAACTTAGTTTCACCATTGCACTCGGGTTACTTCTGTGGATCTCAAGAGCTAATGACTTTAGATGTCAGAAACAGGAACACAAAAAGCCCCTTTTAAATCCAACAACTCACCAGAAGTCTGCCTCTACAAATGAATAAAACACATTTATAAAGTCATGGCTACTCCTGGCCGTTTTCAGGTCCACCTGCTCACCTTTAGCCCGCGCTCCTCCTGCGTCCTGTCGTCCACCGAAGCAGAAATAACTCCCCAGCGACAGTCGATGTCTGACACATGGCCTCTGTAGAAGGGTGAGGCTGCACTCAGTGCCATCTGGTAAAGAGTGAAAACTCTCTTTAGTGCGTTTAAAGGAAATGTGGGTTCAAATAAATAAAATCGATGCAAATTTGTTAAAAAAAACAAAAACAAAACAACCCAACAAAAAACGAGCAACCTCCTTAAATAGCTGTTAAGAACCCAACAGCGCTTCAGAGCTTCTAACAAATCAAATGAATGCATATCAAAGAGGTGACTGCATCAACAAAATACCAAAAATTTGCATAAATATGTATTTATAACACTTGGTTTGTTTGCAGGTTTTACTATTTGCATTCCCCTGCATGGAGTGTGCATCTACTGTAGAGCCACAGACAGTGTTTATTTACAGCATCCATTATGTCAGTGTGGTCTGTTTTTGGCTTCTTAGACGTCACATCTACTATAGCACAGCAAAAACTGCAGGTTCTAAAGCTGCTACAGCATCAAGCGCATAAATAGCTTGATAAGCAGTTGAAACAGTCCTGCTGAGAATGAGGTCAGTTACAGAAACATAATATATGACAGGAAGCAAGTGTTTTGTTTATCCACTCACCACAATGGGGCAGAATGTTGCTAGTTGGTCATAAAGATACCTTGCCTCATCAATGCTGCAAGCCTGGAATGTCACCTGCAAAAGCATCGTAAAAATAGGATGAAGTACACTTATAAGTTACTTATTAGGAATGTGAAGCTGACAAAGACAACCAGACGTGGCACGCTGCTCGGTCAGTTCATTCACTACCTGCAGACAGCAGTTGCCCATGCCGAAGCCCATGGCATCCATGTAGATATGGTCAGGCAGAGCCGCCCTCGCCGCTTCGCCATCATCCTCAGGAAACTCTTCCACAAACGGAGATGGAGTGCACTTGTCTTTGAAAACTAAAGAAATTTGGTCACATGCATTTATTCCACAATGTCTTAAAGGCAAATGAATCACATAAAAAAAACAAAAAAAAACCAACACAACTTTAACTCCATTTACAGTAGCTTACAGATGTGTTCGACTCTGACCACATCTACAGGTCGCAATTGTTGCTTATCACAAAAAAAAACAAGAATATAAAAATATCCTCAATTCAGTCAGACTTACTTGGCACATTTATTACAACTTTTTCTCCCCTTCTGTGACGTATGTTTCTGGTTAGAGTGCTGAAAAAAACCCGTAAAAAATGCAAGTAAAATGTATTTATTTATACAGCACTTTTCACAGATTAAAAAAATAATAATAAAGTGCTACACAATAAAAACACAAGAAGCAAAAGTATGACATCACAATCTAAAAGGTAATAAAAATCACATGTAACCATGTGGATATTTCCTGCCCATCAGTTTCTGATCCATTTTGCTCAACTAACTCCAAAATTTCTAATTAAACACATCTAAACTGTACTGACATTACAACCATGAAGCCTACCTGAATCTCGGGTGTCTGTTGATGGCTTCATCGGGGAAAAACAGCGACTTGGACACTCCTGTTTCAACAGGAGTTGGTCGGTACTCTGGTTTGGTGAAACCCGGGCAGCCTAACCTGAACAAAACCATCACATAACGCAACATTAAAAAGCTGCGGCTGACATTTATTAGAACAATCCCATATCAGCTTATAGATTCACATTTGTATTGACTTCCTTTATGAGGGTAAAAACCTTTGATCAGTATAAACTGAAGCACCTTGGAAATGCGGTGACGGTGCAGAGCGTTTCTCTGGGGTTCAGGACAGACGACGCCTCGCGCCGCCTCTTCCTCATGTTGCCCTCAACAGTGTTGAACTCTGACATTGTCCCGCCGTATGGCTGACCTGGAGTTCCCTCGATCATGTAGCTACCATACTCTGGTCTCCACAGTGTGGGGTGACTGCAAAAACACACAAAGTGTATTATTAAGCTACAACACTTAGAGGTCAGGCTGGAAAAAAAGCCCCTGGTTTCAGTATCACGATGACCTTTCTGATTAAATAAACGGACCGCTCTCCCTTTATCATACGTCGGGCGTAATCCTGGCAGGGGCAAATGAACGCGACACATTTGTGCTTCTGAGCCTGCTCTTTGGTGTGTGCGACAGAGGGGCAGTAATGAGGAATGCATCGGCTCTACTATTCCCACTGTCACTGGTATTTCCCCTGGGTGAAGTTGGCTACACAGATTTAGACCGACGTCATGGGCTGCAAGCAAACATAACACTCAGGAGCCTGTACAAACACATTTACAGCGACTGCAGAGATGGCACTACAGATTAGACATGCAAACAGTATTCCCAGGAGGAGCTCATCAGGGGGGAAATACCTTGGCATCACCTTGGAGATGTCAGTCAGTCATCAACAAAACTTTTGTAACAGATTAATTTCCGCGTCACATATTTTTAAAGCCACCTAAACGACGCTAAAAAAGGGCACATCACAGAAACACTGTGCTGTACATTTTTTTGTTTTTAACAAGTGTGCTACGCACCCTTTTCTTGTGCTGCAATATTAATTGAACTATTGAGCAGAAAGACTGGAAGATTCAAGCTTTGGTACCATGTGCAGGGAGCCTGTGGGGCTGTGCCAAAATCAAACAGAATAACTCAAAGCTCTGAGTCGGGGAGATGTGTCTCTTCCAGTTAACTGCTTGTGCAAAGACAATGTGATCAACAGAGAGTCTCTGTGCATGTTCTGTATGGACACTTTTTTTTTTTTTTATAACCTTAGGTTAAAAACTTCTGATGAGATAAAACAAGACAACCATGTTTGACTGTTTAAGACTGTAGTTTTTAGAGTGTATAGTAAAAAAAAAAAAAAAAAAAAAAAAAAAAGTTAATCTGAGATCATATTAGTAAAAAAAAAAACAAACAAAAAAAAAAAAACTACTGATCTCAGGAGCGTTTCACAGCAAAAATACTCAAGATTTCTGTTAATGGCACCAACTTGTGTGATTTGAGGAAAAACAAAAACAAACAAATACTCAAATACAGTGAATGGAAACAGCTGATTGAGAGTGAAAAACAGGATGAGACAGGAGGGTCTGACTCCTGCCTGCACACTCAGAATGGGACATTCAACTCAACTGCACTTCTCAGGTGCTTTTGTTTAAGTGTGTGTGTATACATGTAAATAAAAAACATGTAAAAAAACGTTTAGCATTTTATTTTTGTGGGAATAAGCTGCCACAGAACTCTGTTGAACATTGCACATTAAACTAAATGTTCTGCAACAGCTGGAGGAATAGGGAGCTAGAGCAGGGCGATATGGCCAAAAATATTTATCACGATATAGATTTGAAAATTTGCGATAACGATATAACTGACGATATAATTGATGCGAGACAAAATACAACTCCACAACATTACTAGCGCAAAAAGACAACCTTCCATTTATTTTCACTTAAATAAGAAGCTGGTTTTTATGTACATTAAAGCTTTATAAAAATGTAACAGTGCAAATGCAAATTCCTTGCTGAAAGTTTAACCAAAAGGCATTTCCAGTAGAAACGGGCTGACATATCCTGAGCATAACCATGTATAATATCCACTGAAGTTAAAAAGAGGTGCTTTGCAACATTAAACTGTAGTGTGCAGTACGTATTTTTCGGACCATAAGGTGCACAGGATTATAAGGCACATTAAGCGAAACAAAGCAGTCAGATAAATCAAACTTTATTAAACTCATTCTTCTTGCTTCCTCCACTTCTGTACCATTGATTCATTAATGTTGAATTCTCTGGCAGCTGCTCTATTCCCATGTTGTTGCAGTATATTAATGACTAACCTCGTATTGTGGATGGATTATCTCAGTTGTTCTCCTGACTGAAGTTTGGTCCGTTTACAGCATCCTGCCATGCGATTGCATTTGTCTCTAACCATGAGGAACCTTCACGTTAACTTTTATAAGTGGAAAAGTGTTAAGTGTTCGTCCTCCAGCTTCACTGTTTATGTTATGCTAACATAGCTGTGTCGCTAGCGATCACGTAGCACATCATTATATACCAGCTAGCCCAACTTCAGTAACCCTACAAACGTCACTGCTGTTTAGTTTCCTGTCTTCATTTATGTTGGAAGTGATAGCAGAGCTGAACGTTTGAATTTTTTCAGAAATCTCTCAGTCAGAACATGCAATATCATTCTTGGGTAACTAGCGAAACTAGCGAGCTAACTTCCGCTAGCTTCCTGTTAACTTCTAACTCCGTTAAATGTAATAAATTTTGTTTTAATGGATGCCTGGAAGTTAAACTTCATAGTTACACCTGGTAAAGCAGCAATGCTGATCGTTTTATTAAAGATGAAAGACTTTAGACAGTTTAACTCTCAGTGATGCTGCAGTGTTCGTTTGACCTGAAATATACGGAGTTTAGGACCCAGATTACTCCCAGATTTAAGAGCATCTTAGTCCGACAAATACGACAATAACAACGGCCGCTTGCATGTTCTGCAAAAAAAATGTGCTTTGTCGTGTATCTGACGGACAAACACAAAACCAGTTCCACATCACTGAAGTTGCACCATTTGTACAAACCAATTCTGGTTCATCTGTTTCACTCAACAATCGGCCATGTGCGTATGAAAACAAAGGCACTGCGCATGCGCGTTTTACTCATATTCATTTTCCTATCGTTGCCTAACATTATACCTGTATTACCGTGAACGGTATAATATGGCCCAACCCTATAGGGAGCTGTAATTTCTAATGCATAAGACCTCCACTGAGCAGCTATAGCATCTGTTACTTTAAGTCACATTGATGCATATCAAAAAGAAGTGTTTTCTCTTAACTGCTGCACTTCCAATTTAAGTTATAAAAAAGCCGCCATGCACCAACTCAGGAGCTTTCACTGAGGCTGATAACAAAACAAATACAAAAAGAAAGTGTCCACCTGCAATGCATGCTGATTTAACCTTTATACAGCATCTCATCTCACTCCTCCTCTTCTTATTATCCCACTGTGTCATAAGCAAAGCAAAATCCGCCATTAATCTCTCAGCTTACATTTATTCAAAACAAACTGACAGCCTTTTTGTCACAGCTCCTGACATTTGAGGTGTGGCATTTATTCAAATGTTTTTCATATTCTAGTTTTGTGTGTTGCCATTTCAGTGCAACAACACAGTGTCTCCTCCACAGTGTAGTGGTTTACACATTCGCCTAACGAGTAAAAGATCCCCAGTTTAATATTGGGAGGAGACACAAAGGAGAAAACAACACTAGCCAAGTAAATTATGAGCATCTTTCATCTTTTAGTAGCATATGCAACTGAACACACACACACACACACACACACACACACACTGTACCTACTTGGGGTTTATGTTTTCTCCCTGGTCCTGCAGAGTTGCTAAAACATCTCCACCATTCAGGACGAGGCGAACCTTCTCATCCTTGTCGTCAAACTCCACCAACATGTATTCAACCTAAAAGCAAAACGATCAAAGACAGAATTAGACAAATACTGTATTTAAAGTACTTGCCTGATTTTTTTTTTTTTTTTAAATAAACACCAGACTTTCCATCGGCGCTATAGATGCCATCACATCAATTCCAATTCATCAGTTACATTTCCTTGACTTTTGACTCTGCTACCCTGTAATCCCCTGTCTGAAAGAGGGATTAATCTATAACAACAGCATTCCACATGGTTTGAAATCAAAATACTTTGTTCAAGCTGTACAGATTTTTGTGGCTGGTGACGGATGAAGAGATGTGAAGTTTTGAATGAAAATGTAAGAAAACCACAGCGAGCAACAGACAAACCCACATACATTGCATAGTAGCCATTAAGTTACCATCCACACAATAAGGAGTGTCCTCATGTGGTAGCAGGCATGCCAGCAGTGTAAGCAGTAAGGGAAAATAAATGAGTGTTGGACCACCACCAGTGACAAAGCTGGACTTCTGTTTTGTCATGTTTTTTGCTCACGGCTCTCTTCAACTCTTATTCAACGCTCCCCAACACCTGACTTAAAAGTCAAAACTGGCTCCATGGTTACGGCCTTGTCATGTCAATAAACTCAAACATGCTGGGAATTACATTGCTTCACATATTGCAAGGAGGCCAAACTAGTTTTACATCGGGGCCCATATACAGCTGCCGGAGCGGTTGGTGCAAAGAAGCACGATTTCAACAAGCACATCTTGGTTTTTCTACACGATAAAGAAATGTCTAAAATTGCTGCCCATAAAGCAGGAAACCTTTTCTTTTAATTTACAGAAAATGTCCTGCTTTATTTATTTTATGGTGGACACATGAAAAACTGAAAATTCTATATCAGACAAACACGAACTTTTCTGTCATTTAATTGTTTATCTATTACTTAATTACTTGTGTGTAGGCAGAGTAGGGCAAGCTGTAATATATGTAAAAATACAGTTAAAAGTCCAAAACTTATGCCTTCCTTTGAAATTTTCCAAATATGGCCAGAGGGTCGGATTGGAGTCTTTGCCTGGCCAATTCTGGAACCCGGGCCTTATGTTTGACACCGTTGGTATACAGTATCAAAGAGCTGCAGGATTTGTTGCAGTTACATGTGTATGTGCTGCAGTCGGTCAAGGTGCGCGCGCGCACACACACACACACACACACACACACACACACACACTTAATTAGTCTATCAACACAGGACCACTGTTGCATCATGCCCAGCCGCATTACTAATAGATTAAAAGCATTAACAGACAACACCAGAATTAATATTATTCCACAATCCTTACCTCATCGCCCCACTTTAGCACATCTTTCTGACGATCCTTCAGTTTGTTGTAGATGTTGAGAAACTGGATGATACCGTGTTTTCTAATGTGGTCAGCATACTTTCGGGTTTCTTCCCAATTCAGTGGAGATCCCTGTGACAGTAGACCCATCGCACACGCTGACTGCAGGTATAAAGTGACCGCTGTTCGGCTCTTGCTGCCTGCTTTCTATTTAAACGGCACGCCGGGCGATAGCTAGCTAGCTCGTCTGTCCAGGTGGGAGAGCTCGCATGAAGCGTCGGTTAAAACAAGCGGCAGAGTATGGAGGGCTTTCAACAGAGCCGCGGGCTGAATGAAGGATCTCTTGGGGTTTCTAAGCAACAACGTGCCCTGTCGGTAACCTCAGCTGGACGTCCAAAAGAAACAGGCCCCTGCTCATCACTTGCTAATGCCTCGTTAGCTCGGTACCGTGAGTTAATAACTCCGCACCCGCTGCTAAACGGACGACTTAGTGCCTGGTGACACCAGCTCGGTAAACAGCTACGGACTGAAGCCAGTAAAAGCGCAGCTATATGGGGGGGGAATGACAGCGACGTGCGCCGGTAGAGAAGTCTGTGTTTCGGAACCACTCTGCCGCACGCAGTCGCTCAGTGTTGTTCATATGAACGCCCTCCTACTTCAACACACGTGACATCTTCAGGCGGAGCGTAGCGTGGAGTTGCGTCAGCAATCTTCGCTTCGAGTCTCCGCCCACCAAGCCGTCAATCATAGCGAGCACCAGGGCACGTTCAAGAGCGAGATGCCGTAGATATAACATTCGTCCATATTACAGTTTTTCGCAAATGCTAAAACAGATTTCACAAACGTTTCCACCATGTTCCCCAATGTCTAAACACAACACCCTTTTCTAAAGCTACATAAATACAACCACACCTTCCCACTAGTGATGTGCGGATCGATCCTGAAATATCGATTCCTCCGATACCAATCATTTATGTTCTAGAATCGATTCTCACATTAAAATATCGATATTTTAGTAATTTAGGGTAAATTTGTAGTTTATCATTAATAGAAACACAGTGGAAAGAAACTATAACATTCGGATTGTCTACATTCAAAGGAACTACTTCCTCTTCCACCTTTCACAGTCATTTGAGAAATAGGCTGTCTGTCTCGCAGGCCCTTGGCGTGCACACTCACAACAATGACTGAGCGTAATTGGAGTCATGTGCGAACCTATTTTACCTCCACAAAAACAGACGTGGTTTGCGATGCATGTGGAAAAAAGGTGAGGTGTTGTGGCCACACTAGGGAGACATTCAAAAAGGCTGTTGGGGGGGGGGGGGGATAAATACATTTTACAGTGTTTATTTATCGGATAAAATACGTTAAATGTCCGGAAACAGCGGGGGTGTCCAAATTCAGAGGCTGCTTCCACCTGAGGACCCGGCCTTCGCGGTCTAAAGAAAGCCGGGTAGTACGTCACGAGCTCCCTCGGTGGAGTGAAACTGCCGTCTGCTCCTTGCTATCTAAAATATAACCGGGCGCTGGCGCAAACTCTCCACACTTCTGTTTAATCAGTTTGAAGTTTATTCAGCTGTGTGAAAACCCCGAGGAACCCTCCTGAGGGATTAATAAAGTTAAATTTCATTTAATCTAATCTAATAACTTTAATCTCAGCCAAACTGATTTACTCACCAACAAATAAAACACTGAAAAAGCCAAACAATAACATTTTTAAGTTATCAAAGTGACTTATATATCATGTTAGCGAGTAGCGAAAGACTGCGGGGTTTGAAAACAATGTGTCGATGGGCTCAGATATTTGAAGTTTACACGGCTACATTCTCACCTGAAAATATGTTAAGTTTTTTTGCGACCCAGAAAGAGAAATAAGAGTAATATTGAAACTAAGCAGCTGCCGTCATTGTTGGAAACAAGTACTCTGATGTCCTGTAATCGTTATGATGCTATAATTTGAGATACAATAAATAAAATAAGTTTTAGTACAAAGTATCGGTATCGGATCAGTATCGTCGATACCACCCTGAATATTACTTGGTATCAGATCGGAAAGGAAATCAGTGGTATCGCACATCACTACTTCCCACTGCAAAACTCAAACTTTCACGCCAAAAGAGCAGCTTGAAGCTTTCAAAAAAATGTAAACACTATACACATCATTACACACTACAGCAAAACAATTGAAAACACAATGCTCAATTTGTGAAAAGGTTCTTTGTTTCATAACTGCCAATGCATATTTTTTATAAACCATACAGTAACGGATTGTCGTAGATCTCTGCAGAGGATTAGGCATTTAGATTTGTGAGTTTCATATGAAGAGTATAAATCTATAGAAAATCCTGCATGTACGTACACTACTGTAACACAACTGAATGCAAAAACAGAATCTATTGTACACAACAGTAATCTTGAAAACATGATCAGGGTGTGAAGCTTTTGGTTTTTTTTTAAATTTATTATTATTTTTTATTTACATTATTCACACCACAATCACTGTGCGGCATCATGTCGCTGAGCTGCATTGGGCCACATCACCTCACCCACATCGCAGGCTATATTGTCTCTTGCCAGGCACCGCAGGAAAAACGCCCTGGAATGGCGAATCCATCCTTGGAAGGCCTCCGCTGGGATGTCAACACAGGCCAGCTCCATTGCCCTTAGGAGGTTCTCTCTTGTGTATGGTTGTCTGTCATAAACCTTCCATCTCCACGATGAGAAGAACTCCTCTATAGGGTTCAGGAAAGGGAAGTAAGGTGGCAGACAGACGTTTAAAAAGTGGTCACCGTTGGTGGTGAACCGCTCTCTGATTTGGTTTGTTCTGTGGAAGCGGACATCGTCCCAAATGATCACATAAATGTGATGTGCGGGCCCAGGATGGTGTTGGTGGTGGTCCAGGAGGATGTCTTTTAGTTCTTCTAGGAAGGTGAGGAGACGTTGGGTGTTGTAAGACCCAAGGACAGCATGCCGGTGGACAAGCCCCTCCGACCCATGGCCGCACAAAGGGTAATATTACCCCCCCGTTGGCCAGGGACCTCAGTGATGGCTCTTTGGCCAATGATGTTACAGCCTCTTTCGTTTCTGCAGGCTGAAACCAGCCTCATCCAGGAAGAGGTACTCATGAGGTCTGGCCATCGTTTCCAACTGTAATATCCTCTGTGAAAATGTGAAAGTGCACAGGTGTTCAGAACAACATTCAATCAGGTAGCACAGTATTGTCCAGAAGTAATGTAGGCCACTGAGCAACACAATATGTCCACTAACTGTACTGTTAACATGGATGTATACTTACTTGCACATACTCGTAACGTAGGTCTTTGTGTCGCGCAGAGTTGCGCTCAAAGGGAACCCCATAGACCTGTTTCATCCGCGTCTTATTGCGCCGGAGAACTCGATCCATTGTGGCCAAGCTGACATCGTCAATGCTCTCAAAGTTGACATTATCGGCAATGACTTTGTCTCTGATCTCCCGGAGTCTGATGAGGTTGTTCCCAGAACCATATCCACAATGAGGGTTTCTTGTGCCGCTGTAAATATGGCAACCCTCCCATCTCTATGTGGCATTCTTTCAACTCTAAAGAAAGAAACATGTGTTGTCAATTGACATGTGTTACAATACAGTCACAATTGATATGAAACCAATAGACTACTTTCACAGGTTTGTAAAACTTTATTGTGACAAAGAAAGCAATCGAGTACAATACCTATTGTGTTGTCTGAATGCCCTGATAATGGTGGCCACGGTGAACCTACTCAGGTTTGGACGGACTCTTAGTCCTGCTTCAGCCATTGTCATGCCATGGACAATGACATGGTCAATGACTGTTGCTCGCATCTCATCCGTAAAGATGGTGCGAGGTTGTCTTGCTCTCCCTCCTGGGCCTGCTCCTCTTCTTCCAGGGCCAGCTCTTCTTCCAGGGCCAGCTCTTCTTCCAGGGCCAGCTCTTCTTCCAGGGCCAGCTCTTCTTCCAGGGCCAGCTCTTCTTCCAGGGCCAGCTCTTCTTCCAGGGCCAGCTCTTCTTCCAGGGCCAGCTCTTCTTCCAGGGCCAGCTCTTCTTCCAGGGCCAGCTCTTCTTCCAGGGCCAGCTCTTCTTCCAGGGCCAGCTCTTCTTCCAGGGCCAGCTCTTCTTCCAGGGCCAGCTCTTCTCCCTGCTCTGCATCAAATTCCTCTTCCCCTGCCTCTGCCTTCATCCAGTGTGTTTGCTTGACCTCTTCAGCATACTGTGCACTCTGAACTTGCTTTTATACATGTAGTCACAGCATTAGCAACAGGTGTCTTCAATTTTGAGTCGTTGTATGTAATGAATGACGCCAGGTGTGTTCATTGTGTTCAAATATTGCTGACTGTGGCAAGCATGTTGCATCACATGAGCTTTCATTTGAGAATATGAGCAGAGTTCTTTTGCAACTTGTGTTTTAGCAAGGAAAGATGTGTTTAGATTTATGACAACGGAGGATTGTGTTCTGTGAATTGTGTCTGCATGTGTTTATGATATTGGTAAATGATGGCTAGATTTAGTAAATGTGTTTAGACAACTGGTCATTTGGTTTAGAGGACTGGCTTTTGTGTTTTAGCATATGAGAAAAACTGTAAAATACTTTAATAATTTAAAAATTATTTTTTATTTCTAATTTTAAGATTTTATTTTAGTTTCATTTAAAAGAAAAACAAGCTACACAAAGAAGAAGAAAAAAATACCATGACAGTGAGCAACACCAAAATAATCAAAGAACTTATTTAAGAAGGTCTATTTTTTTCTATAGGGTCATCGGCGAGGCTCCACAGGCAACGTCTTTCATCCTCTGTGTTTCTAGCCAGGAACAGATTTAGCCACAGTCTATAAATGGTAAAATGATAATGGAAAAATGGGGCACTGAACTTCAAAGAGAGTGAGTCCTTCCTTCCTGTGGAAATCAAGTTAAGCTATTGAATTACTGTTATTGTTGTTTAATTTAAATGTAATTATCTAATCGCGCTTACGCTCGAGCAACTGTTAAAAACAATTGACTATAGGGAAATCGTTCATATTCTCTTTACATTGACCTTTTCTAACGCAGATTACTGTTTGCCATTGTCTTTTCCATAATTATGAACTGATTATTTTGGTAAGACCAGAATTCACGCCAACTTAGGTTAACCTGCTGTATGGCAACGTATTAAACATTCACTTTAGGCTTAATTATCAAAACTGGTATTATGTGACTTTCTGTCTTGACAAATAAATAATGAACATATACATTTACATGGAAGATTTGGTTTATTCTTATATGAAAAAAGAGGGTTATTACATTAAGAACAATGACTATTAAAGACAAAATATCATTTTGCCAGAGTAAATGTGCCTCCTTGTATACACAGAACACAAAATAAAAACACTGTTGTTTATCTGACATAAGGCAAGTTTTTCGTTTCTTTAGTTTTTTGGTTTCATGTTCGTTTGGAGTTTTCTGATTATTGGCTCCCTCTTTGTTTTTGTTTTTTAAAGTAAAGAATAGTATGAGGAAGACTATGGAAGACAAAATCAAAAGCAGCCATGTCCTGTTTGTTTGTTTTTGCAGGGTAACTTATTTACCCTTAGTTTCCACAGCACTAAAATGAACGAGTCATGTTTAGGGTAGAGTGTTCATACTAAGGCAAATTTGCAAAAGTAAATGTAATAATGATACAGCACTCTCGTGAGAGGGCGAGGATAGGCCTATTGTATATGCATGAGTTGACAAAATAGCTTGTAGGGTTATTACACTCATAGCCAAATAAGGATTTGAGGATGTGGTTTAACCAAACACAATCGACTGCTCGGGTCACACCCCCTCTGTGTCGATAAAACCTGCACAGTCACTTAGAGGCAATCACTACAAGCGATGTCACTGTCGATGTAATGTTTTTGCCCAAATATTAAGAGTTTCTTAAGTTTTATTCACAAATATATAGTAAAATACATTTGTGAGACTCGGTTTACAGCTACAACCCACATGTATTTAAATTTAAATACATGTGGGTTGTTTAACACATTCTCCACGTGTATGGTTACATACTTATATAATAATTATTTTGTCTCGTTTGTTATATTAATTACTTGTTTCTTCTTTTTTGAGTGTCTGGAAAGCAAAAAGGTGTGGCAAAGGCTGGAGGATTGTGAAGTACTGCAGCTAGATTATAAAGATTAGATTATTAAGCCAAAGCATGTGCTGCCACTGTATGGGGTTTAGAGAGGTTAGGAGAGGGTGGAGAGCTCCCACTGCCCCCCCAAGAGCACAAGGCAACGTTAAAAACAACCATTCAGACTTTCTGTTTGAATTGCTGTTGTCTTCAGGCAGAAGTTTTAGGACATCAAAGATAAGGACAAACATATTATAGATAAGTTTCCAAAAACCACTAAACCACTTCAGTTACACTAAACTCTGCTGGAGAATGACTCATGTGATCAATGGTCAGGGAGACTTTCACTGTATATTGTTTTCCGTGTATGTGCAGAGATTCAAAATGATGTGTCAAAGACATTGCAAACATCATGGGACCTATAAAGACTGAATTAAGACCAGAAACAAAAGGTGCATGTCTCTTTCATATTTTAGAAGACAGAAATGCCGCTTTACTAATCCAGCCAGTTTACCAACGACGCTGTGAAAACCACGCACTACTAAATCCCGCTGATAATCATTCAATTTAAGGTTTGTACCGTCAAACAATCCAATTCAATGTTATTTATGAAGCATTTCTTTTTTAAAAACAACAGACTTTGACAAAGTGGTGTACAAAGCACCAAAACAACACAATAAAACAATAAAAACATTAATAATTACAAGATAAGAAAACACCACTCTCATTCTCAGTAAAAGCCAAAGAGTAAAAATGAGCTTTAAGACGTAGTTTAAAAACAGGCAACGAGGGGACCGATTCTAAATCGGGCAGGGAGATTGTTCCAAAGTTTGGGGGCTATAGCTGAAAAAGCTCAATCGCAGCTGTTTTTCATTTGAGTCTTTTGGGACTAGCAGGCCTCAGTGACCTCGAGGGGACATATGGAGTCAACAGCTTAGATATTTGAGCAAACTCACAGCTAGTTTGGAAATAAGACATTGTGCTACAGGCAACGTAGATGAGCATGTCATATGCCTAACTAAGGGCTTGTCATAAAGGCCAGTGTGACTTTACAGACTTAACAGTGAAATATTCAAGTTATGAAATCAGTTCTCTTCATCAGCTTTTGACTGTGAGTTATGATCTCTTATCTTATCAAGTTACGCTCTGTTCAAACACATTCTACTTTTGCTTCCATGTGAGCTCTTTGTGCTATTGTATTACAGTTTTTTCTGAATGCTTAAACCCTAACTGTGATTCTTGTAGCACAATCTCTAAAACTATTCAGACTTATAGCAAAACCACTCACTGAGTTTGCAAAACTAAAAGCACAAAAACTGCTTTGCACTCAGTTTGCAATTTTGTAACACACACTTTGCAAAACTGTAGGCACAATTCACTGCACAACACTCAATTACCAAATTTCCAACACACTCCTAGCAAAAGTATACACATGTATGGCTATCATTAACACTAATTTGCCAACTGTCTGGCACACTTTCACATGTGAAAACTTTTTTAGATAATTAGTTCACTTTGCAATCAGCCTAAGCACTATAATACAGGTAAGCTGTGTGTGCGGAGTACAATGGAGGGAGCAGAAAGAGTGAGAAGTAGAGGAGGCCGAGGAAGAGGACGTGGAGGTGAAGAAGTAGGATGAAGAGGACGACAAGGACAAGGAGGAGCAAGAGGAAGACGAGGAGGGGGGAGAGGAAGATGAGGAGGGGGGAGAGGAAGGGTAGGAAGAGTAAGAAATAGAATTGCTGATGACATCAGAGCTACAATAGTGGACCATGTAATCAACCGTGGAATGACCCTGAGGGTAGCTGGCCAACGGGTCCAGCCTAATTCGAGCCGCTACACTGTAGCAAGTATCATAAGGACATCTTGAAATGAGAATCGGTTAGTACAGTCACTTCGCACAAAGATTTGTAGCACTGCCATATGCCAATGAGAAACACACCAATACCATTGATGTAAAAATACTGAAATTGTACTTTACAGAATTGCTAGATGACCAGATGCTGGGGGCAGAGGAAGCATGTTCACTGCAGACCAAGTAACCCATATAGTCATTATGGCGATTGCAAATAATCCTATACTTGGAAATAGACACTTGTGTTCGTTTTGATGTGTTTGAATAAACACCAGTACTTGAAGTTTGGATCCCTCTATGCTTATGGATCTATGACAGAAGTATGAGCTCAAACTGACATAGCCTACCTTGTGCACAGAGAAAGCAAAAGCCAGATGTGTTTTGTATTCATACCATCAGTGTGCAGTTGGCGCATTGTGTGCTTAGTAGATGATGGCTTGTGTGTACTGTTTGATACGGAAACACCATTTTTACGAAGGTGTGAAGAGTTAATCTAGCTGTGTTCGCTTTTGCAAGAGAACTACAATGTTTTGATTATTGGGTGACAGGTTTTCTTATTTGTGTGAAGAGTTTTGCAAAATTAGCCAATAGTTACAAAAAATGTGCTTAAGCAATCAGAAAAAACTGTAATGCACATGTTAGCCAAGTTTTGCTGTAATACTTGCAGATGGTGCCCACCAGTTTCTGACTCATAAATTCAAACTTTATGAGTTGTATTGAAAGGTCATTGGACTTTTCAGCCCAGTTACAAAGCACAGAAAGCTGTAAATGCACATATAAATTTGCAAACACAACACATTCTGATTTGTTGATTTATGCAAAGTGTGCCCAAGAGTAGCAATAAAAAATGGTTTTCAATAAATGACCACAGCTCAGACTAGCTTATCCTTATTCTCTTTAATTAAAACAAAGAAAAAAAAATGGAAACACATGAGCAGTCAGGGAATCCATAAATAACGATTTCCAGCAAAGCTCAGGCTCTGAACATCATTCCCGAGTTAACTTGTTCCTTTTTTTTTGTCCTTTTTACAAAAACAGTGTCTCACCATCACATCTAAACTCATTCAACCCTCATTGTTCCAACACGTTCCTAACCCCAACCTGTTTTCTTTGCTGCAATAGTGTTTATGGTGATCACACAACATACAGAGCAAAGCTGCAGAATGCTGCACGTGGCACACAAGCAGAGAATCTGCAGTCTTGCTCCGTGGTGCGTTTCAACACCAGTCACGAGCGCCTACTCCTGGTAGGTGACACCAACACTTATTCCAGCTCCAGCTTCTTCTTCTTTTCAAGTATCTGAGAATCACAGTAGCTATAATCACCATAAACAAGACTGTCAGACCATACATTGTTTCCATGGCACTGGGCCAAATAAAATTGTTGTGCTGCAAGTGAATTTTAACAGGAATCTTGAAATTTATATCTTATATTTGATTTTTAAATAGCACTCCATTTGCTGTAGAAAAAAGGCTAACAAAATTAGTCTGGCTGAATTGGCCCCAGAGTTAGATTTGTCAAAAAAAAGGAAAAAATAAAGAAGATAAATTAATAATTTACTACATCAATTTATCTCTTTCATAACCATTACCTGGCTTTACTGATGCCAAATATAATATGAAAGCTAAGGACCATTTTCAGGAGCTTGGACAAGTTGGAAACCTCCAGACATGTAAAGTACAAGGTTGTTATGATCCAATTCTTTATATACTGACAGGTGCAGATGAAACTGAACTGGCTCTGGACTCTCGTGTTTTCCGTGTCGGTATGGTGACGACACAGCATGAAATTCCGACTGTGGCTTCTGGCAGCTCATCATCCTCAGTCCATTCATTGAGGTCAGGGTTGTAAACCTGAATGCATTTCTTGTACTTCTTCTCGCCCTCGTTCCAGCCACCGAGGAGATAGATCTTGCTATTCAAAATGGAAATCCCTGCTGTGCTCACCCCCGTGTGAAGAGGTGCGCAGTAGCTCCACTGCCCACTATGAGGGTTGTAAGATTCGACAGCAAGGACGTCCACCCTCTCCCCGCGCCCTCCTAGCTGGCTTCCGCCGATCACATAGGCGCGGTCTCCCACAGTGGCGGCACAGTGCCAGCCTCGAGGCGTGCTCAGACTGCTCTTATCCTGCCAGGTGTCAGTGGAAGGGTCGTAAGAGCACACAGACCTGGAGTAGGCGTTATTAATGTAACCTCCAGATACAAGTATTTTTCCGTCGATCACAGAGCTGCCGTGGCAGCAGCGGGGGACCTCCATGGGTGCTTTCATCTGCCACTGGTTGGAGGAAGGCACGTAGCACTCCACGGAGGCCTGCACACCATCAGCATTTCGCCCTCCGATGGCAAACAAGAGGCCATTGAATGTGTTGAGGCTGAAGTGGGTGCGCCTCTGGATCATGTTGCTCAAGTGAATCCAAGCATTGAACCGGGAGTCATACCTAAGGAATGCAAAAGGGATTATTTTATGCTACACATACACTAACTAAAATGACAGATGGTGGGCTTGCCTGTCTTAGTTCTTACCTGCAGAAGTTGCTCACGGCATGTTTTGCCTGGTTTCTTGCATCATTCTGGTCCTCACCCCCCGCAACATACAGGAATCCGTCCAGGACTGCAACACACTGATTGAAGCTCTTTGCTGGCATCTCCGTCAGCTTATTCCACACATTATCTGAATCTCTGTAGAGAACGTCTTTGCTGAGAGATTTCTCTGTCAAGGCAGGGCGTCCGCCAACTGTGAGAATCACTTTGAGACCACCACGTACTTTTGTTCTGCGTGACTGGAGGATGTTCTGTTGGTACGGAAGCAGATGGTAATTCATAGCATCGACGAGGAGGCGGTGGCACTCGGGGTCCTGCATCATTCTTGGCACACCTTGGACATGATTCACCAGGTCTTGGGGAGTGATAGTGCCAAACCTGATGAGAGTTAGCAGATCTGCCGCATACTTTAACCTCTTCTCATCAAAGTCCAGCCATTTCATGGCAATCTGGAAGGCTGTAACTTCAGAAGGTAGCTGCAGGGAATCATCTGACAGAAATTCGCTGATCTGCTCATAGGTTAGCTTCAGGAACTGCTCCATCTCAGAAAACTCAATGAAGTTCTCTCTCATGAACTTCTGAGTCGCTTCCTTGGTTTCTTTGAGGTCATAGGCATCAGCGATATTGGCTACGTACATGCAATTCTCCACACTGAGCTCCTGCATGAGGAAGTCACTGCACATCTTCACTAAGGTGCCAATCTGCAGCAGCATGGCTGCAGCAATAGTGCTGCCAATGCTGTAGAGCGACAGAGTGAGCTTTCCTGAGTATGCGTACGTAATTGCAGCAGCGAGGCCAACTGGTGAGAGGTCGTTCAGGTCTATCTTCTGGAGGGTCGAGTCCTTCTTCAAGATGTTTCTAATGTACTCACTGCAAGAGGCCATGACAACCTTGTGCACATCAAATGACTTTGATTTGGTGGCGACTGTTAGATCACAGAGGAAGCTTTCGTTTCTCATGGTGCTCAGACCTTCAAGGAGGTTCGGGGCATACACAGAATCAGTGACTTCAGTCGAAATGCAGCTAAAGCCATTTCCGCCTTCAAGCAGAGTGTTCAGCCCGTTAATCTTGTTGATGGGGCTGTTCTCAACCATCAGGGCCATATCATTTATGTCTCCCTTGCTCTTTTTGGTTGCCTTGTTCTTTTTGGGTGCCATGGTTTTAGCAGCAGAACACAGCCCGGACCTTCTGAAAAATGAGCACATAAATGTTAGCTTTTTTAGTCTATTTCAACTTGAATGGATAAAAAAGTGTTTTATGAGCGAACTAGATAAAACCAGCTGCAGATAAAGTGCGACAAATGCAACTTGTGACAGAAATTAATTTTTCTGGGTTATCTTATTGATGAAAGCAACTCATTTTAAGCAGTGGGGACAGGGGCAGCAAAAGACACAGCTACCCAAGCTAATAGGTAAAATAACTGGGTAAAAAAGAGCACCCGAGAAAGCAACTGAAGAAAGTGTTCAGCTCTTTGTGAAAGACCATAAGGACAAATAGTTATAGACATTCAAAGACTTTAAGGAAGATTCAGATAACCCTCAGAGAAATTCCTGCACAAAAGGGACAGGGCGGAGGCTAAAATGAACTGAGGCAAAGCAGAAAAACTGATTGTTAAAGATTTGAAATTCTGTTTGGAACTCATTGGTGCCCCGTCCCCAGGGCTAAAGAAGAAAAGGGAAAATCTAGCTTAGTGTCACAGTGTGGGGTACGAGAGCCAGCACGTGTGAGGACATGAGGGTTCAGGAGGTGCACATGGCACCCTTTATCCTGAAAATCACATAGTCAGGCTTTTAGGGCAACATATATTGCCATCCAGCCAACTTGTCTTTTGGTAAGAACCTTGCTTATTTTAACAAGACCATAATGAACTGCACTGAGCTCACCATACCCTGTGTGAACACTGAAAATGAGCTTATATTTTTCAATGAACAATAAAGTTTTTACAGTTTTAAAATGTGATGTGTTGTCCTCATAGTATCATCAATGAGCGAATAATTGCTATCTGTTTTGTATTTATATTTTATATTATCTTATTATATTTCTAATTTATATTAATCATTTTCTTGTCAAATATGTAAGATGTCTCCACCTTCAATGTTGGTTTTGTTTTGGAACTGTTCAGATTTCTTTTGGCAGATTTGAAAACGTGTGCTACCAGGTGAGCCAGGAGTGTTTAAGTGCATCAGCATGCTCCCTCGTTGCATCTGTCACAATTTATCAGCAGCATGTCCAGGAATAGCAACACTGGCCGGCTCACCCATGACGTTCCTTTTATAGACTTTGAGACATGAACAGCAGGCCTAATGTCCTCTGACTGTTTGCTTGTTCTTTTCTTTTTTGACACTTTTCTTTCATAAATTGTTTCAAGTTTGTCTTAAAGTCTACAATGACGACCGTATACAAGACAAAACACTATCAGAAACGTCATTGCTGGCATTATTTACCACAGGCCTAGCAGACACAGATAGTTCTTTTTCCCATGCCTATGTTTGAAAAATGAAATTACAAGTTCTACTCATCAGACATTTTTGATATTTTGAAGCACAATATTTGGAGCGAGAAAGCAGATTTTCTGTTCTGTAAAAGCTTACAAATGCTGATGTACGAGCTTCCTCTGACTGCCTCCTGCTTTGTTATAATGCCAAACAATCAAGCTTTAGAAACTTACCTAAAAAATGAAGTTGAGGCCGGTGAAGAGGGAGCTTGCACCTCCAGTTACTGGAGCAGGAGAGAGACCAGCCGTCACCCCCGTGGAAAGGGATATGCAGTAAACTCCTCCTCCAGGGGAGTGGGTTCCAATCAAGTATTGTGCAATACCAGTGGCAGAAGACCCTCAACGTGAAAGTGTCCCACAATAGCCTGTAATCATCTGATAACAACATACTGCCGGGTGGCTGTGTATCCTCAGTGGGATGCCATGTGTTACGTGATTAGTGCAAACAACTTTGTACACTTTTACAATAAAACTATTAAAAGTAAATATTCATTTGCAGACACGATGTCGCTGCCAAATAAAGGTTTAATTATAGAGAGGCACGTGCAACATTTAAGCAACGTTAAAAATGTAATTGCAAAATTCACAGTGACCATACTGTCATTTGTTTTACAGCTTTTTTTATTGTAATATTTTTTTTGTTTTACAGAACATTCATGTATTCCTAAAATACAGCCAGCTTACATTAAAATGATGTTGTAATATTTACAGCAATTAGTGTCCCAGTACAGCACATTTAATGATCTGCATGCTAAAAGGCTACAGCAAAAGACAGAGACAGCAGAAGTCTGAGGAGATGTTGAATAAAGGTGAATTCTGCAGCTTGAGAAAGCATAAAGATGAAATATTTAATAATAATAATAATAATAATAATAATAATAATAATTATTATTATTATTATTATTATTATTATTATTATTATTATTATTAAATACTCATTAAAACATCAGCATGTAATTGTGGGGACTTTCTCTTGTCAGGTCTTAACTTTACAGTATAAAGTGACTTGAGGGGATTGTTGTGATTTGGCATTATATGAATAAAACTGACTTGAATTGAATTGTTCTGAATCAAATAAATTATTTTTTCAAAACTAACCTGTTTATAGATACAAAACCTTCACTTTTTTAAATCACACCAGCATGGATTATTGCTGTTTGCTGATTTGAAGGGTGCTATATCCATTTTATTGGCCTTACACGTGTGTTCAAAAGGCCAACAGCTTCCAGATAGGCGCCTGCAAATGACCAAAATTGAGTTAAGTCAATTTTAATTTAATTCAGTCAGTACCAAATCTCCACGATAGCCCGTGGGCACCTCTGATTGTAAGACCCACACAGTAAAAGGTCCCATAGCAATAATATTCTCAAGAAGCACTATATGTTACCGGTTCATATACACGTATTTATTATAAATTGTTGTAATTATAGGACCCCCCTCCCAGTAAATGCTTTAAGAAGCAGCTCTTTAAACAATAGGCTTAAGATGATCCAGCATTAGTGGCATCATTTTAAAAGCCACACCTCACATACCATTATATCATTTGCCACTAGTTCCGCCCATTACTATAATAGTGTCATCAACGAGCGCGCGCTGCCCGCTGTGTGTAGACGGCTTCACGTGAGTCACCGTGATGGCCAGCAGCTCTGATGTGGTGAAGAAAATCATGAGGCTCAAACGTCAGCTCTCAGACAAAGCAGATCCTGCTACGGTAGTTATCGTTTGATTTAAACGGTTTAAAACGTTTTTCTAATCCCAAAAACCCGGAAAGTTTTGAAGAATTATTTCACCGCTGTTTTATTACCGGCTGAACAAATCCCACCTGCTTTAGTCATGGCTTTGTCTAATCATTGGCTCACAACACCTGCTGCCACATCGGGCGCTATTTAAAAAATGACTTTGTTCCCTTAATGAAAATTATGAAGCTCAATTTGATTTTTGTTTTTGTATATATTTTGTATTAGTATATGTGTGAACAGAAGCTGAGCTGGCAGTGTTTCCCTGCCGCTTTCACACAGCACTGAAAATCCTTTGATTTGGTGTGTGTGTGTGTGTGTGTGTGTGTGTGTGTGTGTGGAGGGTCAGGCTGTTTAAACTGGAGGCGCTTGGCTGCTGCTAAAAATGGCAGCTCCTGCAGTTGTTCAGCTTATGGCTGCTGTCCATCATCAGTGCACTGCAGGCAACTTTAACCACCTATGCCTGTGCCGTATAAGCCTTCTCATATCGTCTTTGTATCCCGTGGATCAATTTTCAGTTGAGGAATTTACACGCAAAATCTGTAAATGACCAATTTAGCTTTAAAGACATAAGCTGGTGCTACTACTACTACTACCACCTCCCATCAGCCAGCCACGGCTATATCCATTTATAGTTCAGGGTAAAAGGAGCAGTCTAAGTGGGTGTGTAAGGTCCCCATACATAGGTTCTGCTCTAAAATGCACAGTCAGCTACTGTGGCAATCCAAAACCAGGACTGCCATATTTGGCAAGTCAGTTTATCTTTGACAGAGGTCCCATTCTAGGTACTTTTTAACCAAAAACAATCAATCGAATCACCTTTATGTTGACAAAAATGCTTGAACATTATGAAATGCACCACAGCATGGCTGCAGGGATAATATGCTTGTCACTCTTTCCAGGTTCTAAAAATCTTGCAGAAACTCAAGGATCTGGATATCACTTTAGATGTTCTTGCCGTGAGTCTCTTATTCACAGACTGTTTTTTTGTTGATGTACATTGTGGTTGATTTTCATTTTTATTCCCCTGATAATGGTCTGATCATCAATTAGGAGACTGGAATTGGCAAAACTGTTAACTCCTTACGCAGACATGAACAGGCTGGAGAATTAGCAAAGTCTCTAGTAAAAGGTTGGAAAAAGCTGCTCTCCAAAGAATCCACAAGGTAAAGTGCATTTAACAATAAAACATTGCTTCTTAATTTTATGTGTTTAGCGGCTTAATCTTGAATTTTCATTCTCCGCAGCCGTGGAGAAGATGGGACTTTCTCTGAGAGCCTTTCTGTGAAAGACAAACTAGATGATCAAAGCAGTCCAAATAATGGAAATTTGGAAATGGAAGATGTGAACAATAATCTTCTAACATCTCATCACAGTAAGAATAGTGATTCTTCAGATGACGGCAACTTTAAAACAGGGAAAAGGAAAATGGATTCACAGAAAGGACAATGTGAGGGACGGAAAAGAAAAACAGACTGTGAGAAAAGTCCAGAAAACCAGTACGTCTCCCGGCACGACGTGTTGACACAGAAGGACAAAATGGACAAGAAGAAGAAAAAGGATCGGAGCGACCGAAAACCTGGAGACTGCGATCGTCTGCTCGGAAACAAAAACTTGAAGGAAAGCCAACAAAAATCCAGATCTGATTCCAGAGAGAAATGTAAAAGTGCCTCTGAGAGTGGGAGGTTCGGGTCAGACAGGGAGAAGAACACAAAATCAAAGCTTTCGAAAGAGTCGAGGGGAGGCAAGGAGGATGACAGAATGTCAGGAATGTTGAGAAGCTCCGACGCCCAAAAGAGAAAAACAAAGCATATAACTTCGCTGGAGTCTGAAAGGGAACATTCAAAACACAAGAAGGCGAAAACGAATGAGACTAAAAGTGATCCAGAGGAGCCCTCTATGTCTTTTGAGTCCTACTTGAACTATGATATGACTGTTTACAAGAGAAAGGAGCGATCTGGAATGAGAAAGCCGCCCAAAAAACCCAAGATGATTCCCAGTGAGCAACAAATAAAAGATCCTGTAATTAAAAATATGGAGTTGGCCCCAAAACAGGTATATTTGTCAAGAATCTTTGCTTACGGAGAAAAGGCCAACTTGCTGATGCTGATTAACAATGCCTCATTATTTATAGAAGTTTCTGGAGCCTGTAATGCACCTGATGAACATTCCTTTGCCTGCTGCTTTACCTGAATGTGACAAGCCCTCCAGCTTTGACTACTATGAAAGGAAAGGTACACGTTCAGTAAATGCAGGTGTATTTTCAGCTTTATCATTTGGCTCTTGACACCTCTGCTTTCGTTTTAAAGTGGAGAAGGAGCCTGTGGAGCCTGATTTCTGTGACGTCTCTGAGGAGTCTGCAGTCTTCACCGGCCAGCGTCTCAACAGGAAGATGCAGGTGTACTCTGGTGCCAAGACCGTTTTTCTCCCAGCCATGCTGAGCTTGTACCAGCAGTGTATCCGCACCCTCCAGAACAACATTAACTGTGAGTGAAGCCCAGGAAGACATTTTTTCCTAGGCTCTGTTGGTTTATGTCTGATTTAATAATTAGGTGCAGGCATCTCTTCTTAGTGCTTTATGAAACTGGCGGGGTCCCGTTTGAAATCCTCGAGCCTGTGTTGGAGAAGTGTACCCCAGAGCAGCTGCTACGCATCGAAGAATGTAACCCAGTAAGAAAGTGACACGCCAACATGTTTAGTGCAGAACAAAACCTTGTGGCCACTTTAATAGGTCTACCTGACCAGCAGTGGGTTTACTCCTCCCAGTTTGTACCTGTAAATCTGGGTTGAAAGCCTTGTTTATCTGCTTTTCCTTAACCACCTAATCATTACTGTTTGTGATATGGATTAAGAAATCAGTTTTAAGAGTTTCATGCCCCTTTCCCAAAAAAAGCAAATATTTACCCAATAGGAGTCAGGTGATCTACCACATAACCTGAATATTTGTGGATATAATTTTTATGATAATGATCTAATGATAAGTACACAAATATAAATCTGGATTTAAAAGGTTAGCATTTTTAACTGCACTACTTGAGGCAGGGCTGTGAGGAACTTTGATTTTCATTATACTTCCTGGTTGGTTATTAATTTATTAAATACTTTTCAGTCTATCTGGTATCAAAAGGTGAGAAGTGCACAATTAAAGTTCCCATTTTTACATCTTATGTTTGTTTAGAGAAATGGACCCTACAATAATGTGAAATTGGAGAAAAGCAGAATACCCATGAGCTGGGATTGTGAAATTGGGCAATCGGTTTATATTTTATATGAAAGGACAGTTACACAAATTCTTCCAAATTAGTTTTTTGATCCTCTAGTCAAAGTTTTTTTTCCAGTCGTCCTCCTTGGCTATCAGTACAACAGATGATCTTTTTCATATAGGCAAGATTCAACATGTTTTTGATACTGCCTATGTGTCTTCTCTGGGCTTTGGCTAATAAGGTGTACACCTTCAGTCAACAGAGAAGTCTAAACTTGCGTGCCAATGGAAAGTGCATCTTTGTGAGAGGGCTCCCACACTTGGCATCGATGATCGAGCCACATTCAAACTTTTAGACTGCGCACGTCATGCAGAACAATGTTTATTTGAATAACCTAACCTTCTGACCTCATTATGCTTTATTTATTTTGTTTTGTTTGGTTACAAAGTATGTAGAGGATGTTGTCTCCTCCAAGGAGGTTATATTTTTCATAGCGTGTTTGTGTAATACTGTAAACACAATAGCTTGAAATATTCTAAGTGATTTCTAATAAAACTTTGTAGGGGTGTAGATTTGGGGTCATGTTAACAATTCATTAAAATTTGGTTTGGCCACAAGGTCTTCAAGGCCTGGACAAAAAAAGGACTTGGAGACGTGATTGTGACAAATGTTGTTTTGTCAATTTCACATCTGCCGTTCTTTCAAATTGACCCCAAAATGCTTCTTATCTTTAAAGTATTGTTGAGAGAGAATGAGCTGCCTAATTAGAAATACACTGAAATATACTGTGTATACTGTGGTATATTATAGTTTAATAAGGTCAAGGTATTTATGTGAAGTTATTTACAAAATTAATGCCCATCATCTATTAATTATTCCAATGTAATTGTGTAAACATCTGTCGTGGTACTCTTACTGTACTACAAATATCTTAATTTTTTTCCCCCCCCATTCATTAATTTTGCAGATCTATGTCGGCGTGACAGACCATTTATGGGGCAAACATTGTCAGAGAGACTTCAAAGACTCCAAACTTCAAGAGTATGAATCATGGAAAGAGATGTACATCAGGCTATCTGAAGAGAGAGAAAGGAAACTGAAAAGACTGACAAAAACTATTGTCTCAGCACAATCTCAGAAACCCAAAGGTGACTGCTCTACACTGAATGCAACTCGGGTCATTCCTACTGGTGATAATTCAGAAATAAAACAGCCATATGGTCGATGTAAGACATTTTATTGATTGATATTCATCCAGAAGTTCTGTATGAATTAAAACTCTGAAATTTGTAAAAAGTAGAAGAAAAGTAGTCTCTAGTGAGGTTTGTTTTGTATACTGGCTTTCATTAGACCTTTTTTTTTTTTTCTTTTTTTTGGCATCTCTTAGGTCGGCAGGTGAAGATGGCATTTATTCACACGGTTGCCAAGCCACCGAGAGATGTGCGAATTCAGCAGGAAATTCATGGAACTGCTGTTCAGCAGCCTCATCAGCCCAGGAGCAGGTGGGTTTCAGCCTCCTACATACAGATGATACATCTTCTGACCAGGTTTTCGTAAAATCACATTAGAGCATATTTTTCTAATGTTTATATATTCATGACATTTATATTATTGGTCTCAATATTAAGTACACGAACAAAAAGCCCATAAAAGAGCTTTTCTGGGGGATTTATATGCATCTGTTTATCTTTGGCAAAGTGTGGACACCTGGCTCGTTCTGTTCCTTTTCCACATAATAGCCCTTAACCACAACGTGATCACTAAACAAGAGCAGCTTAGCGGGGTCATAACCCATCAGAGATTCATGTGATAACGGTGGGCGAAATGCTTTTTGGGTGAGCTTGGCTAAACACAGGAATTAGAGCAATGTGCTGGATAAACTGGTTTTATTCTAGTTGTAGAGAGCCTTGGGTGCTTTTGTTGTGAGTTGTTGCAACATGGGATGTGCTCACCAGCAGTGTGTAACACCGATCTTTGGAGGTAGATGGACACTAATTTTGTAGTTTCATCTGCATTGTTTTTTTGTTTTTTTTTACTCTTTTAAATAGTTCAGTTTATTTCCTCTGTTCAGTGTCAAGATTCAGGACAATCGATCGAAGCAGAGTTATGAGCCCAGCAGGCCCAGCAGCACCAGTTCAGGGGGAAGCGGAACACAGGACGCGCGCAAAAAAACAAGTGAGCTGGTAGTTTATGGCTTTCCAAGCCTCCCAGATTGATTGCTTCAGTTGTTTCTTTTATGCATATTTTTCACTGATCATCAGGCTGGAGGTTAAATGAATACATGTGCCATGTGCATAGTAATCCTGACATCATTTTACCTGATGATTTATACTTTTCTTTGTTCTCACAGGAGTGGCTCCAATGATGGCGAAGTCCTTGAAGGCATTTAAGAAACAGCTCGGACGTAGATAAGTGTTTATACAATGCTACGGTGTGGATGTGCACAACATGAACTCGATCAATGATTAACTCTGGGCAGTAATAAGCCTGTGTTCACTTTAGATTATTCTGTGTTGCTTGTCTATATGTACTGTGATCAGGCAGTGCCATATTTCTTTTCTGCAAGTTGTCTTCACTATTAAATGGGCCATGAAGTCAGCAAATTTACTTGGCTTTGATTTTGTCTCTGTTCTTTAAGGGGAACAAGGTCATCCATTTAATGGCATTTGGTGCCCTCTAGAGGATATTTTGTTAAATATTTTTCTCTTTTGAAATTGGAGAGTTCATAGTCATATTATATGGGCATTTTGACATTACTGATATCATATCTCTCAGCTCTTGCAGGACTATAAATTCAAAACTGAATCCAAATGTAGCAAACGTGTCAACTTTATGTGCGGTACTGTGCAGTCTTGAGATATCCCTGATTTATTAATATTTTGCTCCAAAGAGCTAAAGCTGGACTCTGTTCTAGTTTTTTTTTTTTTTCTTTTAAAGTGGTCTTGAGCAATAGTTGACAGAAGCCATTTCAACAGACAAAAATAATGGCTGCTTTCTTTGCTCATTTTGAATCCAGTAACCACTTTCAGAGGAATGTTTTGTCTAAATCACTTAACGCTGACCTGTGACTCATCCAGTTACAAAAAAGGCAGAAAACTCATGGGATGAACCAATGTTGTGCCTGCACATAACAGTTTTAATTTGGGTCTTTAGGCACTTTTCTTTGGTCAAATCTGCAAAAAATCCAAAGATGAGTGTGATGGGGGAAAATGGTATTTATGCACAAGCAAAGGTTTCCAAAATATTCTTTGCTGAAAATGTGGTATATCACTGCATGGCGTTCTTATAAAACACACAGGATACTGGACAGATGGAAGATGGCCCTTCAGTTTGATTCATCTGTTTACTGAAGCCTCACTAGGCATGTCTGTGCAAAGGGTGTCTGTCAAGAAGTCATTAAGAAAGGGAGATGGGGAGAAAAGTCAAGAATTGGACTGCAACAGGTCTTATGGTGAGTGCAAATGTGAAACTTTTGGATTAAATGGTCAGTATATACGGAGGTCAAAGA
The DNA here is from genome assembly GCF_057382095.1 of Aulonocara sp. 'chitande type north' Nkhata Bay. Taxonomy (NCBI): domain Eukaryota; kingdom Metazoa; phylum Chordata; class Actinopteri; order Cichliformes; family Cichlidae; genus Aulonocara; species Aulonocara sp. 'chitande type north' Nkhata Bay. Next base: position 28,253,871 of record NC_141356.1, read on the forward strand.
GGTACGACAGTTACTACAGTCCTCTGTAAAACAAGGTGGAGGATCTATCTTGGTTCAGGGTTGCATTTCAGCCAGTGGTGTTGGATCTTGTCAAGGATGAAATTTTCATCACAGCAAAGTGCAGATTGTGATCCACCACAACCAATGATCCCAAACATACTGCCAATACGGTGAAAGCATACCTGGATACAAAAACACACAATGGAGCACTGAGTCAGGAATTTACGTCCCCAGAACCTGGACTTTATAGAAGCAGTGTGTCAGTGCGCCCCAGGGCAGCTGTGGCTACAATGTAGCTTGCTATCGCCAGTGTGTGAATGTGCGTGTGAATGGGTGAATGACTGAATGTAGTGTAAAGCGCTTTGGGGTCCTATGGACTAGAAAAGCGCTATACAAATGCAGGCCATTTACCATTTACCATCATCTTGGCAGAGAACGGAACAAACGGAAACTCTGAGGGTTAATGAAGCAGTCCTTCCACAAGAGGACCAAATAAATAAGACAAATGGAGCTGATGCTGACCCTTAGAAGGATATAATCAAGGGATTATTTGTCGTACTCCGCACATTCCTCAAGTCTGACCTCGGCGAAGTAGCAGAGGGCAAAAGATGGCTGCAGCACAATGATTCACACTTGTGCAAACAAACTGTTAATGTTTCTGCATCTTCATCAAAGTCAAAGTGCACAAAGCCATTGTAGTTGACCTAAACCAGGTATATAGCTGTCAGTGGGTAATTGGTTGAACAGGGTTTATATCCTATTGGGTAAGGCAAGGCAAGGCAAGTTTATTTGTATAGCACAATTCAACAAGGTGATTCAAAGTGCTTTACAGAGACAATACATTTAAGAGTGGGAGTTGCCAAAGTCAGTGCATTAAGTGTCACACCTCCAAAAGTACAAAATGACAAAATACAGCAAGTACAACCACAATTCCAAAAGTTTGTATACTGTGTGAAATATGGGGGGGAAAAAAAACCTGGAATGCGATGATTTGCAGATCTCACAAAACCACATTTTATTCTCAACAGAACACAGAAAATATAAAACGAGAATATTGTTTTATTTCTAAGAAATAAACTTTTTTCTTTTTTTGCTGTCAACAATTTCAAAATAAGCTACCTTTTTTTTTTTTTTTTTTCTAAATGACATCAGAAACAGCAGTATGCGACATTACGTGATGGCAGAGCTTCAGTTCATCCTTTGTCATTTTTTTTTTTTTTTTTTTTTTTTTTATTTATTTATTTTTTAATAAATAGGACAGGGGGAATGAATGAGAGAAAGAGGGGGAGAGAAAGAAAGAAAACCAAAGGGGAGAAGAGATGGTGAGAAGGGGGGGGAAGAGAGAGAAAAAAAAAAAGAACTCCTGGGTCACCTGTATGGAGAAAAAAAAAAACAAACAAAAAAAACAAACAGAGGAGACAGCAAACAACAAAGAGCAACATAATAATAGAGAAAACAAAGCACCATCACAATAAACTAGCTAGTCATAGATATCAATATTTACTAAATAATAAACGATATTGTGCAGCACGCAAGATAGACAGCGCACAGTGTGCTTTGAGGCAGCAGCCAAGAAAGCTTTAGTCCGCGTCTGTGAATACCCATGTGTGCATACCTGTGTGGATCAGCATGCTTGCATTCCAAAGGTTTCTCCATGTAATGATCTGCTAGGGAGTGTGGGGGGGCCACAGCCCCGTCCTCCAGGGTGTGAAGCGGGTATGGAGGAGATCAAAACTCCAGACATCCAGAGGCCCCCAGAACACAAGAGACCATGGAAGACCAACAGAGGGGCAGCCGCGCCACTGTTCCAGTAAGAGCTGAGGAGAGTCCCAGATGAGAGCTCGCCCAGCAGCCGCGGAGCAGAAGTCAGGGGGAGTTGCAGTGACGCGCCCGTGAGCTCCGCCGGCCCCCAGCTGTGCCTGAGTGACCGAGCCCCAGGCCGAGAGGCCGGGGGCACCCCACCTCCATTGTTTTATTTCTAAGAAATAAACTTTTTTCTTTTTTTGCTGTCAACAATTTCAAAATAAGCTACCTTTTTTTTTTTTTTTTTTTTTTACAAAATAGTATAAAAATGTCTCAGTGTAAAGATTTTTCTATGCCCTATTGTGAATACAACAATCAGTTGCCCTCCAATTTTATTTACATTTTACATAGTATCCCAGCACTTTTGGAATTGGGGTTGTATAAACATCTGCCCAGTGTGACAAATTTAGATATTTGTTTTAAGGCTGCAAAGTGTTTAGAGTATAAATCCCAGATGTCTCTTTATGGAGCAGTGACTTGCGGTGACATGAAGAAGGTAACTGCTTTTTAATAATACAGTCTGTGAATAATGCTATCCAATATTATGATCTATGTTTTTTATACATTTTTCAGTCTGCATGTCTTAAAAGTTGCACAGGGGCATCTCAAAGTAGATGTTGTGCAGCTGCAGTTGATAAAAATGTAATGGAGGACTTTCCCAGTATGTGGTTGCATAAGTACCTGGTATTTGACAATTAGAACACTGTGCACAGTGGCCATGGCAAAACAAACAACCATGCAGACTGGTTAGACAGCCATGTGAAGGTATTTCTGCATACAGCGGAAAATGCTGAAAAACTCAGTTACTTTTGGTGCTCTCGGGTGGCGCTTCATTAATAACAGAAGTGAAATTTTCTGCATGAGCTCAGCAACACTTTTGAAAACCACTGTCAGAAAACACAGTTTGTCTCTGCAACCATAAAATCAAGTTAAAACTTGGAGATTCTGAGAAAAACAGAATTACAAGTAAAGTTTCGTTTGTTTTTGTTTTGCTCTTCGCTTTCCTTCTTGCCACTCTGCCCCTGGCATTGTTACACTATAAATGTAACAAATCTAAAAAGAAAAAGAAATCGGCTAACAATAGGAGTCAGGAGGAGACCAGGATTTTTCTTGCTAAAGGTGCCACAGTTTAGTTAAAAAAAACACAACAGAAAAAAAAATGCTGTAACTTTTTCTGGGTACAAGCTCATGTAAGATGGACTGAGGCAAAGTGGAAATCTCTTGTGGTTTCTGATGAATCTATATTTAAGGAAAATTTTTGGAAATTATAGATGATGGTCTCCGGGCTAAAGATAAAAGGGACCATCTGACTTTTTACCAGGGCGAGTTTTAAAAGCAAGCCTCTGTAATGTTGTGGGAGAGTGCATGTGGCACAGACAGATACATAAATGTCCGATTAAACAATGACGTTTTATATATAAGCTCTTCTTTGGTTTAATGGCTCTGTAATAAAAGAGTCCAGGGGAAACTGGTCTTCCAGACCTGGCAACTAAACATTTAGTGCTTTATGAAGAGCAGGAGATGCAGCATAGTGTTAAATTTCCCCCCATCCTAGCCATTTTTAGGTGTGTTGCTTGCATCAAATTCAAAATGATTAGGTACTAAAAAAAGAAAAGAAAGAGAATGTCCCAGTTTTGATGTCAGTGTCAACTTTAATCTTACAGGAGATTTTGAATGATTGATTGTCAGACTGTTTTATTTCAAACATGTACAGTTATCTGAAATAGCAACAAAATACATTGTAAATAGAAAAAAGTAAAGAAAATAAAATTGCCACAAATATCAATACACAACACAATGTACATGTTTAAAAAGGAGTACGATGATCCGAATCTTTTAAATCTATTTCATTAGATATGAACTCAACACAGGATAAAGAAACAAAGGCAAAAATAATAATAGGATTTATTATTAGTTATATAATATTTATATTAGTTATTGTGTGTAGGCTTGTAAGAATAAAACTGTTTTAAGCTCGCTTTTGAATTTAGCTGTAACTGACCTCAGGTCAGCTGGCAGCTTGTTGTGAAGAACAGGATCAAAGTAAGAAAGTCAAGACACTTAGATTTAATTCAAGGAAGGAGTTAAAAGATCTGCCCCTGATGACCTGAGAGGTCTGACTGGGTAAAGATACCGAGATGCACTGGGATTTTATCAACTATAATAAAAGGATTTTAAAAGGTAAGTCTGTATTAAACTGGGAACCAGTGAAGTGGCTTTGTCAGTTTTAAGACATTGTATTTGTACCATTTTAAATGAGATCTAAACATTGAATATATTATGTGAAATTCATTGCTTTCTGTTTTTATATTGAGTTCACACAGTATTTCCACGCTTTTTTTGTTGAATGAAATTGAATGAAATAAAATAAAATAAACAAAGCAGGTTAAAATAGTACAGGATAAAACACTGGAACCCTTTAAACCTGAACCATGGACTAATTACCAGAAAATTATATTTTTTTAAACTAAAGTACTTATTGAACCCAATGGCATTTTAAAAAAAGGAAATTAAATCACAATTTGCATATATGAGTAGTACAGGTCTTAAAAACTCATGTATCAAGTATGAGTACCTTGCAAGTGAGTAACAAGTTAAAGTTGTAGACATAATACAGGTTTGAACTCGGATAATTCACATACTTGAGGTCCGGGGTTTACACTGTGGGTGCCCTTCCCCCGCCCCGGGCCGCTGCCAGTCATCTGTGCCCTATCATGGCGGCCCCGTGCGGGACGGGATCCAGAGGAGGGACCGGAGGGAGGAGCAGCCTGGAATGATGACGTAGGATTGGAATGAGGGAGTGAATTTTCCGGGTCAGAAACAGGACGGGAGAGGAAATTAACTCCAGGACGAGACGAAAAAAAAAGAAAAAAACCACACGAGAATGCCGCCCTCCTTTACACTGAGATGTAGCCCGTGTGTTTAACGCTTAAGAGGGGGCTTTAAAAAAGGCGGACGTTGGACGAGGAACCGAGTGGAGAGAAAAAACAGGTGTCTGCAAACTACAAAGTGAACCTACGACGGGGACTGGAGCACCCATGTTACTCGCGACCTGCGGAACGTTAGCTCGGTAACGTTACAGCGGCTGACTTACAGCGGGAGTTTCGGTGTTTACTTGCCTGCGAGTTTCGCCTCGCTTGTGTTTGTCGGTGGCTGTCCCGCCATAGCAATCTGTTGCATCTTCCACCATCTCCTCCTCCCCGCTGCTTCTTTTATCGCACGGGTACGAGATTTATTTCCACCTTCCCCGTGATGTTTAACTGTATACCCCTGTGGCGGTGCAACCGTCATGTCGAGACGATCGATAAACGCCACTGCTCCCTGCTCTATGTGCCCGATGAGATTTTTCGCTACGGACGGAGTTTGGAGGAGCTGTTGCTGGATGCCAACCAACTCCGAGACTTGCCCAAGGTAAGGAGAAAGCAGCTTCCGCTCGTTTAAATTAAATGGCAGGTAACTGAGCTGATCTGGCACCCCGTCTAGGTGGGATCCGGGCACGAAAATTACACAAGATCAGTAAAGTGAGACACCGTAAGGGTGGAAATTTCCCCCAAAGATACACATTTACACCGCAGGGTAGCTAGAATTATGATTCACAATCTTAAAACTTAAGCTCTCAAATATTCATCGCGCTGATACTACTATCTGAACTGCTGAACCTGTTTGGGCAGGTTATGATGACCTTTGTGTTTGTGCTTTTTCCTTACATGTAGTATCTTTCTGCATGACAGAGAGCCATACATGCAGATGATGTAGCTTATGTATATTTTCCCCTGGGAGTATAGAGTTAAACAGCACTGCTGCTCCAGGCTGATATTTATCCATGAGTATGGATGTCAGATTTTAATTAAGAGAAATGCAGTCATCATTTATGTGGATGTGGTTGCCAAGCAGGAAGAGGCATTCACTTCTTTAAACGAAACAGCTGTTTTTGCTCTTCTCTAATGCAAATGCTGAATGGCCTTGGATATATGTTGGCGAATGAAGCAACCTGTCTGCTGATAAAAGCACTGAGACCTCTATAAAAATTCCAGCGAGGAGATCATAATTTTCCGTCTGTGGCAATAAGGTAGCTTGTAATAAAACCAGGAATAGACAATAGATAAATGATAGGACAATCAACACTGTAAGTGGGTATTGTACTATGACTACTAGTCAAGAGACACTGCATGTACAATGAATTGTTTTAGGGCTATCTGATAGCACAACTTGGCAGCACTAACTAACATAAACAGGTACTTTGACATTAAAAATAGCAATCTTTGCTGTGGGTTGGTCATGATCATGGCTGATGCTTCATCTGCTGCTAATACAAATTTGAAAAAAAAAAATAGCCCTATCACAAGCTTGATATCACAATTTTGCAGAGACCAAGGGGATGCTGTCAGATTACTTTTCCAAAAAAAAAGGAAGCAGAATTGAGAAACAATCATGCTGAGACCACACATCCACAAAGTTTTACTAATATGTACGTGAATGTAATCACTCAAGTGAGTCACTAATGGATTGTCTTGAAAAGTTCTGTAAAGCCAAACTGCTTTTCCCCCTGACATTAGATATTATGACTAAAGTCCTGGTCCTTCATCCTTTAAGAGCAACCACGTATTTTGATTGCAGGCTTCTCAGTGTGACTTACACTCTTGGTGAAGTTGGGATACACAATCCTAGTCTGTTTACATGTGACCTTAGAGATCTGGATTACTACTCAGAAGATTTACATGTTTTTTCCCAAGCGCATGAATGGGTCATGTAGACTTTTCTGGCTGAAGATACCTCGCCTGACATTAGTATTCTCTTTAGCAGAAAAGTTGGTTTTTAGAAGGTGCCCTTGGTTCAGCTCTGAGTACATTTTAAGGTGGAGAAATTGTTACTCGTTCATGCTGTAACCTAGGAGTAGTAATTCATTGGGTTTACAGCTGTTCCTGACAAGCAAGACCTTCCTGAAGTCACGGTGGGTCAGATGGAAAGCTTTGGTTCTGGAGGGCAGTTTTCTGCTCAACCTTTCTTCCTTGTGTCAAAAAGCTGAGATGTAGCCATTTTTAAAGCTGATGAACGTTATCTAAACAGGATGTACAGTGATTTGGTCTGCAGTTTTCAGAGAGCCACGCAGGAAAGAAAAGACCACAGAAAGAATATTTTTGGGTCTGGCATGAGCATAGAAACGTGATGGAACAGAGATAATGTGAGCAACCTCCCATGGCTGTGCCACACTGCTTACTTTGTCCATCGAAGAAAGCACAGGAACAGGTATTCTGTCTGAAAACAAAGACTGCATTATGTGTTTTGTTGTTGCTTCACTAGAGCAATTGTGTGTTCTAGCATTTTCTAATGAAGTCATAATGAATCAATGACCTGAATTGTAAAGTACAGACTGATAAAGCCCCAAACAAATGCACAAAAAAGAGAAAGGGGAAAAAAAAAATCCCCAACACTTGACAGACTGGATATTTGCACCAGACAGGATGCAGTTAGCAGGTGTAATCTCACTGTGACGGTGGAGACAGAACTGTGTGACATTTAAGCTATTTCTACACTTAGTTCACAAATATTTTAAGCATGTTTAGGGGATGGAGGGGTTGCATCATTTGCGTGGTGACAACTGAAAGTGTTGTCATCAATGCTTGCCAAGAGAACCCAAGAAACGCTCGACTGGGCAAACTGTTGTATCCGTCCAGTCCAGTGCGCACCTCGCAATCTCATTACATTTGCCTCGGAGGTGGCTAACTGATCGCACTGAAGCCTCCCCAATGTTATCATTGTATTGACAATGGCATTACAGAGCCTTGACAGTAACGTATTTCAAGTCGCTTTTACACAGCAGGCAGATAAAAACATGCACGAGGCAGTTTTAATAGCAAGATACAACGGCAAAGGTGTGTTTTTACTGTGACAAGATGGGGCAAGTTGAGCAGATGGTTTCATAGTTTTACCAAGACAGATCAGCTGACTAAGTCAAGGAACCTGAAGCGTGGGTTTGTGTGAGTAGGGTTAATAGTTAGGCCCTGCTTCTCTCTTTGTTGTTTTAATTGTTTTCTGTGTTATTTGTTGCCCAGGTACACGACTAAGTTGGCAAACTGTAACTCATGACTGTCTGTGTATTCAAAGTTCCCTTTGAGCAGCTGGCTCTTAGAGTACACACATCAGGCTGGCTGGTAAACAGCATTCAAATGAACAAACTGCCTGCAGAGACAGAATAGGAATGCAAGACTAGCTGGCTGTTGAAATGCACTTGCCTGTTTATCCAGTTTAAAAATGAATGCAGTTTCCAGCATACTGAGCTTCACTGAAACTGTAAGACACAGAGGTAGCGGTGACTCTGTTAAAGGTCTTTGAATGTTTTTGTTCTTTACCTGTGTAAGCATCAGTTTGTAATATCGGACACAAAACAGAGACTATCAAGCCACATGTAAAAAAACAAACAAAAAGCATTTAGTAGAGTAGAAACTATGATGACAGCCGTTGATATGAAAAGCTAAGAGCGGTCGATCTGGCCTTTACTGGGAAATTAAAATAACAGTTTTGCAGTTTAACAAGAAAGTTGAGGACAATGCTGCCCTGATGGGTAGCTGAAAATGAACCTGCGAGGACACGTACAGGAGAAGCCAGAATACTTGATGACTTTCAGGCTACTGTTAAATCCGAATAAATGAAAGCAGATCGATTAATAAGTCAGTCAACTTTTAGTCCAGTGAAAATTGGTTCTTGTTTTTGATCACTGTGAATCTGTCACAGTAGCATGGTTCATATGTTTTTTTACTGTACATAATCAGCAGATTGAGTGACAATGTGAAAATAGGCACTAGTTTTTGGCCTCTGTAACCTTTTGGAGATCTGGTGTGCATTCGTTCAGAAAATACAGACACGGTGACTGTGGTGATGGAAGGAAGAAGCAATATCCGGTCTGAGACAGGAAGCTGCAGGGTTTATGACCCGAGTTAAGTGGTAAAGAAAGTTGTGCTCTGAGTATCCTGTGATCTACAGGAAGAACTGTCATAAAGGTAGTGCAGTTGTTGGCTGTCTGACATGCGGTTGAGACGGTTTTAACTCTCGCCTATGCTGCGATATATAATACTATAGCCTACTTTGCAGTGAATTAGACTCCACAACACATTTGACACTCATGTCTTTCACTTAAGCTTCTGTGCTTATAGGATTGTGCCTGGCAGTCAGTTTTGCTAAGTGTGTCAACATGTAATAGTTAAGTTAGTTTAATGCAGTCTGTTGTTTGTATGGACTAGACTAAAATAAACAAAGGTATTGTAAAGCAATTGTGTGATTATGTTTCCCAATTGCAGTCATTTTACCACAAAATCCCTTCAGACTGCTGCTTATGTTCTAACTAGCGCTGCTGAAGGTGAACCTGAGGATTCAAACGTCGGTTTGGACTGCATGAGAATGGTTAATGTTTTCTTGACTTGCCCTGTTTTGGTTTTTTGCGTTTCATACATGGGTGATTGTTTGGGGCGGAGCGTGAAAAAACCAACAGGAAGAACAGGTTTGTTGTCAGGGTTTCAGTTAATGCAGGACTCTGTCACAGTTAAAATAAAAGGTGGTAACAACACTGGTACCGGCTTTGCATTGCTCCCTTTTAACTCTGATTGTCTTTATTGTTAAAAGGATTTCCATGAAGCTGTATCTGTTTTGTCCTTAGCTGTTCTGAATCCTTGACATTGAACCTGTATGTCCTTCCTGCGTCGATTGTTGTGTCATAAAAGTTACACAGGAGGAAGTCGGATAGAGAAAAACACACGCTATAATTGAGTTTAAAAAATGTTTTTTTCCAAACGTGTTAAACTTTCAGTTAGTTTCCTGGTTGGAAACATGACAAATCTCCAGGTGTCCACTTGTAATATAGGAACTGGCTTGGCAGGAAAAAAAATTCACCCACACAAATGTGTTTTTTAGTGAAAGTGAAAAGAAGGGATTTAGGATGCAAAAGATCAGACATATATTGGACATCAGCTTTGTTTGTGCGTTGAAAAGACAGATTAAGAGGTGTTTAAATGTCCTTAAGAGCTTGGAATAACATGTGCATTTTGCAACAGGGTGGAGTTTGACTTTTGGACTCGTGGGTTTTATTTATTGTGCATGGATTATTACAGTGTGATCTGTATCTGGATTTGGTCTGTAGATAATGAGCAACACATTTACACCTCACTGACAGTAACTCAGATCAGATCTGCTGCTGATTTGGCAGCTCAATAACATTATCATTGTATTTGGTGCTGCCTATGGTTACAGCTTTTTATATTGCTTATCCACATAGATAGCATCTGTAGTCTCTATGCAGTTTAAAGGTGGTGGTGTTTAACTTTGAGGAAGTGGCACAATTTATTAAGTATTAGTCAGGAATCATTAAAGCTGGTAATGTGCTGGACAGGTAAGTTTAACTTGGTAATCATAAGCTGCAGGCATTGCAAACAAAGGGGAACAACTGTCTAGTTTCCTCTAAACTGCAAAGACAAATTTTTCCCATAGCCTGCAGGGTTTCTCTTCAAATAAGAGAATTGTTATCCTAAATGTTTTGTTAATGAAATGAGTAGCCAAAAAGTTTGTACTAAGCAGCTGCAGTAAGAATTCATGTAGTTTTCAGTGGATTACAATTGTGAGGCATTTTTACATTGAAGTTCAAATACAGCGAACCTAATGTGTTTGGAACAAACCGGACATGCAGCTCAAAAGAGAAGAAGTGGTTGGTTGATTTAAATGATATGTACAAAGTGGATGAAACCCTCCTGGCCTCTTGGCACACCTTTAACTCACAAAGCCCAGGGGGGAAGATCAAGAGTTATTTAGTTCATGCCAAAACATTAAGAGACCCCCCCCCCCCCCCCCCCCCCCCCCCCCCCCCCCACACACACACACATTCAAGGCTCTGCCTTATCTTGTTATGGCTGTCAAGTATGTGCCTGTGATAATTGATTTTTGCATTGTAAAGAAGTGTGCTGGCTGGATCTTTCTTTCTTTTTTGACCTCATGTCTAATATCATAGTCTGAAGGACACAAAAAAGATCGGAGGGGCCTGTGGTGAACGTAGCCTGTCGGTATTTTCTATTTTGCTTTAACTGTTTTAAGGTAATCAGTGTTTTAATAGTTGTTTATTTTATTTCTTTTGTTAATTCATATTGTGTTTGGAGTTTTTATTTCCATTCAGTTTAGGACCAGCTAATTCATTACTTTCAGTATTTGTTTTAGTCTTTTGAATTATTTATGTGAATGGATGGTATTTGTTAGGGGTGAGTTGATATTACAGTCTTACAGTCACACAGACATCCCAAGTTTCAATAAACGTCTGTACCAAAGCAGACCTGCACCAGAAAGCAAAGTTAACAAACCCGGAGTCTGATCCTGAACTTCTGAGCTCGGACTCTGCTTTTAGTATGATCACCCTGAGTTAAACAGCACGGGGGAAATTTTTAAAATGGAGCTCAAAGATTGACTGTTTGCAGGTAAATAAACATCAGAGCCTCCATTTTACTCCTGTGAAACTGTAAATGTGACTGTATGTCAGTGGGGACCACAATGTTTATCTTTAAAATACAAGAAAAAGAGTTATATAATTTATTTCACCTCCGGTTTTTTGGTGCAGCTCCCGTTTTGCTGCTAATTTCACCTAATGACAGCTAGCAACCACTCGCCAACCCGCTGGGGATTACACATTTTTCCTTAGTGACCAGACTTTGCCAAGGGTAGGCTGACTGGTCTCTAGGCTTGCGTGACCAGGATTGCGTTACATCATCTTCAACAAAATTCCTACTATGACAGGAATTTATCCAACATGGTGACAGGTCACAGCATGAAAAATGGCTCCTTATCAGTGTTTACGTGTCTGAAGTTTCATATAGGTTTGTATTATCTACACAGCGAATAACACATAGTAATGGATAGTAGAAGGTTCAGCACAGAGGAAATGGCTCACAGCCTGACCGCTGCCTTACTGTACGCAAGCACAGCGTTTGAAAGCGCAACCTATAGATTTTGTGCCAACCTTATAATAAATCTACAATGCCCAGTGATCACCATCACTGTCCTGTCCTAGAAAACTAACATCTAACTGGGATTTCAGTGTTTGCAAAGATGTACATTTCTTAATTAATTAGTTAATGCACTCTGATATGAGTTTACAAATCGATTGTATGAATGTGTTTGTACACCACTTTGCATTTAATCTTTAGTTATTATTAATCTCTGGCTCCCTGCAGTGTCTTCTGTGCTGTCTTCCTCTCCTCATCCCCAGCCGATCATGGCAGGTGGCTGCCCCTCCCTGAGCCTAAGTGGTTGGTTGATTGCTGGGGTTTTCTCTGTATTATTGTAGCATGTTTACCATACAGTATTAAGCACATTGAGGGGACTATTGTTGTGATTTGGCACTATATAAATAAAACCTAACTGAACCGAATTGAATGAGGAAATAAAAACAGTGGGTCAGACAAATGCATCGGGAGGAGTTCAAAAGAGTTGTAGTTTAAGTTAATACTCTTTCTGGAAAGTCTACAGTTCTCTTGCCAAAACTCAAAGTTTAAGCTAAACCTGCTCTCTGGAGCAGACCTCAGGCAGGTTGTGTTGACAAATGTGACTAAAGTCACTAAAACATAGGCTTTTAAATTATTTTCATTTTAATTTGATTCAGTTTTGTTACTTTTTCTGTGTCAGGGAATGTTTCTACTATGTAACAAATTTCTAACAATGAAACAATTATTTTTCATTAAGTTGGAATAAAATAATAGTGTAAATAATTTTTTTTTACAGTAGAAAGTTGATGGAAGAGTCATAATGAGCAGCACATATTTTTCATTGTATTTGAGTTCTCCCTCTTTACAAGACTTTTTCTGAGTGGTTGCTAGTAGCCGTTTTGTTTTCGTTCAAGTTTCTTGTCATGTGCTGCTTACTTTTCAAACACCTCAGCTTAAGTAGACACATGACAAACAATAAGCAGACATTTTGATGTGTCATACTAGAGAAAACACAGATGTTAATACCATTAACCTCCTAAGACCTGAACTCTTTCATTGCATGAATTTTTATTTTTTCTTTGCTATTTGGGTTGATTGGGACCTAAAGAATGTAAAAACAAAGAATTACCAGTTTGTTTGTTTGTTTTTTAAACCTAATTTTTGTTTTTGAGAAAAATGAGATCCACATATGAGGACATTCATTTCAAATTTTGATTGAACAGTGGCAGTATAATGTTCTCGTAAGTGGATATCAGGCCCTTATAGAGAAAAATTAAGTATTTTGGTGTAGATGTCTACATATGTGGACACCAGGTCCTAGGAGGTTAACGTTGGCTCTATTCTGTGTCCCAGTAAGCCCCGACAGTGAACCACCATAACAACCCAAAGTTCTAGAAACCGCTAAATATGTTCAGCTTTCTTCATTTTATTATTTACAGCTGTGACACAACCCTGGCAAAGGTCTGTAAAGTTGTTTGTGATAGGAGAGCCGTATATTTATCATGACAGACTTAAGTCATCAAATATTTCAAGACACAGAAAACTACTTGATGTTAAGCGTGGGGGACAGGGATAGTGGCTTTTGTGTGAGTTTCTGCAGTACAAAATCAAACATGTGAAAGATCAGAATAACAGATTTTAAAGGATTTAACAATTGCGTTCTTGAAAATAAAACCTCCTTCAGTATTCAGTTTTTCCTTCCTACAGTTGCGTAGTTCGTCCTTATAGTGATCATCTGATTGTTGAGGTTTTCTCTCTATTGGGGTTGAGGTTTTCTCTTTATCTTACAGCAATTGAGGAATGAAGGCAACATTTGTTGTGATTTGGCACTATACAAATTGAACGGAAGTAAAAATGCATTTAGTCTCTTGTTGTGACATTGTGGCAAAAGTAGCCATCTTCCAAAAATAAAAAGCTCTCTGACTGTTTTTGTTTCTATTAATTTTGTAATCCAGTGTCGTACAGTTTAATCATCACTTATTATTCATCTCTGGCTCTCTTCCACAACATGTTTTTTGTTCTGTCCTCCTCCCCTCACCCCAACCGGTTACGGCAGATGGCCGCCCTTACCTGAAGGTGGTTCTGCTAGAGGTTTCTTCCTGTTAAAAGGGAGTTTTTCCTTCCCGCTGTCGCCAAAGTGCTTGGTCATAGGGGCCATATGATTTTGTTTTCTCTATTGTATTATTAAAGGGTCAACCTTACAATATAAAGCGCATTGACGCAACTGTTGATGTGATTTGGCACTGTATAAATAAATAGAACTGACATGAATTGAATTCATACAAGAATGAATCTTTGACCAGGTTGTGTAATTTGAATGTTAAATATCTTGAAGCCTATTAATAAATCGATGTTTTCCTCCCTTCCATCTTTCAGCAATTTTTCCAGCTGGCGAAACTTAGAAAACTTGGCCTGAGTGACAATGAGATCCACACAATTCCATCTGAAATAGCCAACTTTATGCAGCTGGTAGAACTGGATGTCTCTCGAAATGGTAAGCAGAGTAAACACTGGTATATCACATGGCTAAACCACAAAATAACAACACAAGTAAACATGTTCAGAGACGTTTCATCTGTCACTGCTAGAACAGGTTTTTACACAGAAGAGCTCAGAAAAAGAATTGCACTCACATATTTAATTGCCATTACAAAAACTAATGCCACAAACAAATTTAAAGATTAATTGACTTATTCTTTTTGATATACTGGTGAGGTTCCTTCTGTAACAGAGCAAGCCTTTCTCAGCTGTAGCTGTAAAGACCTCTTAAGTTCAGAGACAGCTTAAACAGCTTTGTTCTACATAAAAACACTTATTATTTCACTTATGTACTTTTCTTTTTTTTTTTAAGTTGGCACATTTTAAGACCCAATTGCAGTCAATGAGCAGTGTTATAATTAACATATTTTCTCTTGTTCAGATATTTTGGGCATTCCAGAGAGCATTTCAAACTGCAAAGCTCTCCAAGTGGCTGATTTCAGTGGAAATCCATTAACAAAGTAAGAATTTGACATACTTTAAAAAACTTTACCTGTGATTATTTTTAATACTTTTACAACAGTCTGCATTCAAGGCTTTTCAAATGGTACATTTCATATGTGTTTATTTTTATATGAAATATTATATATATTTCATTTTCTGCATTGTGTGGTGTTAACCTCTCTGCTGTTAGTAACATTAGTAATATTTATATACCTGGCAGATTGCATATTTCCCATACTCTGCTTTTCCATGTGTGGGTGAGATCATGTCTAATTTGCACCTCAGCAGGGGCACAAAGCCACACAAGTTTAGGAAGTAATAGTGACGCTTTGGTGTTCAATACTGTTAAAGTACACACACACACACACACACACACACACACACACACACACACACACACACACACACACACACACACACACACACACACACACACACACACACACACAGAACACTACTTTCCAGAGTAGTAACCTAATTTCCCACTCTTCATTCTACATCAGCCCTATTTTAACAGGTTAATAGTAACACCCCAGGGATGACTGGACTGTGGACTGTGGCTTTACAGGAATGTGACATCATTTGGTTATCAGTCATAAATTCAATGGAGCAATAAAGCCCAAACTGGTGTGTGTATATTTTGGATATGCATACACATAATAACACCTAAGCTTAAGGTTGCATATGGTCTTTTGTTTAATATAAAAAGAGCCAATCTGAGGGCAGAGATGATAAGCAGCAAACACCGATAATGGCATCAGGGTCATCAATGCTAAACAATACTGTCTGAATGATTGAAATGTCTGGATCAAATTATACTGTTAATTCTCATGGATTCACTTTGTGTCTTGTTGTTTGTTCATCCAGGTTACCTGAAAGCTTCACGGAGCTGAGGAATTTAACCTGCCTTTCCATCAATGACATTTCATTGCAAGTGCTTCCAGAAAATATTGGAAAGTAAGTGATTTAGCACAAGTATGTAAAAGTAAAAGTATATAGATTTTATCATGAAATCTGAAGTGTGTCTAATGGTAACATACTCTGTTAAGGATGAACCTGAATCTTTCTAAGCCCACTGAGGGTTCGATGCACTGGTAGACTGATGTTTATCCAGTTTAAGGGAGACTAGTGTTTGATAATATCTCACCTGCCTCCCTTTGCATTTTCAAGTCACATACCTTGCTTTAGTCTTTGTGATCTTGCCAGAAAGGAATTTGATAATTACTGTAACAAAAGGCACATATTTCTGTTGTTTTAATGGCAACTTCAATTATGGGGTTTGTCAGTTACTCTGCTCAAACAAAGCACTTAGCATAAGCAACAACATTTTTACTTTAAAACACACAAAGCTCCAAAGTATTCCTTTAGGGTGCCACTTCTCTGCGTGATAACTTTGTCTAGTGGCAAATTGTCGAGGTTGGCCTCCTACACAGCTAATTAACACACAGTATGTTCCTTCTGGAAAGCATTTCAAAATCTGTGATGCTCCCAGGTCATTATTCTACCTCCCACTGTTCAAAGGTTACACAGTAAACACCATTAGAAACATAGAAGCAGGTTTCATTTTCAATATCTCCTTTTGCTGTCATTTCGCCTTCTTCAGAATCTCCTCCATCTCACCGTATCTCACAGGTGAACATACCAACCACATTACTCCTTACCAACTCATCAGTTAGCGTCTTTTGCCTTTGTTCATAAAAGGCAAAAATGCTTGTTTGGAGATGGCATATAATCCAGAGTAGTTAAAGGCATGCCTGCCAACATTCTCAGTCCCGTGGGGTCCCCTTTTAAACATTGAGATCAGTTCTAATTGAATTTAATAACAAAGCTATTTGCTTTCAGGTCAGAGTGCCACAGGAGATATTTTAGTAGAGGTTTGGTATTTTAAGGTAAACTGAATTGGAGGCCTGACAGGGATAGGATTATTCCAGATGTGTGAAGCTGTTTGACTGTTTTTCTCAAGAACGGTTCTCTGCCAGGTTTTCATTTTGCATCTCGCTCTGGGTCTCAAAAAAAAAAAAACAGACAAGAAAAAAACTTTCCAAATTCCAGGTGGCGCTGTGGTGTCTTCATGCAATTAGTTATTCCTTTAAGATAAAGAAGATGAATGCTCATATGGTGATGGTCTTGGGTCAAAGCCTGCTAGGAGTAACTCTTAAAGCTCCTTTGTGAACTGAGCGGCTTCTGTCATATTCCAGGTCTGCTTATAACACACAATGCCTATGCAGCAACCCAGAAGCTTTTCAAGTGATCAACAAACCGAGTCTTTGTCAATACAGTTCATATTGAGGTGTCAAACTTGTTTTTGAGGGTATAGGGGAGGCAATCAGATGTCATCTTTATGGGAAAAAAGTTAAGAATTGTGATTGCACAAACTCTTAGGATTGCCTCTCCCCCCTCTTTCTGCCTCATGGTACGGCATGTTCCGCACATATGTCCAATATTTTATCTCGCTTAACACAATGGCTTAAGGCCTGCTCTCTGTCAAAAGGAGAAGGTAATGAAAACCATAGCGCAGCTGGAACAGGATGCCTTGGTTTTTTAGAAGTAGATAAGATAAATGTCCAAGGGGTTACACGGCAGCAGCGGTTTATCTTGTGAGATGGGAGTGTTTGCTGATGTGAAATGGCACGCACAGAAATCAGAGAGTTGAGCAGTAAGGTGGCGTGTTTTAAATCGAATCTCAGACACAGTGTGCTGGAATTGGGAAGATTTTCTTTTGTCTTTTTAATATCTGGTTTTAGTGATCTGCTGCGGTGGAAGCAAGGTGAATGAAAACTAGCAGCAGTATTGGAGCTTTGCATAAATTAATTTATTTGCTGCTGTGTCTGTAGTTTTCCACAGTGAAATTGCTAACATGCAAGGAATGCCGGCTTGGCGTTTCAGTCAAGGGTGTGCTGTAAAAGGCGTCGTCTTCTTGGTCCATCACTAATAACACACAAAGTCTAACCTATTTAGAGTTACTTCTCGTAAACAACATAGACTTTGTACTGTTCTAGACGGCTACTGTTATAAAATCCTGTATCAGCTAGGTGCATGTATAGCACAAAGGCATACATGAATGGCCAGATGACAACCCTGTCCTTTGGTCTGCGATGTCTCTGTTTTTTTGCTCTTCATTTAAAGTATGCAGACGTTGTTTATCCTGCTGCAATTTTACAGCCTCGATAAGATGGACACACCTCCAAACTACTTCCTGTTTTCAGATGTCTGATTGCAAAAAGACTGTCTGTGGCCATTTTTAACTGTCATTTAAACTCATTGTTTTAAAAACACTCAGAGTAACATGTAATCATCTTTCTTTTTTACCTGTCATTGCAGCCTCACCAATTTGGTATCACTAGAACTCAGAGAAAATGTATTGCAATTCCTACCAGAGTGAGTACTCATTGCTTTATGTGGATATGCATGCGTTCTTAAGCATTTTTCTATTTTTTTTTTTTAACTTGTCTTGCACGTGTCATCCACAGGTCATTATCACAGCTTCATAAACTTCAAGAACTCGACCTAGGCAACAATGAACTCTACTCTTTGGTGAGGTTTTTTTGTTTTAACCCAGAAGAATGCCAAAAACACAACTTTTCTCTTTGCCTCGTTCTTGTCATGTCCGAGCAGATTAGCATCCCTCGAGAACAGCTTTCACCTCTTATCGTGCAGATGGGAGGATGGCCATCTGTTTTCAGCTTTGGTTTTAAGTTGTAATCTTATGTGAGAGGTTTAACTCCGATGGTGAATGAGGTACTGGCAGATCATGCAAGGATGAGCTGCCAAGAATTGTCTAATGGAGATTGTGTTTAGAAATTTGAATGGGCTCTTTGCTATTTTGCCAAAAAGCAGCATAACAGGTGCAGTCATATTAAAGCAAGCAGCATTGTATCGGAGGGAAACTCATGTTCAGTTTAAAGCAAATAACTGAGATGGCTTTTTCTGCTTTGTCCCTTTTTTGTCTCTTTCTCTTTTATATTTTCCTGGCTCTTATGGTTCCTGCATTTCTTCCTCCCACGCAGCCTAAGTCAATAGGCCACCTTGTCAGTTTGAAGGACTTGTGGCTGGATGGAAACCACTTGACAGAAATACCTGCAGTAAGCTAATCATGCATTTCATGTCTATGTTTTACAGTCTGTTCCAGTCTTACTGCTAATCATAAAACCACTGTCATTTGCATACTGTTACATATATAAAGTTTAGAAAAAGACTGTCTCTGTTCCTACTCCTTGATCAGGTTTGCCGTTGTATTATTTTAACATACACAAGTTTTTGCTGTGAATCTTAGGAACTGGGCAACATCAAAAGCCTGCTGTGTCTGGATGTATCAGAAAACAAACTGGAGAAACTTCCAGAGGAGATGGGAGGCCTGGTGTCACTCACTGACCTGCTAGTATCTCAGAACAACATTGATTCTCTACCAGAAAGCATTGGTATGCATATGAATTTGTCAGCATGATTGTAATAAATCTGAAACATAATATGTGGTTCACAAATGTTCTTGGGTCTCTTATGTTTTTAAATGTATAATAATAAAACACAATTAGCCATGACTTATGATCCACCAGAGGTGTGTTAAAGCGAGCAGAGAAATCATCTTTGCCTGTCGTCGTATTCTTGGTGTGTTTGAGATGTTTCTGACCTTAAACCTTTTGGGCAGTAGGTGTGTCACCAACAGCCAATAACAACTGTAGGTCTAACTCTAACCCTGTCTGTTTGACAAAGGTGGGGCTGAACTACACACACACGCAGAGCAGGATGAAGGGTGACTTTTGTCCGCATTTATACCAGTTGCCTTAGAGCAGCGGTCCCCAATCTCCGGGCTGGTCCTTGAGTCGTTTGGAACCAGGCCGCGAGAGTTGAGGCTCAGATGTGAAATTTATGGTTATCAGGATTTTTATTGTTAACTCTGTTTCCCTGGGTCTTTTCCCACGTTGTAGTTGTGTGTCTTATTTTGAAAGAAATATTTACACGTTACCATAGCGACCAGAGAGAATTAAGGGGAAGAGAGGAAGATGTTACTCTCAATGTTGTTGGCGCATTTCAGGAGGACGCTGCTAATAAAGTTACACAATTACACAGTACATTCGCCTTTATTATTATATTTACCAAAAATACCACAGTTTTTGTCTTGGTCGTATTATTTTATTTTGTTGTATTTATCCGCGACACCTTAAAGGCCACTCCGTGAAAATATTGTCTGACATTAAACCGGTCCGTGGTGCAAAAAAGGTTGGGGACTGCTGGATTAGAACATGACTATCATGAAGATACAGATAAATATGCAAACACCAAGATTGATGTTGATATAAATGCCTCAGTTGACTGACTGCCTTTCAATGCTTACAGGGTTTATATTGTTTAATGTATATCATGTTCAACATATGTATATATTTTCTCTCTCTGTAGGAAAACTACGAAAACTTTCTATACTGAAAGTTGATCAGAATCAACTGGCGTATCTTCCAGAGAGCATTGGCAACTGTGAAAGTCTTACTGAACTTGTGCTCACAGAGAACCAGCTACAGGTTTGTTTGGGGTCTTTTTCAGCTTCATGCATCCTCTTTAAAAACAGATTAATGAGCTCATGGTCTAATGGAAAAATGGCTACAGCCAAGGTTATTGTACAAATGTTTAAACTAAGTATTTACCAATAAATATACACTTAGTGGTCACTTCATTACGTACACCTTGCTAGTACCAGAACTGTCTTAATTCTTCATGGTATAGATTCAACAAGGTACTGGAAACATGTGCCATTGAGATTTTGGTCCATATTGACATGGTGGCATCACACAGTTGCTGCTGAATTTTCAGCTGCACGTCCATAATGAGACTCTCCCGTTCCACCACATCCTAAAGATGCTGTATTGGATTAAGATGTGGAGACTGCGAAAGTCATTTGTCATCAGCCTGAATAAGGCAGGGTGGACTTGTGCTTGTGCTGACAGCCTTAGTTTGCTGTTCTTAGCTGTATGGAGCGGCACCTGGTGTGGTCTTCTGCCACTGTAGCTCATCTGCTTTGAGGTTCAACCTCAGATGCACTTCTGTATACCTTGTAACGAGTGGTTATTTGAGTTTGTGTTGCCTTCTTAACAGCTTGAAGCAGTCTGACCATTCTCTGTAATCCATAGACATTGGTATGTGGGAAATTCCCAATGGATCTGCAGTTTCTGAAATACAGCCATGCCACCTTCAAAATCACTAAAATGATCTTTCTTCCTTATTCTGATTATTATGCCTGAATGCATAAACCAGATTTAAGATATTTTTTTCTTTGGAGACATGAAGGAGATGGACAAACTGATTACAGTTAGGCTTCTCAGGATGCACACCCTGCACACAGTGGAAGCAACCAGTGAAACAGAAAGTATTGTACACATCATCACCACTGATAAGTCGGCCTGTTTTTATGTTGTTGTTTTGTGTGTAAATGACATGACAACGTGGGCAACACAGTGCATGAAAGCACTACATGGATAATTTGACTTTATTGTCCTTGTTTTATGGATAAATTGATAAGTTGCTTAGTATTGAGAGAAATAAATATTTCTATTTAATGTAAAACCGAGCAGACGCTGATGTTTCCTCTAATTTTTGTTTTGGTTTATAATTACAGAGCTTGCCGAGGAGTATTGGAAAGTTAAAGCGACTGTTTCACCTGAACTGTGACAGAAACCAGCTACTGTCGTTACCCAAGGAGGTAAGCTTCTTTTATGCCACCTGACAATGCTGGCGTTTTAAGAGCAAGCTGGCAAACTGCTTATTCAAGTTTATAGCCGCACTGAAGCACTTCCTTTCTTTGCTGGTAAGTGACACAGATATGGATCTCTTGGGCCTTTGCTGTTACTGGTTTTGTCACTTGTTTGCACAGGTTAGAGTGGAAATTGAAACCGAATCTGTTTTGTACACAATGATGTAATGTGGTTAAGCCAGACTGCCATTATTGTAATATGATGCTTTTCTGCAACTGTTATGAGGGAGTTAAAGCTCAAACCGAGGTTCATTCACATTTGACTGGACAATGCTCTTGCTTGTGGTGCTCTCTCATTTCATTTTTACTGCTCGGCCCCCCGGTTTGTTCAGCTTCAGCTCTGTCTCAGTGTGTCCTTTGTGTTTGCATGCGACATTCTTCTCTAACCTCTTGTCTGCGTAAGTGAAGGCTCGCTTGGTTTAAAGCTTCATCTGAAAGGCTTCTTGAAATGTTGGACAATGCCCCTGTGTCTAAATGATGCAAAGCCTGCAGTGTTTGGGGAAAAATAACAGTAGGCACACTTGGCCTAGATAATGAATCCATGGTATCACTGTTTTGCATTGCATGACATGTCTAACAGGGACAGTGTTACTGTGGCGTGTGTATTGATTTGAGCTTTGCTCAGCTACTTGATCACTGGCTAGGGCTGGACAATTAATCAGATTTTATTTTCAATTAGGATGTTGGCTTCAGTCGAATATAAACACAAGGTGATCGATAATTATTGTGTCACGTTGTGTTTCGTCGTCATGTTCTTGTTTTGCACCGGATTGTGTGTGTGTGTGTGAATAGCTCCACCATTGGCCCAGTTGTATTAACTTTATTGACTCTATTAATTGATTATTAGGTGCACAACCCTTTCTCCTGGATCTGCTTGGATGGAAACCAGCACATTTGGTTGTTTTTGCTTATTCTTGCTCACACATACGCAAGTAGCTCAGTAAATTTGAAAGTTTCTTACTCTTCTTGCGTGTAATTGCTTTTAGCACCTTTAGCCATTTACTTTACCCTGCATCTTTTAGCCCGATTGGTTCTAACCTGTACTGGTTAGTCTGTGCTGATAAATATATTGTAGCTGGAGTTCAACCGGCACATTGTTTTCTCTGGCTACCAGGCCTAATTGTTCCTAATTTTAGGCCACTCTGCCACATCTTATTGACATGTAATTGTTCTTCCATCAAGATCACTAAACTGGGGACAAAGTTTCCAAATGCTGGCAAAAGATCTATCGTGCTTTTTATTACTGTGGCATTGTTGAAAAACATCAGATGTGCATTTAGACTGGATTCATAAAGCTATTAAGACAAACTTGTATTGGCAGTCTTGTGTGCGTGTGTTTACTTATGATTAACCATTTTAACTTTGAAGTGCCGGCAGCCTAATCACGTTGTTGTTGTGTCTCCTGTTATTAAGATTGGCGGCTGCAATAGTCTGAATGTCTTCTGCGTACGAGAGAACAGGCTGACGAGGATACCGTCAGAGCTGTCGCAAGCCACAGAGCTGCACGTGCTCGACGTGTCTGGGAACCGGTAGGTTCATTTATCTCGAGCTGGCATCTCGAGCTCCTCCACATAAATAAAACAACTGCCATGTACCTCATCCAAATGTGACACCTTTACTAATTCACACTGTGCCCACAGCAGTGTGTATGTTTTGGAAATAATAACCAGGAGGTATCTTGGAGGTGGGGAGGTTGTGTGGGCAGTGATTTATTTCCTGTTTGTTTTTCAGGCTCACCCACCTACCGCTTTCTCTGACGACGCTACAGCTGAAGGCCTTATGGCTGTCAGAAAACCAGTCGCAGCCGCTCCTCACCTTTCAGACTGATCAGGACCCTAAGTCAGGCGAGAAGGTGCTTACCTGCGTGCTGCTCCCTCAACAGCCAAGTGATGACAAAGGTAATGTTATTCATCGAGTATAAGCCTGAGATAATTATGGAGGTTTGAGTGTAGAGAAAAACATTTTTCTCACTGGTTGATTGAAATCACTCTGCTTCTTTGCATGTGAGAACTTTGTGTGAATAAACATAGAAGTGGATCAGCGTCTCCGTGCTCTTAAAGTGATGGGCTTCGTCCAGAGTGAAATAACTCTGTGCTCGCTCTGAGACATTTTTAGTAATGTTCATCGTTAAGTCTTGTACAGTCTCCTGCAGTTTTCGTGACATTATCACATGATCTGCTCGGAGGAGCACAGTGTGTTCTGCAGCCTCTGATCCCTTCCTGCAGTATCTGTCGATTATAAGGTCCTGTAAGGGATCACAGCGCCTATAACAGGTCAGGCCCTCTCTTGTCCCTTGAGGCCCTCTTTCAATATGTTTTTCAGAAATGTTGTGGATTGGACAGCTAAAGAGGCTTAAAAGCGCCTGGCTTGCTGCCATTAAAAGCTCACAAACTGGGTACAGACATGCTGCTGACGGCTGGCTCTATCGCTGCCTGATACAGCAGATTATTGTAATTTTTTCTTTTTTTTTTGTCCTGTCATTGACAGATTTTCACACAGATTTGTAAATATTTGTGATATGCTTGCTGATCACTTTATTTTTCATGTTGTTTTCTGCCAGCAAAAATAATTAGCAAATTCATCCATCCGTTGATTTTGAGAAGTGCTGCATGTCTCCTGTCAGAGAAATGCAGCTATAAAGCTGGCGGAAGTGGGGAAAGTGAGGCTGAGGTTGGGGGCAGGGAAGATTGTGTTGCTGTAAGCCTGTGACTAAGCTCAGATTTGAAATGGTGATCTGACAGTTTCAGGCTCACTCATTAGCACTGGACAGCTTTTATTTCTTGTGTTTGCAGATTGCAAACATTGCAGAAGTAATCGTAGCCATACTGATTTTGATCTATTGACATGTTTGCTTTTAGCTTGTACTAACATTTTTATGTGAATTCCAGTAATATTAAATATGCTGTTTGTTTTAAAAACAACCCCAGGCTCTGATAATCTTGCTCGCTGCGGAGGTATGGAGAGCCTGGTGAATGACATTGCTAACGAAACATGGGACAACAACGCCGTGAACAGGACCAGCGTCATTCACTTCGTAGATGGAGATGATGTCGACGATGACGACGATCCGGTGAGTCCATAGGCTGCATATAAAAGATGGATGCAATCTTAGAACTCCCATTTTTAAAGCAAGATTTGAACATTTGAGCACAATTTAATTATTTAGCAAGCTTTACCAAGAAGCAAGCTTGGTTAGCTTAGTTTCCATAGATTTTAATGGGTATATGTCCTCATCTGTATTAAATATGCCATAAATAAGGTTATGGGGATTGCCTCAAGCGGCTTTTTCAGGAACTCTGATCGTTTTATATCCACAGCCTTGGGGTAGGACAGTCATGCTAAAGTGCTACAAATTACTGCAAATAATAATAATAATAATGTTTTTTGGGATATTATTTTGACAAATCATGAATGCAAGGCACGTGCATCGAGCATCACAGTCTGCTGTCATGTAAACATTGTTCTTCAGCTCTCTCCAAGGCAATTTAAGCAGATTTTAAAAAGCATCCCACTAATTAGATTCTGTTTCATCTACACAGGGAACACTACTTCGGCGGGCCACGCCTCACCCCGACCAGCTGAAAAGTATGAAGAGAGCAGCAGAGAACCTCCGCAACGACATGAATGCTGCCAAAGGGCTGGACTCCAACAAAAATGAGGTCAATAACGCTGCGGACAGCGTGACCACGTCTGTGTGACCTTTACTTCAGAAATGTCTTTTACCTCCTGTGTCTCGCCGTGTTGTCCTGCACAACCCAGTTACCCCTTTTCTCCTTTACCTACAAACCCTGGTGTGGCCTACCCCTCCTGTGATTAAACCCTAGGGCGCCTGTAACCTTACTCTATCTCCAGTCCTGTGTAAATCCCACTCAGTCTACCAGGGCTGCTGTGCCTTCAATTTTTAAAAAAATTATTGTCCACAGGAATTTTCTGCACAGAGAGACTCCTTTTAAAAGACATTTTAGAGATTTATTACTTTTTTAAATGGCTCATTTTAAGAATATAATTTAGGTAGTTGCACTATTATAAGTCTTTATCAATGTGGTCAAACCTTTTAAATGTATTATTATATATATGTTCTATATATTTTTTAAAACACTGGGTGAATACTTCTTTTTACCTTTTGGGCAAACAAACCAGGATTTTTTTTTTTTTTTTTGGACCTACTGATTAAGGATTATTGTACATACTCTTGTGAATATTGATACTTTTATACTTTTTGGCAGCTCAGATGTAAATAAAATGTATAGCAAATTTCTTAATCATTTGCAATTTCAAAACTTTTTTTCCCCTTTTGCAAACGTGGTACATTTGTCTTTCTTTGTTTTTCTTGGTTTAAATCAAAGCAATGAACAAAACACAGTCACTTATGTCTTATTCAACCAATATAACTGTGATCGGATGAGTGGATGGCCTTGGATCCTCATATTAATCTATGAAACATCTAGACCCATAATTTTGGAAATAAATAGATTAATTTAGTTTGGATTTAAGTACTGCACACTAAATTTGAATTACGCATCTGCAATGTAACTATGCAGAAGTATTATAATATGTGCTGTGCTTCACTGCTTTGCAATCTTTTTCAAATAGATGCCAAAAACAGATGTATTTTTCTTTGTCTTTAACAAAGAGTACTGTCAAGAATAATCATTGGAAGTTTGAGGTTTTTACCACAGTGTCGGCATTCTTTACAAATGTAGTTGATAAAGTTCCTTTTCAATACACTTTTCAGCTTTGCTCAAATCCTGTTCTTGAGATGGTACACCATCAGCTGTATCATTTTGTTTTTAAACTGAAAAAAGTGGACCAGGGAAATTGGTTCAAATGTTGGTTTTAATGTTTTTAGCTGTTTTCTGATCAAACTGCACAAAACAGATCTCAAATAGGTGGTGAGCCTGGGGATTTGGATGACTTTCTAACCACTGATCAATAAAATGAGTGCAACACTAAACGATATGTTTGTTTTTCCTTTAATTTCATTAGTCACCCTGTATAATTCAGATTACAATTTAATATTTTCTTCTTTTTTTTTTTTTTAATTGAAATACATTTGGTGGGATCCATCTCCCTGTCCGAAAATAATATATTTTCAAAGTAAGCTTAGAGTGGACCCGTCTCATTCTTGGCCCTTTCACGCTTGTTCTGTCTGTCCGGAAGTGCATGATATTTCTGTAATGCTTTGCAGGCATGACTTGTTTATCCTGCATGTGCTGCATGTTGTTTTGCTGCTGGCATGCTTCCACTTCAATGCATATATGTTTTAAAACGTTTAAGGGAATGCTGAATCATCATGTAACACAAAGTCAGGTAAACTTGGGGGGATATCAGCCTGTCTAGTTTATACACTAGTCTAAGATTTATAAACTACTTTGAATCCATTTCATACTTTGGTTCAAATGAAAGTGACGTCAGATGACCTGGAGAGGCAACAAGAATATAACCCCCATTAGGTAATGTCTTTGTAGGTGGTGGCCACAGATCATTTCTCTCCTTATCCCCACTGGACCGATGTTTCTTCAGTTTTGCTTTCTGTGAATGCCCTCACCATGACGGATAGCGTGATATGGTACCTGCAGCCCAGTCATGGTGCACAGATAGACCAGCTCTTCCAGGATGGCATATACGTTGCAAGAAGGTTTAGTGTGTCTCCTGGCACAATCTCAACACCGTAGAAGAGGCAACAGAAGACAACCTATATACAAGAACACCTGGACAGGGGCCATGGAAGGGATCAACCCAGCAGCAAGACCGGTATCTACTCGTACAAGAAGAGGACAGCTTCACGGTCTCTTCACGTTGCACAGGTCCTTGTACAGTGACAAGGACACTAGAAAAAAGCACATCTAGAGAAAAATCAGTCAGGAGGGTAAAGAGTGTCTCTGGTGTCCCTCAAGGGTCAGTGCTGGGACCATTTACGATTTATCTCCTCTGTCCAGAGACAGACTTTCATCATTTTGGTGTACAGTTTCATTTTTATATCGATGACTCTTTTTCTACAAAACCAAGAACCTCTCTTTCCTCCCCCTTTTCTTATCTCCATTACCTCAATCAGACCAAACTCAGTGACAATAAAATGCAAGTTTTTACAAAATTACGCCCTTTTATTGTCTCTATAGATGGATGTCAGGTCCACAGTGTCAAAAGTCTTGGAATCATCTTGGACAATACTCTCTCCTCTACTGCCCACATCAGTAATGCCTAATTTCACCTATGTAGCATTTCTAGACTACACCCTTTTCTCTCTGAACACAGCACACAAGTCCCCCCCCCCCCCCCAAAACCTCTCCTTAATCCATTTCAAATGGTACAGAACTCAGCATGAGTCATCACCCTCATCGAGTCTATTACACCTATTCATATCCAGCTTCACTGACTCCCTATTCCTCAGTGTATCCAGTACAAGATTTCTCTTCTTACTTTTCTCCTCCTTTCCAAGGCACTTAGCACTCCTGTAACTTTTAGACCTCACTCCTCACATCCCTTCCAGCAGCTTCAGCTGCTCTTCTGATTGCTGCTCACTTCAGGCATCATGGGTGCCTTTAACTTTGCTGCACCTTTGCATCTGATTGCCACTTCACCTTTGTCAGCTAGACTCTATGACGTAATTCAAATCAAAACTCAAAAACAATAACTATTTTGTTTTATGTTTTAAGTTCATATTATTTGTGTCTTTAAGTGTCTTTCACGGTCGTTCATGTTTTAATATTTTGTTATAAGGTGACCTTGAGTGCTTTGAACAGCACCAAAAAAATGGATGTATAATTATTGTTATTAGGGGGAGAGCAATAGTCTGTGGACAGCACATATGGATCCGCCATGGCCTGCAAAACCATCCTCTTTTTCAAGGTGTTGTCCTGTTTTTGGCTCTTGAGTATAGCTGTTGTCACTTTCATTTGCACCAACGGAGGTGAAAGAGATTCACAATGGTTTGTTTCCTAATTAAATAGATTGACATCCCTGAAGTTTGACTGACTTCATGCTATATTGAGATGACAAAGTGTTGTCTTAATTTATTTTGAGCAGTGTATATACAGTATATATAGTGTTCTCCAGTCCACACCCAAACACAGTGAAACTGGAGCTACAGATCAAAGGGGCACACGTATGTATTGATCTGTTATCTTAGTTCGAGGCATCAAAAAGTAAGCTAGTACTCATGCACTTTTAAATTGGATCAAACATTTAAAGACAAGTGTACTAGCCTTGGTACTGAAAGAAGTTTAAATCTTTTTTTGTGAGTTATTAAAAAGCTTTCACTGACCTGTTTGTATTGATACATTTAGCACTGCCTCAAGTGACCTTCTACTGTTTTAAAGTATGGGCTCCATAAGTGAGACCAATGTGTTTAAAGCATGTCATCATTCTTTATTCCTTCTTTGCCTTGCTTCAGTCATACAGTCATGGGAAGGAAAAATTGTGGCAAAAAT
Source organism: Aulonocara sp. 'chitande type north' Nkhata Bay (assembly GCF_057382095.1). Lineage (NCBI taxonomy): Eukaryota > Metazoa > Chordata > Actinopteri > Cichliformes > Cichlidae > Aulonocara > Aulonocara sp. 'chitande type north' Nkhata Bay. The sequence goes on from NC_141356.1 coordinate 28,282,778, forward strand.
TAGAGAAAGAAAGATGAATTCAGCTTTTGTCTTTGTGGCTCTTCAGAGCTTTAAAACTATGTAAGGGGAAAGGTACTGCAGTAGGATACTGACTGTTTTGATGTACTGTGGTGCACAAAATCCTAATGGTCTCTCCTAGCAAGTATTAACATTGTCCCAGGACCAGAATGGCAACCACGTTGGTCCTTTGCTACAGACAACTGTACATTTGCATTCAAGGTTTACTTAACCCTGAGCCATCATTGTCATTAGATCGTTTCTACAAAACATCTCATTGACTTTCAAATTTTCAGCAGCAGGCACTGTCTTCTGACCAACTCCAGGAGTGTAGAAATCCTCATACTAACCAGCCCCTCAGGACCACTTCAAAAACCTGGGTCATCCCAGGCTTCAGCTGGGTGGCAAGCAGAGAGCGTCTACAGGAGGAATCTCAGGTGCTGCCACCCAGTGACAGTGTGTGCAGTCGCTTCACAGAGGAGGACGGAAAGGAAATGAAACAACCCGAGGAGGTTTGTTGTCCAGCCTAGATATCTCAATCAGATGATATTGCTTAATTTGTTATCTCTTAAAGCTTCTCTGCTCCCCTTCTTCACCAATTAAAGATTTTACATCCTGTGCCAAGAAACTTTTGTAACTGGAGATTTCATTCTTCTAATAATCAGTGTCTTTCATAAGCCCAGTGAATAAAATTTAAATGTTGTCATCTATATATGTCACAGAAAGCCAGTAAAACCATGAAATTATTTCTTATCACCAGGCTGGTGCGGGCGAGCTGTCAGAGTGTGATGCCTTACCTCGTCTGTTTCGCCACCAGAGAGTTGAAACCCAAGAGTGCAGGAAATTTCAGCATCACAAAGCTCTTATTAAAGTGGGCTCTTTTCCCCATGGAGACCCCGTCCACAGCATAAACATCCCATCAATCACAGTGCATCAGAAATCTTCTGTGGTGACCGAGAAGTCCCTTCTTCAGGAATCATTCATCTCCCAAGTGCCATTAAGAGTAACTTCAGTCTTTCTTAAATGTCACATTGCATCTGCAGGATTACTGTAGTCACTGCAGAGAAGTGTGTTCATTCTGTTAAATTGTTACTAATTGATTTTAAATATACCAGGGAGTGTTGCTCCATCAGGCCTCAAATTACAGGATTTTAGCCTTTTAGCTCTAACAAAACTATTTCCTTTAGTTACAGATCAAAGTGTCTGGTCAGAGGGGTAGTTTGGGAATCAGCATAGCTGGTGGAAAGGGCTCACTGCCTTACAAAGATCACGATGAGGTGAGTGCTGGTGGAGAAGCGTCGGGTATTGCTCAATCTCTTGCAACACTACATTTATAGCGCATCGTTTGGCTGCCTGACTGAAGATGATGAGAAGCAGCTGCCGAGGTTCTCATGGATTTGCTGGTTTTAGTCAAACTCATATAGATCTGTGTGCAACTTGAAGAGATTACCCAGTCACAAAAGGCTTTTGTTACATACTTAAACAATAATTTCATCCAAGGTTATTGTGTCTGTTTCTTTTCAGGGCATTTTTATTTCCAGAGTAACTGCAGGGGGGCCATCTGAAAAGGCTGGAATCCATGTTGGAGACAGACTGCTGGAGGTATTTGTAATAATTATTAATAACTTCTGATTTAATCAATATGTGCAAAGGTCTTGAGCCACCTCTCATTTCTTTATATTTTGCTTCCAAGCAGCCTTTTTAAAAGTGGTCAAGCAATAATTCTCCAGGCTTTCTGAAGGTCTTTTCAAAGTTTTTCTTTCCCACATTTTCAGCCCTGTACATGAACATTTTCAGTTGTCACACACACACACACACACACACACACACACACACACACACACACACACACACACACACACACACACACACACACACACACACACACACTTCTTTAGTTGATTCTACAAAAAAATGTCCAAAATTATAGTATATAAGTATTTTGGCATATCTCTGTATGTTGTCTGACAGTCGTGTCCTTAAGAAATAGGAATAATCCAGCTAAGAAGATGGATCTGGTCCTTCAGTTGATCCATCCAAAGTTCACTGAAGCATATCAGTGAATGGATGGCTGTGAAAAAGCCATTCCTAAGGAACATTCGGCTCCTTCAAACGCTTGGAGAACTATTCCTGAAGACTACTTAAAGACATGAAGAGATAAGCTTGCCTAAGAAATTTCAGACTCCTTTGAAGATTAAAGGTACATGCCAAATATTTTGATTTAATTTTTACCTTTAATATGGCAGAGTACCGTATTTACAAGTTTCAGTAAATTGCTACACCTTTTTCTCATTTTCCTATAGCCAATTATAAAGAAAGCAGTGTTGGCTCAAGACATGTAAGGGTGCGGTATGTGCAAGTTTGTGAAATGTGAGTGAATTTAAATAACACACAGAGATAAAACTCAGGTACTTCCCATTGATGTTCCTCTTCTGACCAGTGGAGGGCATCATAAGACTAACAGAGGAGACAATCACTGCTGTGAGAAACAGAAAACCTTTAGACATGCTATTTCAGTACTTATGGTGTGTGTGTGTGTGTGTGTGTGTGTGTGTGTGTATGTGACTCCTCTGACTCATGCTCCTAGTTTCATTGCTCCTCAAAGTGTAATGTGACCATCACCCTCCCAGGTCAATGGCATCAGCATGCAGGGGGCGACCCACCACGAAGCGGTCAGCGCCCTCAGGAATGCTGGGAGTTGCATCAAGATGAAAGTGCTCAGAGAGAGGCTTCTACCTCGAGTGGTGCGTGACCTGGATGTGTCTCAGGATCCTCGGGACGTGGCTGGACGGCAGCTGTGCAGCCAGCACGGCGGAGGCCAGAGTAAACAGCTCAAGCTGCAGAGCGCAGAAGACTGTGTATCCAAGAAGATTGAGGCGGTTGTGTGCAATGGCAACGGCATTGTGGGTGGTTTACAAATATATATTATATAGCGTACAAAACGCACTTTTTCCCCACCTGCCATGTGTGGATTGAACCTTCAGGAAACAGCACTCCTTGAGTAATTCCTTTGCACCTCTTCCCAATTTGCTCTGTTTCTCTTGTTTCAGTCTGATTTGGAGAGTGATCTGAAAAGGACTGTGTCTGAGCTGGTGGCGGAGGCTTTAACAAAAAACGATTTCCTAGCAGGGGGGAAACAGACGATGACAGTAAGCAGATTTCTTATCCTTCCTTCTGAAATAAAACCTATTGTTATTATTTTTCAGGGAAATCTTAGTGTCTTGAGACACATCAGGAAAAGCTGAAACTGCCCCACAAGTAAAAATATTGTATTAACAAAAACATCACAAGAAAAATAAATTTTTTTCAGTAATGTCTTAATGACAAATGACAAAATCTTTTGTGGAAAAACTAAATACATGACCGGCCTTAGACACTAGTTTTGTGCTCTTAGGAGAAATGGCTTTTTTGTCCTTATTTTTTATCATAAACACAGAGGTCACATTCTAGTAATGCATCTGGTCTCCATCCTGTTGAAAGCTTCATTTGATTTTAACTGTCACGCAGATGGACTTACATTATATTCAATCACTCTTTGATAAGAGGCAGCTTACTATGTGCAAGCTGCCCAGTCGCAGAAGCAGCCAAACAACCTCCCAAACCATCACATTTCCACTGTTCTGAGCTTCCCAGTCGTTAGAACTTTTCTTATGAAAAGCTGTTTTTTTATCTGCTGAGAGCACGTCTGCTGCTACCGTGGCTGCTTAATTTGCCTGTTCTGGTCAGACATACTCATTAGTAAGCTAATATTTCTGCTCTGTTGCTCTTTTTGTACAGCAAAGGCTTCTTCCTTGTGTGCCTGCAACACATTTTCTTTAAATTGTAGCGCGATGGTTGCAAGACTTACCTGCAGATCTTGGAGGCTTCCTTTTGCAACTAGAGACTGTGTGTGTGAGCTGAATGTCTTAGGGCAAACTATCTTGGCAATATTAGCAGTCATTAAAAACCTGCATCCCTTGTTGATGATGTTTTTTCATTGTGTAAAGACTTTCAAACAAATTGACTTGCCAGATGTCTGCACAACCATGAAGGCTTTGGGGAAAATGCTTAACATTTGGCATAATGTCACCAAACACTTCAACAGAAAGCAGAATGCAAGAATCGGAGAAACCATATTCCACCTGTCTCTCACTAAGGTAGTGCTGATATTGGACACCTAATTTGGAACTCCTGACTCTAATCTTAATGGATTTGAGGATGTGCACTTAAATAAACCTTTGATTGGATTTTTTTCAGTTGGCTTTTGCTCAAAATTATTGCTTCGTGTTTATGAGAGCCAAGAATAAATTTTTAGTGTACTTTCTCAATTAAAAACAAGCAAACAAATAATAAGAAAATGGTTGCAGGGTGTAAATATTTTATGTCTTGGCCGTGAGTAAGTCTCAGTCAATTGATCAAGTAAAAAATGGGACATCATCATTTTTCCACCTGAGTTTAAAAGAATGTCCTGTCTTCTGGAGTAGTAGATACTACTATTCTTCTGAGACTTCAGCGTCTTCACATCATATCACCTGATAGCTTGCCTCTTTCCTTACTCCATCTTGTTTCCTTCTCTAACAATCATGTGGCAGATCCCCCGGATCATCCTCACTCATCCCTCTACCTCAGATGAAGATGTGGAGCTCTTGACACAAAGCCCCTGCAGAGAACTGCTACATGACTTTGAGTGTCCTGGCAAATGAGTGCACGCTGACCGCTGTGACAGTGCTTTCTGTCTGCCCTGACCACAGATTGGTGCTGCAGAGGTGCAGGACACAGACTGTTACTCTCCAGCTATTTGCTTTATTTCAGTACTGAAGCTTCACTGATGTTACTGTGTAGTCTAGGTTTGAAACAGACTGTTGGATTGTGGTTTTTACTGTCACTGCAAAGCTTGTTTGCCTGTCAGTTTCAACTGCTGCTGATAGTGTTTAATATTTTTAAAGCTTTAAATGCTTATTAGAAATGTTTGTTTTTTTCGTGCAAAGCTGAATTAAGACGACTGTACAGCTCTGCAAAGTCCACATAAAATACAGGTTGGAATGTCAAATGTGATCACTTAAACAGCGAATGATTGCTAGATACCTCTGCTTCACACCACGGAGTGTAAGTAATGGACGGAGAGGCACACAGTGTCTCCGCCCATGACAGTGTGAAGCCCTTAAACCTTTTATAGCCCACGTTGTGATAAATTGCTACATGGATGAACAGAGTGCACAGCAGGGAGTCTGAATCCCACAGAGACCTGAGACTGACTGAACTCCGCTTCTCATCTTCACACACCTGCTGTATGAGCAAAACGCACACTTGTGAGATTATACGCAGAGCTGAGGGAGAGAACGGACACATCGCAGGAGGAATCTGCAATCTCGCTTCCACAGCCCTACAATGTTCGGACCGTAAATGCATAATTACATCGTGTTACTTTCTCAATAAAAAGCAGCAATATCAATATTCCAAGAGGCTTTTATCTGAGTCGCAGGAGGCGTGTTTACTTGTGCAAATGTAAGATTGCACAATGCTTCTGTTTCTGTTTTCACTCTTCCTTTGCTCACAAAAAATTGTCTGCTTCTTTAACATATGGTAGTGATGACTGCTGGGTGATATTCCTTTAGGGATACAACCTGTTTGGAAAGCACACCCAGTGTGCGAAATTCAATTCAGAGTCTATTGAAACTGTCTCAAGAGGCGTTTGTTTAAATTCGCAGAAGGAGATGAGGAGGATGAACATGGATTTGGAGGACTAGATAATAAACTGTGAATCTGGGACGATTGTCACAGTGCATATGTTTTCATAAGTGCCTTTACTGTAGGAAACAAATTCCTTTGACAATGTCAGATTTACTGCAGTGATTTTTAGTCTTCAGATAATGAAAAACTTTAGGTTTACGTGATTCAGGATAGCTTTGAACCTTGGAGAGTTATTTCTTATTTTAGCCTTATGTATACCGTATATATATATATATAGGTATATTATATACTTATTGCTTTTATAACAGGCACATAAATTACCTAACTGCAGACTTGTTGCCTTGCAGGCTATGTCTAAAGACACATCTTTGCAGTTAATATAGTCATATTAGTTATATTAGTTCTTATTAGTTGAATTAGCTGGCAAGCTTTTTCCGATATATTTTGCCAACAATTATCATTTTGACAGCAAAAATAACATTTCTGGATAAAAATGACATACTAATTGCCCATTTTAACCCAAGTCTTGAGGTTTAACTTTGTCAAACTATGTTCATCACTTGACCATAAGGCAAAACAAAATAATCTGAAATGCATTAGTTTTAAAAATGCATAAACATTTTTGAATATTAAACTTCCAAAATATGTCCATACATTTTGAGAAACACAATCAAACTATGGCGTTATTTTTCTGCCACTATTCTGAGCGCATGTAAAAAAATTTTTGCAGGTGCAAGTGTTGCTCAGTTTTTGCATTGGCGCTTGCTCGCAATGTGTTGCTTGCGCTCTCAATACTTCTGCCCGTGAGCGTTCAACTCTTTCTGTACACCGTTATATTTGTGCCACAAAACCAATCATTCACAGACTTACGGAAGAGGATTAGGGCCACTGGAAAAAAATCAGAGAAAAAAGTCAGAATTCTGACTTTTTTCTCAGAATTCTGAAAAAAAATAATTTTGATGAAAAAGTCAGAATTCTGAGAAAAAAAGTCAGAATTCTGACTTTTTTCTCAGAATTCAGGAAAAGAAGAAAAAAAAAAGACTTGCCCACTTTTTTCCCCCAGTGGCCCTAAGTACAGACTTGGATGCAACTAATTTGATTGACTGTTTTGGTCTCCAATCAGCTCGAAATGACGAAATGCAATATCCCAGAATGCATTTCGTTCACAACTCAAATGAGGTAAAATAAATTTCGTCTCAAAAAGCAACACTTGCACCTGCAATTTCTTTTTTTACGTGCGCTCAGAATAGTGGCAGAAAAATAACGCCATATTAAACACCATTTGTAAAATTTACAAGACATTTCGCTTGAGTCCAGACAACATTTACTATTCTTGAGCTCATTCATTCATGTGTAACATGAACCAGTGGGAAGGGAGACGCCTCCACAGGCAAGAAAATCTTATTCATGCATTTTTTTCCACAACCTCGACTGAGAAAGAGCCCAAATTTGTGAAAGCTTCAAAGACGTCAAAACGCTAAAACACAGTTTTCTTGTCTGCTATCCAGTTCCATCCGCACGCATTCATAATGTTACAGAGTAATGAACAACTGAACACGCATGTCTCAGCTGGGTCCATCATTAGCACACGTGGAAGCTTTTTGCAGGGAAGACCTTTTTGCTTGTGTTTCAACTATTGTGCCGTCATAATCAGCGTCCCTTAGTGGCTTCAAGAGAAGAAGAATCCAGTGCTGTTTGTTTGGATTAGCCATGATTTTTTAAATTTCCTTTACTATTTATCTCCTCCACATAGTGCAAACGACTGCAACCACTAACACAAGCTTGAAGATGTTCACTGTCGTCAAGAACAATAACTGTGTCTGAAGCAAAACTGCAGCCGTGCGTTCGTGTCTGTTTGAGGGAGAAAATGTAGTTGTGGAGACTCCATCTGTAGCAGGAACTACTGAAAAAAAGCAGTTTTGAGTATTTTGCAGGCAGATCAGAGTCTTGAAAGGCGCAGGTGTATGGTTGACACCAAATAAGGAGATAGCATTCAGGGGTACACGAGGTTTGACATCTGAGAGCTGAGTTAATGTAATCATGTAATGCAGTAATGACTATGATGACAGCATTATGTCAAGATAATTGCTAATTCAAATGCTGATTTGCTGTAAGTGGATTAGACACACATCTCTGCTGATGTTCACTTATGCCACCCAAATCGATGTGTCACTACACTCGTAAGAAAATCTCCTCAAAGATGAAAGCTAAGAGTCATGCTTCCTGCCTACATGTGACTCTCCCCCACACCCTCTTATGATGGATGCCAGATGTCAGGTGAAACACGATCACATTTATCGTTCGAAGCTGTAATTTAAATGTTGAAGCTATCAAGATTTGCCACTCAAAATGCATTTCGGGCACTTGTCGAATACTTATCACGATAAAAGAAAATGCCAATATTTCTGAGAGTATACAACAGTTTGAGTAAAATAGAAAGGAAGAGGAAGCAGGGTTGGAGTACGCTTTATCTTAATGTGTTTTTCTCTGCCGTAGACAGGCAGGAAGAGGGAGACAGCAGGGTGGAAATGGACAAGAACAGCTGTGACAGGAATGAAGAATGTAGTGTACGTAAAGGATTAGCATCCACTTCAGAGGTCTGTTTTCACTCACTGATAAGGGAGCCGGGAGGTCGATGTTGCAACAGGGTAATGAATTCTGTTTCTGCTTGATATCTCATTATTGCAAATGTCACATTGGTCTGCTGGCTTACAGGACTCTAGGTTATCTGGACACTGTAAATGATCATCTGATATTATATAGAATTTTTATTTAAAAGTATATAATTGTTGTTCATTCCAAAAAATGACAGTAATTTTATAATGCTGTCCTCGGTGCACCAAACTGCTGCATTCTTGGTGGTTACACGTGAAAATAGGACAAAGGCGCTATTATTCAGTGTTCTCTGCTAATACAAAAGCTTTGCCAAACAACAACAAAACGTTCAGAAACGCCTTCCTTTGAATCTTTTTTTTTTCTAAGACACATATTTTTCACAGAATAATCCATTTCACATTCATCTCTTTTTGTTGTAATCTGGCCTCTGTCAGACAATATACTTTTGTATATTCAAAGGAGCTTGCAAAGAAAAGTGTCAGTTCTGAACTGAAGAAGCTTCTCGGATGAGAAGTGAAAAGTCCAGACGCCTTTCATTGCAAGCTCCTTTGACTACGATGACCTGGATGACTGAGAACCTTCACAGACATACTTTTTTATATGTGTAACAGATGATGTCTGCTTCACCCATCAGCCCTCCAACCATCCACTTCAACTCCACACGCACACACACCCACAAAACTGACTTGTCCTTATAAGATAATCTTTATTAGTCCCATTTGTGGGAAATTTGCATGCATGGGAAACACAGAAACATGCCAAGGAAAATCCACAGAGGATCACACACGATGAAAGACTATAAGGGACTTTAAGGGTTCAAGAAACTGATGAGTGATGGGAGAGAGGAGGGGGAGGACTACAGGTGAGCACATTTAACAACAGACGATAAGAAGAAACACCAACACAGGAAAGGAAACAAACCTTTCAAAAGCCAGACATGAATACTAACACTTATCAAGGAATCGGAGAGGGGCCAAGGCATAAATATGGAAATGAGACAGAGGGTTGCACAGTGAAATACTAGGAAACAAACACTTATACAAATTACAATAGACACAAGCTAAAACAAAAGATAATGTAAAACCTATTTAATTCAGTTCTATTGATTTTGGTACTTTATATTCTAAGGTAAATGCCTTGCAATCATACAACAATCAGAAGCAAACACTTGGGCCATCCTCAGCTACCAGTTGGGTGTGAAGCTCTAAAACAATAAAAGTAAGAAAAATACTGAAAGAAAGCTCCCACTCAGGACAGTTTCTTTTGTGTGTCTGACTGTGAAGCAGTAATTTTAGTAACAGTAATGCGATTACTGAATTTTTTGAAAAGTAATGCTTTCTAAAACCGTGTTACGGACAAAGTAGTATTATTACAGTGAAACTGTAAAGATTTGTGGGTGACAACCGGATCAACTCAACTGAGTTGTGAGAAATGTGAGGAAAAAGAGAGAGTTTATTTTAAAAGAAAGTCAAAAGCAAAATGAAACAGTTGTGGCTATTTTTCTCCCGTGTGTGTGCTGCTCCTGTTGTGAACATTGTTACCACTGCCCAGCAGGCAGATTGCTGTCTGCAAGCTATTTGTGGCTATTATGTGTCTATAAAAGGAAATCTGCAGGGTGATACACACACCAACAGTAATACACTTTGAACTTCATGAGAGGAGCTGAAAAGTGGGCATCCTGCTTTCCATATCTACTTTGATTTCCATGTGAAGTCATTTATTAAGTCTGGACTCAAGAGAAACTTCTGGATGGGGAGACATTTGAGACCGAAATGGACAGTTTAAATCTGAGTACGGGAGAGGTAAGATGGTTTGGAAATATATATACTTTTTTCTCTTGAAGACATTTAAACTTCTTCTTGGGTAATTGCTATAAAGCTGAAGTGATGCGACTGACCCGCCTTTGCCTTCTTTTGACTTTTGTACTTCCAGTGGAGCTAGTTTAAAATGACGTTTTTAGAAGAATATTTCCCTCAAGGCTATTTTCCTGCTAGAAAAAGGAAACCAGGAATTTAATTTGAATGCATTAACACTATTCTGTCTAAACAACACTCTCTCTGTGCTCTCTACCAGCCATCACCACCCTCCAGGCTTACACACATAAACACTTAGACGCAGTTTATTTTCAGTGGTCCGGTGACTAACGGTTGCCACATTTTCACTCAGAGTAATTTCTCAGTGATTTAATGCTAACTTTTACTACAACAGAACTATAACTTACAAGAATAGAACTTATAGTAATGCTAATATATAGCTGGAACTTTATATATGACTTTTATTAGCTACAGTATCACTAAACTTTCATTTTTCTCTACATGCCTTTTTATCCATGTACATGTTGCCCTAAAATTTTCAGGCGTTAACTGAAATGCCTTTACATGCTTTGCTGTTGTTATTGTATGAGATATGTAATGATAATATTTGTTTATAATCTTGAGCAACAGCCTAGTGAGCTCTGAAGCAGCTGGCTGTGAGCTATATTTGCACAGACTACGCTGGAGGGGTTGTGTGTTTGCTGTAATTAAACTCTTTGCTTAGTGGCACACCCAACTCCTTATGCATGTGCTGTGGCGCAGCATGTACTGCTTTGATATGGATTTTAGCATCTGTGGAACACAGCAGTCTGGGCTTTACAGCTGTAATTATGGAAATTAACTGAGCACTGTGAATAACAAGGACTGATAACAATATGTGAGAAGTTAACTCTAAATTTTTAGATATTAAAGAAAAAAATGCAAAAAGTGCACAATATTGAGGATATTAAAACTGTGATAATGTTGAAGAAGCATAACATCCTTGGCATTCATTCATAATGCTGAGATTGCTCAAAACAGAGTTTTCATTTTGCAGGAGGTCACTTTATGGGAGTCCCTGAAGGCTCCCACACAGGGTGGTCTCCTTCAGGAGATGATTTAATGCAGCTTTTATAAGGTCTTTGGGACGGGTTTGACAGACCACAAGACATAACTGAGTGATGGCACTCGCACACAGTGAGGACACACGCAGCACACTAAGCCAGTGGTGGCTGGAAATGTGATCCATGAGGACATCATGACCTCAGCAACACTCAAACATTCACGAGGGCTTCGCCAGGCAAGTAGGAAATGCCTGTTTTAACCTTTCACCATGTAAACTTACTCTGCTATGACTACAGAGGACTCACAAACAAGGGGGTTTCATAATAACACAAGTACATAAACAAGTTAATGTGATGACTCAGGATTATTTTAGCCTGAGAATTTATCCAGGTTGTTTATAAAAAGCTGATTAGTGGCACGTTGGATATAACTGAACCTCCTCACGGCCACAGAAGTCTAAGATGTCACAAAACTCAAAACAAAATTATTGTTGTTGTTTTAATGGTAAATTGCACTTAAAATTGGACTATTCATCATAGAGACAGAAAAGGTACTGACAGTGTTAAACTTAACCTTAATATTGTTTCTGGTAAATATGAAAAAAAATCATCAAATGCCACTATTGATAACTATTTTTACACACACACACACACACACACACACGCAAATTGAGAACCTTGTTTTATTGCAGTTTAAATAAATATTTCCCTCTCTCTGCTCTTACTGCATACAATTCATCATTTGCTAGTTCCACAGCTTCTGTATTCACTAAACATGCAGCCTAAATATGATCAGAAGCATTTTCTCCAAGACACCCCCCCCAAATAAAATGTTATGTAATCATTTATTCAGTTTCCTTATTAATTATTTATGCATAACACCCACCAAAACAGAGGGCATCGCACCAGGAAGTGCTGTTCCAGCAAAGTTATACTACTATATATGCATATATAATTTTTACCTAATATATAGTGCTGATAAATGGTCAAAGAGTTTTTAAAATTTTAACAACAGCTTATCAAGCTTAAACGTGCTGCTGTTGTTCAGCTGCTGGTTTTCTCTTTCTGGTGCGAAGTGGGCAATAAACAAACAAGAGAGATGGACTCACGACAGAAAAGCCGATCAGCTGATCATTAATCAGTTTCGTGATTGAAGTAGCAGCAGGAGAGGGAGGGAGAGAGAAGAGGCACTCGCACCATATATGGTTCGATCCCAGGCTGCCTCCTGGTTGCATGCCAAATATCCTTGGGCAAGATACTAACCCCATGTTTGCCTACTGGTGGTGGTCAGAGGGCCCGGTGGCGCCTGTGTCCGGCAGCCTCGCCTCTGTCAGTGCGCCCCAGGGCAGCTGTGGCTACAATGTAGCTTGCCATCGCCAGTGTGTGAATGTGTGTGTGGATGGGTGAATGACTGAATGTAGTGTAAAGCGCTTTGGGGTCCTATGTACTAGAAAAGCGCTATACAAATGCAGGCCATTTACCATTTACCATGGTTGTTAAGCTTAACGCTGGAATGCTTTACAAACATTCAGAGATGAACTTACACACCTTGCAAGTTTTGTGAGGTACTTTTTTGATATTTAATGGTTCGGATTACATTTTTTATTTCTTTCTGATATCCGATCCAGTAATTTAGGTCAGTATTGGACCGATACCGATACGTAATATCGGATCAGTCCATCCCTAGTATATATCATATGTTTCTAATGGACTCTAGTTGGTTCGTGTAAACTGGGAGTCTTCCTCACACACTAAGGTCAACTATTCTGTGCTGGGACCAGTTCTGTTTACATTATGCATGCTTATGTTAGGTAGTATTATTAAAAGAATAGCATACATTTTCATTGCTATGTAGATGATAGATAATACCCAGATTTATGTATAAAGACAGCTGACATACACCAGTTATTTAAAATGCAGGACTGTCTTAAAGACATGAAGGCCTCTCATTTCCTGCTTTTATAATTCAGCCCTAATTTTTTTTTAGAAACATAGTGTCTAACCTAATACTCCATTAACACTGTGAGGAATCTTCGAGTCACTTCTGACCAGGATATGTCATTCAATGTGCATATTTACTACAAATACGAAGAACTGCTTTCTTACTGTGCAATATCTCTAAAATTAGAAACATCCTGTCTCAAAGTGATGCTGAAAAACTAGTACTACTACTATTACTAGATACTGGTTACTATTACTTATAGGCTGGACTACTCTCATTCCTTATTTTCAGGTTGTCTTAGTTGATCCAGAATATGGTGAGAGAACTGACAGGGACTAGATTGACAAAGCATATATATCCCGTACTGGCTTCTCTTCATTGGATCCCTTTTAAATTCAGAATAGAATTTGAAATCCTCCTTCTCATATATAAAGTCTTGTATAATCAGGACGTTGTCTTAAAGACCTCATAGTACCATATCACCTAATTGAGTGCTTTGCTCTCAAACTGGTGGTTAACTTGTGGTTCATACGGTAGAATAAAATAGAATGAGAGGCAGCGCCTTCAACTTTCAGGACCATCTTCAGTGTAACCAGCTCCCAATATGGATTTGCACATCCTCCTCTAAGATCAGGCTTAAAAATTTCCTTTTTTTAAATAAAACTTGATAAAGTGCTGGATCAGGTAACCCTGAACCACTTAGTTCTGCTGCAACAGGCCTAAAGTGCTGGAGGCTTCCTATGACACACTAAACACTTCTCCTTCACCCACCTCTTTTCACACTCCACAGTATTTGTTTATACAGCACTTTGCATATTAACCTCCTCCACAGGGTCAAAGTCTAATAAGATATTTTTGAAGAAAGAAAGAAAAAACCTGTAGCTGAAGTCTTTATTTCCTGTAAGGAATTCAAACATCACACCTACTTACATTCCACTGTTTGCAATACACATCTACGTGACATACAATATAAATGAAATGATATCCTGAATAAGGGAATGCAGTTTTACATTTAACATGAATAAGAAATCTTGTTTTGTAACTATCTGAGTAAATATTCTATCCAAGCTCCTTTATAAAGTAGTTTGGCTCATTCTCCGAACACTGAACATTATCCATTTTTAGCACTGCCTCAAATATCTGCTACAATAACCTCCACTGATTAGGCAAGACGCTTCAGCGGCCTCGCTCTTCAGCTTGCTGTTTGCAGCTGACCCCACCACACTGAGCAGAGAAGCGCGATTACTGAGCAGCAGAAACACTTTTGATGACTGTGTATGAGCTTTGATTGCTGCAGACAAAAGCACTTTCACAAACACAGAATAAGAAACGCCATTAAACTCTCATTCTGGAGGGAACTGGAAGTTAGCACTTCCTCATATATATGCACAACACTTAGAGTGCCTCAACACACCAGGGTAATGTGTAGAATGACTTTGTGCAGTTTGATCTCAGCTTTGTAAGTGGAAATAAACATCCTTTTCTGCCAAATTTGAATTTGTACACCTCTCAACTGCACGAGTGGCCTCAGTGAGAGTCAGCTGATTATCACTGCTAGCTAATGTGATACGTACTGAGCTGTAGAGGCTCCAGAATAGTTGAGTCTTTGATGTAAAGACAAGCAGCACAGCACAGCATTGCAAGACAATCATCTACACCTCAAAATCTTTTTAAATGACAAATTAACAGAGACAAAACAAAAGTATTTTAATAATGGGCTTCTCTGGCTTTTTTTAAACATATTTTGGTAGTGCCATGTTAATCATTTTGCCTCTCTATATCATTTATGCTAAGCTTAGCACAAGAGTGATATGTCATTTAACTCTTGACAGAAAAGTCTATTTACTCTCGTATCTCTTTACAAAGCAGTAAAAATGAACGTTGGACGGCTCCACAGCTTTATTACTGTTTTAATATCCTGCTAAACTTTAAGCTTAACCTTCAAAAGAAGTGTCTGTGTCCTCCAGCGTGGATTCCAGGAGGACTTTTGCAGAATCTGTGACATTTCCATGACCAGCTGGTCCACCAAAGAACTTGCACTTAACAGCATTTCTAGCTGATACACTGTGGTATTTGTTTTGATGATAATCCCGTTTAGTGCATTCCCCTTCAGTGTTTTTCTCTCTGATGACACTGACATTTTGACAAGCACCTTCTTGTTTCTTGTTGTTGTCATGGCTCTGTTGTTGTTCAAGTTTTAGTTCTCTTGATAGATGCAGCTGCTGTTGTGAAATGGTAAATATCATCAGGATAACAGTGATGAGCTGATCACTTATATAGCAGGAACAATAAAAACAATGCCACTTGATTCTGTTTGGCTTCTTTCTTTCTTTCTTAGTTTTGCATTCATTTCTTTTTTCTATTATCTCCGTATCTCATCAGAGCTGTGGTGAGTGAACACAGAGCCAGACCTTATGAGTTACTAAATTATTTAACCGGCTTCTTTCGATGTAGTTTCTTTAAAAAAAATACATAAAATATGAGTGAAACAGCCCAGTGCGTGCATGTCAGTGTGGCCAATTGAATTTTAAGGCTTATTACCATTCTAACTACAGAGTTATATAAAGACTTATCTAGACTGTAAAAAGAAGCAAAGAAAAAAACCTTTAAAAGAATAAATACAATCGTAAAAGGTAACATTTTTAATCTATTATATTTGGTGAAATTCAACGTGTGGTTAAAATATGGAGAAAAAAACAGCATCTCTGAAATATTAAAACAGGAAATTCATTCATTTTAAAATGGTACATCTTATTGAATATTTTCAGTGTAGATGTCATGAAGAGGGAAATTAGTAACAGCGACCAACATTTCTTTCTGCTGTAGAGTCCATGAGGGTTTCACTAGTTTTTGAAGATCTACAGCTCTTGGCACTTTTCAGACTTTTCGGACTGCTTTGTTGTTACACAGACACACAGAAGCACTGATTAGTATTTAGGCAATTTCCTTCCAGGCAGTCAATCTGAGGTTCTTGCCACAGAATAGTAATTATGTCCAACCCACAGAATGTTCTGGACATTGACAAAATGCCCAGATTATCAGTCTGCCTCTGGTCCCTGAAGTTTTCTTGAGCTTTTTCTTAGTGGTCCATTAGTATCACTCCCTGCAAAGCTGTGATTACATCTGTCACATGCATTTCAAAAGACCCGCTGTGCAGCGCTAAACCCATGAATATTCTCACCCAAAATATGGAAATAAAAGCCGGCCCTGTGACGAAAACTCCTGCAGTGGAAACGCTACAGTTTTACTCTCAGTTGTGTTTGTTTAACACAAAGGAGGATCTTTTGCTTATTTGATGCTGATGAGAACAGGAGCTGATTTAATTGCAATCATCACTCCTTGTTGAGGGTATGTGTGTCAGGCCACTGAGCTGTAGAGTGCTTAATTGCCTCATCTGTGTGAAAGTGTGATGCTGGATAATTAGTGGTCGGGCATAGTTACACAACCCTGTGATCAGAAAGAGATCAGAAATGGGAGCGACTCAACGTTTCGTAGGGCGCTCGGCATCTTTCCTTAAACTTGTTTTTGCTTTCTAGCTTTTAATTGAGAATAAGCCTCTTTATGCTTGACTCAGCATGCTCTCCCATACTATATGAATGATTTGCTCCCCTCCTCTCTGTTCTACAGGTTTCCGTAGGAGTGCCGTCAAAGCTTTCTACTTTCACGTTTGTGCCAGCAGTGCAGAAATTGCCAATTAAAAACATTTTTACTGAGAAGGGGAGATCTGGAGCTCTGACAGAAAAACCAGATAAGGTACAGCAGCACCACTTGTCCACAAGATGGCAAAGCAATAATTATATAACTAATAACTAATATTCATCTTTGAAACAATTTGATTGTAAAACATTGATCAAATTTTATGCCTGATTTGTATTGGTTGTGGCGCTGCTGCAGAGCAACGCTTTCATGCTTCATGCTTTGAGTGGTGAGTCACTAGCACTGAATATGAGCCCACTTATCTGACTTGTTATATAAAAACTTCCTCCAGCTTATGTCAAAAGTTGAAGTAATCATGTTTTTGAAATTGCAGACTCGGTGTTAAAACGAGAAGTTTACATTTCTGTCCTTACTTAAATCGGATGACAGCATAAAAAAGTCATTTAAAAAAGTTTTCATAGAGCTCTATGCAGCTCTGTGACATACTAATCACACCTTATGATTTAGTAGCATGTAGAAGCATATTTAGCACTGCTAACTTGAAGTAATCTTTTTCTGTATAACTCTCTCTCGCATCACTGTGGAAGAATTTTGGCCCACTCTTCTTTAATGTTACCTCATTTTATTGTGGGTTGTGGACATTTGTTTACATCCCAACACGGCATTTCAATCAGGTTGAGGTCTGGACTTTGACTGGGCAACATTTTGAATGTTTGCTTTATTTGCAGCTTGCTGCAGTGCTTGGAATCATTGTGCTGTTACACGAACCCGTTTGCGCCAAGCTTTAACTATCAGACAGATGGCTTCACACCTGATTCTAGAATATTTTGGTATACAGAAGCATTCACGGTTGACTTGCAAAGCAACCTCACTTCATCTCCCCTCCACCACTGCTCCCGATTGTTGGGGTGAGGTGTTTGTGCTGACATGTTTGGTTTTCACAAAATGTGAAAATGTGTGGACTGCAATAATGTCCAGTTCAGTCTGTTCTGTCCAAAGGACATTTTTCCAGAAATCTTGTGGTTGTTCAGCTGCAGCTTGGCAAAGCTAAATCTTGCAGCCAGGTTCTTTTCAGAAAGCAGAAGCTTTCTTTTGGTAAACAGTATGGTCATTAACTTGAACAGGGAGCTGAGAGTCTGAGATGCCTGCTCTTATTTACTTTTTATTATTGTGCAACTCATCTGACCTTGCGATGAATTTGCTGGGAAGTTTATATCATTGTGTTAACACACACCTGACTGCTCCACACCAGCAAACTGCCAAATATTCTGCTTTCATAGAGGGAGTCACACCTGCTGATAATCAAGATTAATCAAGTGCATTTAGTTAATCTTACTTAACCTTTTTAATTCCTATGAAAACAGTAAGGGCATACTTCGTTTTTCACATGACTACAAATATATATTTTGTCAATGAATTACTCAACTAAATTTGCATGTGACTGTATATGTCATTGGAGACAAACCACACAAACCCTATTTTTTATTAAAGGAAATTGGAATGAATATGTCCCTTTTTTCCATTAAACTCTTCCTGCATGGGGGACACCCCAAGTCAGTTTCGCCTTAGGTTAAGCTAGGGTTAGGTTTATCACCTATGATGGCTTAGACTTCAGACAGAATATTAAATTCTTTTCAGTGGAAAATGAAACGTAAACTTTCCAAATGACTCTAATTGTAAACGACTAATAATGCCAGTCACCCGAGGATCAAAAGACACACCTTAGTTTCTGAGACTCTTGGTACTTCCTTCTCAGACATTGCAACAGATATCCGCATGAATCACCTTCCCAGAGGAAAAGGCTATAATTAGTTCTCAGGTTCACAATGAAAATATTTTACCCAGGTAGAAATTTCCTGTTACATTTCTACATCTTTAAACAAATTGATGGAGTCAAATTATTCTAAGTATTCCAGCAGCCAGACTCACACAGCCTATATCATGTTTGAAGATTCATATATCCACATCAAACATATGTCCGAGTGACCTCGGGCATTAAATTAGATGTTCTCTGACTGTAAAGGGCAGAAGAAATGGTTCTGCTGCTAATGACGCTCCTCGGCTCATTGCGTGAAAGTTACATTTTGTATAAAATAAGGAGCAAAAATGAATCAAATGTAAATAATCTCACACCATATACGTAACATTTTTTCTGCTGGAAACTACTTTAGTGCACACACACACACACACACACACACACACACACACACACACACACACACACACACACACACACACATTAGAAACACCAGCTGATCTCGGGGAGGGGGCTGATGCTGACCATCAGTTGTCACGATTGCTGAAGGGGTTAACGTGCTGTTGGATGTTGATGCAGCATCTAAATCACAGCAGCATCACAGCTCTGCGTGCCTGGAGTCAGCTTGCTGTCTGCTTCTATATAGACTTCAAAGTTCTTCTCACTAGGGGGGTGACACCATTAGTTTCTCATCTTCCTCCACAGCTATTACCTACAGGAGTGACAGCCCTTCATGTTATTAACTGACAACATATAGGCGTAGCTACGCTGCTGCAGTGCAGAGAAGTGCAGAGAAGCCTGTGTTCAGTCTTTTTGTAAATGAACAACATATAACTCTGTGTGTGTGTGAGTGTTTGCATGCATCCAAATTTCCCTGCTATGAATCCAGCTGATCTTCTGAGTTTTCTTCTCTAT
The DNA here is from genome assembly GCF_057382095.1 of Aulonocara sp. 'chitande type north' Nkhata Bay. NCBI lineage: Eukaryota > Metazoa > Chordata > Actinopteri > Cichliformes > Cichlidae > Aulonocara > Aulonocara sp. 'chitande type north' Nkhata Bay. The sequence continues at coordinate 28,302,188 of NC_141356.1, forward strand.
TCAGTTGGACCTCTACAGTGATCTATATCTTCCTCTCATATGGTTGCATTTTTTTTCTGTTATTCAATTAGAAAATGATTAAACACCTGTGGAAGTTAGCTACAGAGGTTCTTCTCATATAGATTTAAATGATCAGGTTTTATCATCTATATTAAGAAGTAATTAAGTATTACTGCAATCAAGCCTGATAGCTTTTTATATAATGATAAAAAACTATAAATGAGAAATGGAGTGGTATATATTTAACTCCGTTGTACTCGGTTAAACACTCAAAGTGCTTTCTTAATACCTTTACACACCAGAAAAATAAAAATCGTCAAATGTTTTATTTAAAAGGTTTTTCGGACTCACCTGTTCTTTAATGAAGTTGCTCATACATGTAATTTCACTGGACAAATTTGCAGCGTTTAGCTCACATTCTTCTTTTTTTTTCTTTTGAATTTTTCTCTTGCAAATAAACAGATCTGACCAATCAGACCAAAGGATTTGGCTGCAACTGAGCTAGAGGCTCAGGCGTGCACCAGTATTGAATATACAAGTAGTAAAATAATATTATTTTACCTCAGACACACAGCTAGACACTGCTCCGGGTCGATCGGCTTTCTGAAATTATTTCTCTTGCTCCTTGGATGTGGCCCCAAATCTGCCAGCAAGAGCTCAAACTGTCCCACTGACATCCTGAAATATATAAGAAAGTGGCCGTGATACGCTTCAACTCCTGGATCGAGCCATGAAATTGTCAGTGCTCCTGCCTTGTACTGAAAATTGGATGATGGACCCAGAATCCTCTCAGTAAGGCCCTTTACTACCAGTCTCATTCACACGCGCACACACACACACACACACACACACACACACACACACACACACACACACACACACACACACACACACACACACACACAAGCACTTTTATGTACACTTAATGCATGTATGCCCAAGCCTACTCTCGTGTGCAGACTGGAGGAGCTGAGGGCTCAATCCTCAGACGTTCCAGTTGGCAGACGACAGATGTTGGTGTTATTACTCAAGAAACAAATCATGTATTACATGATACTAATGACTTTTCCTAAAAGCAATGCAGTATGTTAATTAATTGCTTTCCGCAGAAAGTAACTCACCTTAATGCTGCAAGCTTGGCTGCTCATCACTGCCTTTGTTACCTGAAGTTCAGGGTCAGGCTGCCGGGTCAGCAAACACTCAGCCTTAACATCATTCTCAGTTCTTGGCTAGCTTTGTGTTGGCATGCTGTCTAGTTGATGTTGTGTCGGGAGTATACTGGATTTGTTTCTGTCCTGGACACAGTTTTCATTTCACCATTGCACTAATGTCCTTATCTCCACTGCTGAAAAGCTGTCGATCACTCCACCATTGCCCTCCTCCTGCACAGGAACCAAAATCAGCTGACCGTAAAAGGAGGCAAAAGGTTGTTTGATATATTTTCTTTTCTTTCTATTCTTAATGTGCAGACAACTGAAGAACCTTTGTAATGCAAGTAATGACATAATTGTGCTGTCACGTAATAACTGACTTTAGTGTAATAAGTTTCATTACTGTGTGACTGATTACAGTAACACCTTACACCCAACATTAAAGGGTACGTGTGAGTCACAGCCACCTCAAAAAGGAAAGAAATTTATAAATAAATGTAAAATTATAAATAATGAAAAATAATGCATAGAATTTTGTTACATGGTGGTACGCTGGTGCCTCACTGAGTGACATGCTTTTAAATCTTCAACACACACAAGTCGCCCCTGAAATAAAGCTCTCTTTGTTTCCTCCTTTAATTTTTCTCTCCCCTATTTGTTCAAGTCCTTGTCATCCTGTATAAAAGAAAGGCATTCGATAACAGTGAAAAAGGCTGCTTTCTGCTCTCAAATTATCCACTTTGTGAAGCCGAGTTATGAACTCATTTTCACACCACTTTCCATTAAGCGCAGAAAAAAAGCCTCTTTGGTTCCACTATTGCAATCTTCCCTGCTCAGCCGCTGATATTTTACACTCAGGTTAACAGGGTGCCCATCAGTTTCACGCAGCGATCCGAGACCAGACTGAATGAGCCAGTCACATCTTTATTAATCTTCTATTCATTTGGGTTTTTGTTAAAACTGAAATCTAACACGAACAGTTGATCCCACCATTTGAAGTGCAAGAAAACAACTCCATAACACTCTTTCAAATCATTTCATTTTAATTATTTCTACGGGACTGATCCAATTCTGGGCTCCTTGTGGCCATTAATTGAGGGCTGGCAGCCCAAACACACAGACATTTGACTGGTATTATCTGCCTTCTGATCTAGTTCTTTGCTGGGGAGCAAAAAATTTCCCACAAATCTGGACAGATATCTTTGACTTGCTTCCATCCTTTGGCACAGCCTTTCCACACAATCCCCCAAATCCTTTTTTCTCTCCCTTTAATGAATTCAGTGTCACAGGATCTAAAGGTCCATCTGCGAGAGAGGCAGACTAACAAACGACTGTGCTCAGTTATCGCCATCCTTGATATGTCTTTCTTAATGAGATGTTATATGGTTATTAGAAGTGAAGCTGTAGTCGCTGACAGGCCAGAGTGCAGATCGGACTCTGTTTGGTCCATCACTCAACTATGGGGGGAGATTAATTAATGAGCAGACTTTTTCCTTTTTCCTCTGTCTGTGAAGACACCGGTTTATTAGAGTGGGTGCCTTGTTTCTGCTCAGTTGTAGCCTCAAGTTGCACACAGCTATCTGGGATAACTATGCCTTTCATAATATGCATAAAAATAACAGGCTGGCAGTGCAGTGCAAATATTTCATTGGTGTGGCTTCATCGCTTCATCACAGCTAAGTGCTCATCCTGATATTGTGCTTTCATGTCAGCTGTATATAAACACGACTCCAGCATCTACCTCCACCTGCTGTCTATAGCTCATGCTAAAACCCACATCCAGCCACACGTTGCTCACTTTGGCTCATCGAACGATTCCACTGTCTACACTTATTGCCTGAATTGAGCTGACTCCTATATTGACATCCCAATATACAGAATGTAAAGAATTCCTAGTGAGACATTCAAGAGCTCATTCATCCTTCAGTGTGATTTAGCACAGTCAGATTTAGAGGGAAGACACATGTCTTTGCGATCGATGGCGATAAGTTCTCATTGAAAGTTTGCCTTCTGATTGGCCAACATTAATTTGAAATGAGGCTGTACAACACAATACTCAGATTCTTCCCATAATTACTAACTCATTTTGACTTTTTTCTTCATTTTTATTCCCACTTAATCTGTGGTGCATCACAGATTTTCTTCAACTCTACAATGAATGCACCAATGCTGAGCAATGAGCACATCTCTTTCTGAAATACTCTTCAGTTTCTTGCTAAAAGATGGGGAAGCTTAACTAAGCCACCATAATAAATAAATGTTGTTATATTAATTAGTTAAGAACTAGGCAGACCAGAGTAAGACATGTGAAGTTAAGATACTATATTTGTATCATAGAGGCAATAATTTATCTTATCACTTACATTAACATTACTTTTTTTTTAATGGCACTTAGTTTAGATAAGAAAAATCCCTTTCATATAGGTTCTAAATATAATGACATTTGACACAAGGTGTTTGATAAGCTTACTGACATTAGATGACATTTATGCTGCACACACTTCCAGAAATGAATGTCCTTCTGGCAGCTTTTCATTGCTTTGATTACTGCTCCTCTGCATTACAGGCAAAAGAAAAATACAGAGAATTTTTTAATTGGTTCAGAAATCTGAAGGTTGTCATTATAAGATAATTGCCATGCCAGGGAGAGTGTGCTCATATCTATAATGATTCATATAATGAGCAGTTACACGTTTTAGCTCAACATGTATTTTCACAGATAATCCTGTTTTAAACTGGATTCCTGAAATGCATTTATAGTTCACTCACTAATATTAATTATATGGAAAACAATGAAAAGGCCTCATTTTTGGTTATCTGTGGCACTAGGTTTAAACAGTGTTGGCCTCTGCAACACAAAGTGAAATGAATGTTCTAAATAATGTGAACTTAACTTAATAGAGTTCATTTGAAGTTCTTCAGTGTCTAAAATGTATGCCACAAGGCTGCAGGAATATGTGCACTGCTGGTGTCGTGACTCAGGAAACTTAGCTTTACAACTTACCAGTTTGCCTGGAAATATGTGACTAACACTGTGAAACGGTGCATTTTAAACCAAATTCTATTTCTTTTCTTTTTTTTTGCTAAGTCTAACCACACAGCTTTGTTGCCCAACTTTAACCAAACACCAGAAAGGAAAAGTCAGAAATGAAAGTAAAACAAACAGGTTCAGTGCTGACTATATCAAAAAGATTAGCTGTCGCCTCACACCAAAAAGCTTCTTGGTTCAAACATGCTGGTCAGCATAGAGCTCTTCCTGCACCTTCGTGGGTCTTCTGGGTGCTCACGTTTCCTCTAACAGACATTTACTCAACATAATTAAACACCATAGAAGATTTTACGCTTCTAATATGGAATATATTTCTGAAATTGTAGCTATATAGTCAGAGATGTTTCTTATATAAAACTTCTATGTGCTTTATACAGCAGGCCCCATTCACACAAGCACTTTTTCCTACATGTGAGTGCTTTCTATGTACCATTTACACAGATTCACACTCTGGTGAATACATCAGAGACTTGGGGTTTAGTATCTTCCCCAAACATAATTAAGCATGCAGACTGGAGACTAGGGCAGCCAGAGACTGAACCACCAACCTTCCAATTAGTACATGACCTGCGATACTTCCTGGAAGTCAGCCTTCCCAGTGTTTCCACAGGTTATTAATTGGATATTCAGTCCTGAATATAAACCTTAAGGATGCTCTGTTATCCTGATTGTTGCAAGCGCTTAATTTTTTGTTTGACTTCATTCTGTCTAAAATACACATAGCTATATATTTTGATTGGGTTGGGATCTGGAGAAATGGGTTCAGAAGGTGCAAATCCTCAGGTGAGAAGGATCCTGCCAGAGCCTTAAAAGGTTAAACCTTTAAACCTTTTAAAGGTTTCTTTTGCTACTACCTCGTCTTTCTAATTATCCCCCGGTAAGAGGATTAAGGTCAAAAGGACACCACAAGCGCAAAATTTAAATTCCGTCTAGTGGCAAGCACACCGTGTTACTGTAATACACAAAAACAACAAGGCTTTAATGTTTCACACTCTCTGCTGTCACTTTACATTTTATTAATACTTTGGCATGTACACAGACCCTGCGTCAGAAGCTCACATGACGCGTGTACTACGCCGGTGTCTGCAGGACATGTGCGTGCCCATGTGAGTTATATGTGTGGGGGGATGTGGCGTGTAGAAACCAAACACACCCCGAGCTCAGAAAGGGTCACTGATGATCACCTCGGGTTTCACTCGCTAAGTTTCTGTTTAACATTTGCTTCATTTTCCCCTGTCAGAACGGAGCCGTGTCCCACGAGAAGACGAGCAGGAAAAGTGTATCAGACGGGGAGATTATCAGAGCAGAGTGGGTCTTAATTAACGACTCTGTGGAGGGAGGAGCAGGAAATGTAACCCTACCGCAAGTAAGTACAACTCTCAATGTCACGAGCAATGTAGAACTAAAAGGATTTGACTTAATGTGATGTAGATATGTGTTTGTGTGTGTACATGTATACACACAGTGTGTATCTTTGAAGGGTCTTAATTAACAATGTAAAGTTGAATTTGGTAAGCTGACATTCACTAAAAAGGCACTGTCAGGAAATTAATTTAAAAATGAAACGACTGTCCAAGGTGTGCGTGTGCTGCTTTTCAAATGTGATATTTTAATTGGACTCTAAAAATACAAGAGTTCTAGTGTCTATAATGAGTACATTTCAGTCGTGCTTTTGCAGGGGGTCAGATGGTGTTTTTATCAAAGTAATTTCATAAACCAGCCACAAGCTTGTTACAAACGCTATTTTGCAGGGGTAGCATTTTTGGTATATCTGGGCTTTTAAGAAAGTGGAGGAAAAGTGCATTTTCAGTAATTGCTTCCTGAGGTGTGAATTTTCACATAAGACGCAGGAAAGAAAACGAAAATAAAACCAAACCCCAAACTATCTTTTTTCTTTCTTTTTGTTTTTCAGTTGAAGACTTCTCCAGCTCGTGCCAGCCTCTCTCAAACCAAATCCTCTCTTTCAATCAGTGCCCAGTCTCAAAATACACCCAACCACGCAGCCGCAGAGACGGCCTCCATGGAAACAGGCGCTGATAAACACAGGGACATTTCCCAGCAGCAGTGTCACCACACCTCCAGACATGTTGAGGTTAGCTTGGGTTGCTGTGCAAATAGAACGCCAGGGTCAGAGGACATATTAAGCCCCGCAGACTCTGGAGACCTGCTTCCCACACTGGCTTCTTCCAGGGAGTCCATCCTCTCAGATGCCTCGGACAGAGAGAAGAGCTGGTCCGCCGTGCAGCTTTCCTCGGTCACTTCTCCTGCCTCGTTAAGCCGTACCATTTCTCCCTGCTCATCCGTCCCCTCTGGTGTCTTCACCCCTTCTGTGATCCAGGTCAAGAGGCACTTTCTTGCTCCAGGCTCTAGTCTGATCCACATCCCTCAGACCTGCTTCTCATCCTGTGAGAGCCTCTCCTCCTCTGTCTTCTCCCAGAACCCTCCTCCCCGGCATCGGCCTCCTCTCACCCGACTCTCTCTCCTCACTGCCATCCTGAGAAAAGGTCGTCTTCCTGTTCTGTCCTCAGCGCTGCAAAGACCTTACACCCCCTGCTGGCCTGTTAACCCCGTAACACTGTCCTTCTGTAACGCGTGCTCAGCAGCCTCCAGCGTGGCCTCCATTCCCCTCGAGTTTTCGTCTCGGTTCTCCTCACTGGCATCTATAGACGTTCAGAACCACCATTGCAGGGAACCAACATGTCAGTCAAATGAGCTCAACAGAACGTGCACGCCATCTCAAGTGCAAAGACGCTCAGAGCCAGTGAATTTCACGCTACCCCGAGCTCCTGTATTTTGCTCAAACTTCCTCTCTGCTTCTCCACCAAAGCATGAAGAAACAGTCTGTACAACTTCCAAAACCTTGCCCCTCACACACATCTCCATATCCAAACTCCCTGAGCTGAAGCCCGGCAGTAATCACATGTTCCTCAAGGGCAGTGCGGATAATAACCTTAAAAAACTCATCTCCCCGTCCCCCAAACTCATTAACGAGCCACAGACTTCCACGCCCCAGAAATGGAGTCGCAAGCCAAATTCATCTCTCTCAAAGCTTCGTTGGCTTTCTCAGCAACTGAGATCTTCGCCTGTCTTCCCCCCTCATCCTGAGCCTTCTCACTCATGTGCAACGATTTTCCCCGCTCGTGCTGACACAGCATCACCTCTCCCTCCTCCACGAAATCCCACAGGAAGGTACGAATTAGAGAGGAGCCACTTCGACCCCACAGGTGCCACACATTCGCAGGGCATTCGCAAAGCTCCCTGTCTGTCGCCTTCCTGCTACACGCCCATTGTTTTTTCTGGATGGCCTTCACCCACCAGCTCTCCCACGCCAACGCCCTCTCCTGCTCCACCAATCAGAGATCTCACCCCTTCCCCTTTCTCCCTGCGCTCCACACCCTCACCAAGGCTGGGGAGTGGAATATCAGACTACAGTGACAGGGAGGGTAAAAAAAGAAAGGTAGCCTCTATCTGTGCCGTGTGCATGACTCGTTTAAAGTGAGGATATTTTTTACTGTGTTCCCTCTGACATACTGTTCTCACATGCTGCGTGGCTAAAAACAGACTTCTCGCACTTGACATGTGGATATCAAGCGGCATCGTCTATGTGGAGCTGATTTTAGATGTGTCTTTTATCCATTTGTCTTTGTCAGTGCTCATTTGTTCCTTTGCAACAGTTTCAAGTGCACTTTTCCAATGTCTAAAAATTTTTTTTTTAAAGCCGACATTAACCGAATGGGTGCAAAATTCAGAGTATTAACCACCAGGAATTCAATTTATTTCGAGCCAGCAGGGGCAAAAGAAGTTGATAACACACTCATCCAGTTTTCTTGCCCGTCGGTGAAGGAAAACTAAGTTTGTTCATAATGTAATCCATCAAACAGGCCTCCTCTGCAGCAAAGTGATGTAGTTTCCACAGGCTAACACACTTCGGCTCACACTGCTGGACAACTCTGAGTTTGACTGTTTTGCATGATAAGCAGCCAGCACTAACAGGAGACAGAGCATGCCTATAAAACAATTTCCACCAGACTGTCTACAAAGTTTATCTTCAATAAAATTTAAATTGTAATTACATTTATATTCATATTGTTTGCTCTTCTGTCTCCAGACACACAAAATTACGCTAAGCTACAAATCCCTCGCCGCTATTCCCACAAACACCCTGCTACTGGATCAGCAAGTGAGTTCATTTCTGGCTCTAATCCCATTAATTTGCCTTGTTAAATGGCAAGCCATACAGTACGAAGCGCTAATGATGCAGCCAGTGTTGCTATGGTGAGCATGATGTGAGTAATTTAAGATAAATCTTGAGATGCACTAATCAGATTTAGAAACTGCAAAAAAAAGACATTTTGTTCCTTCATTTCAGAAGGACTTAACAGCAGCTGCAAGGACAGTACTTCTTAAAGCTTTATTAAAAGTCATATCATGCTCAGGGAGACATGAAAACACATTCACACCTCTGTATGATACATGTAGACGAAGGAGTTATGCCTGTGAAGAATATAGAGTGGATCAACAGGAATTGTCTGGAGGAGATGTAATGAATTGCGTGCTATTGCTCCAGTGAAACCATTAGTGGTGGAGGGGAGCTCAATTTCTTCTCTCTCTTTGCATTCACAGGCCATAGATGAGCAGGTCGAGAGAGAAATGAGTTCCTGTGACACGCTGAACACAGGCATCGCATCAGACACCCACACTGAGGTACCACAGCACACATCGCCGCCGTTATTTACCGCACACGTTGCGAAACGGCATCAATAAGTCTGTGCTCTCCACAGATGTGCTCGCCTGCTCAGCTCCGGCAGCAGTCTGAGGAACTTTATGCCGTCATTGATGAGATATTGGCAAATTCCATTGCTGCAGTGAGTTTGGTGTTTTATTTCACTATTAATATGAAATTAAACAAGTATAAATGTGGTGCTGAAAGTCACTTAACAGGTTTCTTTTTTTTAATCCTTTAACTCCAACACAACCCTGCCACTGTAGTCCACCAGGTCATCAACAACCAACAATGGTCTGCAGGTAAAAGATCTCTTTAACTGTCACGGTTCTGGGTCCGTCGGACCCAGTAGTTTGAGTTTTATTATGTTTTGGTTTTAGTTTGCATCAGGGGTTGTTTTCTTGTTCTCTGGTAGTGTTGATTATGATGATGTTTATTATTTGAGTTTCATGTTTCTGTGGTGTTTAGGATTTGTTCTTCAGTTGTGTCTGCTTAGTATTTGTCTAGCTCCATGTGCCATTTTCTGTCTGTCTCTCTATGTCGAGTTTGTGTCTTAGTGTGATGGTTGCTTGTTCCTGTTTTATTGTGATGGTCTGCGTCTCATGTGAGTGTGTTCAGTTTTACCTTTGTCTCGTCTTGTTGATTATTCCCAGCTGTGTCCACCACCTGTGTGTAATTCCCCTGTGATTCTCTGTGTATTTAAGTCATGTCTGCCGTCATTGTAGTTGCTGGTCCGTCTGTGTATTCCACCCTGCGTCATCTGTGTGTTTCCCTGCTGTCAACCGCCAAGTGTTTCTGTTCAGGTTCGTGTTCTGTAGTTAGTTTGTTCCCAGTCTAGTTAGTCATAGCTCCCTTTGCCGTTTGTATTTACTTTCATGCTCAATAAACCACCTTCACACCTTCACGACTGCCTGCGTTTGGATCCTCCTTCATTGCCTCCACACGGCTCACCTCACTCGCCGTGACAGTACGGACCAGCCAGATATGGATCCAGCGGCATTCACCCCACCCACGGAGCTTCGGGACCTCATCACGAACTCCGCTTCACAAATAATCAACCTGTGGCTAGAGCATGAGGGAGAAGCATTCCTCCACGTTCTGGAAGCCAGACTGCAACAGCTGCTCACGGATTATCCCTGGCTATTGGACTCACTACACCCACTCGCGCAAGACTTCATCCTTCACGAACTTCACCTACACCCACCAGCCGCTATCGCTTCCCAACCCAGCCGGACACCGGAGGTTTTGCCCGGCCCGCCGGAGGTTTTGCCCGGCCCGCCGGAGGTTTTGCCCGGGAGGAAGCGACGATCGCGCCGTTGGCGCGTCGCCCCACAGCTGGAGAATAGGACTTCAGAACTGCCGGCTGTGGTGAGTGGAAAAGACGCTCTGTTTCACCAGTTCATATGACTGTTTATACCGGGGCTGTGTTCGTTGAGTCAGCTGCTCAGCCGGTAGCTCGGTTAGCTTCCCAGCAGTCGCTAACTCAGTCAGCCGCTCAATCATCACCTCCATCACAGTCACAGTCAGACCCAGTAGACACCATGTTACAGTCCATAGCCCAGTCAATAGCTCAGTTGGCAAGAGAGTCATCAGCCTTATCAGTTCAGCCAGCCACTCCACCACCTGTTACTACTTTGCTACCTGTAGCTCAGTTGCCACCAGTTCAGCAGCCTGTCCACTCATTTACCCAGCCTTTATCCTCACGGCCTCATTACAAGCAGGGAACACACTCCACACAAACTTTTGCTGGTTCATTTAAGCTGGCCATCTCAGAGACAGTTGCTCCCTCTAGGGCCTCCCCAGAGGCTGGGTGTCAGTCACCAGCCAACTCTGGACCCCTAGAGGTCAAGACACCAGCACCAGCAGCCTCACCGGAGAACTCACCTGAACAGTCTCGGCTCTCAGCACCCCCTGAGAGCTCAAGTGAGTTCACCCGTCCGCCTCAGTCCTCTGCTGAGTGTATTGGGGAACACTTCCAGCCCTCTGAGGACTGTATCCCACTGTTGCTGCCTGAGTCTAGCCATGGTGCTGCTCAGTCCCAGCCAGTGTCCACACTGGCAGAGGTCTCCGTACCTGCTGCTTCAGAGACTGCTTTCCCTGGAGGGCCTGAGGAGCCCGTCCAGTCTCAAGTCATGTTAGCTGGGGGTTTAGGAGAACCCAGCCAGCCTCAAGCGTCGTCTGCTGGGGGTTTAGGAGAACCCAGCCAGCCTCAAGCCTCGTCTGCTGGAGGGCCCGTGGAGCCCACCCAGCACATCCTCACATCTGCTGGTGCTGGCTGGGTCCTCCAGGACCACATCTCCACATCACCTTCTGCAGCATCACCGCCGTCAGGTTCCGCAGCCGTCCCGCTGCCGTCAGGTTCCGCAGCCGTCCCGCTGCCGTCTTCATCATCTTCGCCTGGTCCAGCCTCTGCTTCGTCCAGCCTCGTCTGGTCCTGCTTCGTCCAGCCTTGTCTGGTCCTGCCTCATCTGGTCCTGTGGTTGCCACGCCGCCGTCGGTGCCAGCTCGACCCGTTCCGCCTCGCCTCTGCCGGCCGTTTTCAGGGCCTCTAAGATGGCGTCATGGCCTTCGGGGACTGCCTCCGGAAGGTGTTCGTCGCCGCCGCTGGCATCGCGGCCGTCCTCCGGACCTGCTCGGTGGCCGCCACTGCCTTCCACGTGGTCGGCCTCCGGAACTGTTTGCCCGCCGTTGCCGTGTGCACGGTCGGCCTCCGGAACTGCATTCGCGCCGCCGTTGCTGCACGCACGGTCGGCCTCCGGAACTGTTTGCCCATCGCCACCGTTGCCGTGTGCACGGTCGGCCTCCTGAACTGTTTGCCCGTCGCCACCGTTGCCGTGTGCACGGTCGGCCTCCTGAACTGTTTGCCCGTCGCCGCCGTTGCTGTGTGCAGGGTCGGTCCCCTGAACTGTTTCGGCTCTTGTGTTGTCGGCCCCCGGACTTTACTGTGGACTCGTGAATGGTCTTGTTTTGTGTTGGCCTGTTTTTGGTTTATTCTGGTCTCTTGTGCTCCTTGTTTTTTTTGTTTCGGACCCTCCTTCCTGTACCCCCTCCGCCCTCCCTGGCTTGGTGCTTTGTGCTTTTTTTTTGTTTGGGGCTGTCGGGAGCCAGCCCTTAGAGGGGGGGGTACTGTCACGGTTCTGGGTCCGTCGGACCCAGTAGTTTGAGTTTTATTATGTTTTGGTTTTAGTTTGCATCAGGGGTTGTTTTCTTGTTCTCTGGTAGTGTTGATTATGATGATGTTTATTATTTGAGTTTCATGTTTCTGTGGTGTTTAGGATTTGTTCTTCAGTTGTGTCTGCTTAGTATTTGTCTAGCTCCATGTGCCATTTTCTGTCTGTCTCTCTATGTCGAGTTTGTGTCTTAGTGTGATGGTTGCTTGTTCCTGTTTTATTGTGATGGTCTGCGTCTCATGTGAGTGTGTTCAGTTTTACCTTTGTCTCGTCTTGTTGATTATTCCCAGCTGTGTCCACCACCTGTGTGTAATTCCCCTGTGATTCTCTGTGTATTTAAGTCATGTCTGCCGTCATTGTAGTTGCTGGTCCGTCTGTGTATTCCACCCTGCGTCATCTGTGTGTTTCCCTGCTGTCAACCGCCAAGTGTTTCTGTTCAGGTTCGTGTTCTGTAGTTAGTTTGTTCCCAGTCTAGTTAGTCATAGCTCCCTTTGCCGTTTGTATTTACTTTCATGCTCAAACCACCTTCACGACTGCCTGCGTTTGGATCCTCCTTCATTGCCTCCACACGGCTCACCTCACTCGCCGTGACATTAACAGCATGTGAGCTATTTTCCTTTGAAATTTTTACACCAAGATATCACTTTAAAACTAAGAAGTTGGAGGATTAAACACGTTACTTAGCTAACAAGTATTTTAATTTGCAAATAATGTGAAACAGGGAGGAAACGTGGGATCTGAGCCCACAGTGAAGTACGCACCTGTATATGATCATAACCTGTCTTATTTTCTGATTTCTTATCAAAATGATTAAAACTGTATTTTTCTGAGATTAGCATCGTGCTGTATCAAAGACATAAAAAGCTTAACCTGGCAGTAAATCCAAAAGTATGGTCATTTTTCCACAAACTTCTATTAAATTGAACTTGAGTTTGTTGCCACATGAGTCACTCCCGGATCCTATTATACAGAATGCAGCTTTAATTCAAATGTTTCACTCTCGGAGGCCATGTCATTTTTTTTTTTTTCCATACACACTTTATGTTTAGATGGAGCATGTCTTTATACTAACCTAAGGTGACTGGCTGCTGACTCCAGCTTCATATTCAACTGGGACACATCTGAGAATGGTGTCAGATCAATCTTTGGCCCAGTCCCAGGTGAAATCAGTCACAAAGAAGTTTATTTATCTCCAAGGACACTGCTGCTCGCAGTCGTCGTTCACAGGCTCAGAATCGCTTAGTTTTTCCTCGTACACAACTAAAGAGCTTTCAGTCACTACAACTGCACTAAATCGACTCTGTGGAATCTTTTAAAAGAAGCAGTTAAAAACATTTTAGACTAAACACGCCTTCTGTTGGGAATTCTATTGATTGCATTTTATGTCTTTATATTGGCTGCTAAAATGTTCTTATTTATTTGACTCTTTTCCTGTTGCTCACTGCTTTGTGACTGTCTGTCTATGGAAAGTCTTAGCTTACCCTGCACTGGCTGATCTGATTGTTTTCTTCACTGGAAGATTGCAGCAATCAGTTTATATGGAAGATGTCAACTTGTCTGCAAATACTCACCAACCTGCTCACTGAGCAAATTGGAAACAGAACCCATTTGCAATCATCACAAAAGCTGCCCCTTTTGAAACACGTGGGTTACAGCTTTTACTTTGAAGGTGAACATCCTCCGTCTGTAGTTTCACATTCTTTTGCTTGGTGGTTAGTTAGCGAGTGTTTACAGACAAATGGCATCTTGAATACAAACTACAGATGACTGTCTGCTGGTGACCAAATCAATCATGAGCAGATTCTTGGTTTGCCCCCCCCCCCCCTGCTCTGCGAATGAGTTCCCCACTCAACAGCCAGATAGACAGTTTCCCCTAGTGACTGGTAGTTTCCATGAAGGTCACTGGCTGTTCTCTAGGTCTCTGGGACTAGTGGTAGCTGACTGTGTCTTTGTCAGCTACCACTCTGAAACGACATCATCTTGTCCAGTTTGTGATGATTAACAAAACTTAATTTTTTCCTCTTATCTTTTTTTTTGTCTTTCTTTTTGTAAAAACTGTTAAAAGTTCACACTGCAAATTTTGCACACACAGTGATGCAAAGCTGACTAAAGCGTTGTCATCTCAGTTCTTTAGTGCAGAATTTGTTTAGGTCAATAAAAAGCAAACAAGTAAACACATGCTCTTTGCACCCAGAATAACAATGCGAATCAGTGTCATCATTTTGCATCCTAATTGCAGTTTCATCATTTTTAAAAGGAGCAGGCAAGCAGCTTTCACACAAAAACACACCCAAAAACAAATAAAAGAGAGAAAGAAAATGTATATGTGTCTATATATAACTAAAAGTGTGAACCATTGAAGTAAAAACGAAATAGAAAAGATAAATAAAGAACTGTAGTAGCTTTGGAACTGAAGAAATGAGTCCTCTGTATACTGTTTTACTGAAGCACAAGCAGGAAGTTGGATAAAAGTGAATTTTAACTATATGAGCACAAGAAATGAAAGGACATCTGTCCATTATTTATCAAAGGAGAATGCTTCCTATAGTTTGCAGAGAAAACAAGTGTGTGTGAGAGAGAGAGAAAATGTCATCCATGGGATGTGTGCTCTTAAGCTAGATGCTTGTGTAAACTCAGCAGGGGGGAAAGTATTCATGAAAACATCAATTTTTCAATCGCTAACAAGAGAAACTGTGTTGTGTAACAAGAAAACATGTTAAATTCAAGTCTGAGAAAATAAAGAGACGAATCATGGTCTCTCCAGAACGCATGTTCTCCAAGGACTTCTTTAGATCATTTTTTCATTAATTTCTTTTCTAAAAAATGACCATCACAGTTACAAATGAATGAGTCGTTTGATGATTCTTTCTTTTTCCCTGACATCCAGCTTGTGTCATTCAGTTTCTGTTATTCTTCTTCATTTCCAGCCAAAAAACTCATCATTTTCAAAATCGTTGGGACGTGAAACCAAATATGTGAGTAGAGGTCAGGTAGTTTTGCACGTTGAATTAAAGGCAAATGCTTTCTGTTTTTCTCAGCTTTTACCCCACAGGATAAACAACCTGCTGCTGACGGTGCTTATTCTCAGTGTTGTTCAGATGCTTTTATTCCAAAATTCACAGGACATGGCGAGCAAATCATTTTTTCACTGTGAGGTGTTAGGTGAGATTTTTCATCAGGAACTTGAAGGTGGCTCGAAGATTTTCCAAAACATTTGCTCTTTGAATATTATAAAATAGAACTTGCCAAATTTCAACCAGCTTCAAAAAACTTGGTGGCACAGTGGTGCAGTGATTAATGTCGCCTCACAGCACAGAATTTGAATCTGAGATTACATGTTTTCCCTGTGCCTACAGTGCGTGGGTTCCCTCTGCTTCCTCCTACAGTCCACAGACATGCATGTTGGGCTCACTATTGATTCTAAATGGGCTGTAAGGTGTGCTCTTGCACTAGGACAGCAGGGATAGACTCCATCCTCTCGGTCTGTGTTTGTACTGAGCTTCTGACAGATTTCACAGTTCACCAGGAACACGGGTCATTTATAAAGTAGCTTACTGCATAAGTATGCACGTATAAGAGGTTCAAAACAGCGTGCTATCATGTGTTGAAGCTACTTCAGCTCATAGCAACAGTTTATTAGCAAGCTCACAAATAAAACCTTATTCCTGGGTTCATTAAACTCCAATTTAAAACTTAATTTTCCTCTAAATTGTATATCTTCTTGCATGAACAGAATAATTTTCCGTTATTTTGAGTAAGAATAATTAATCTGATTTGCAACCAGATGTTTATGTATTTATGCTATCATAAAAACTCAAAAATAAATTACTTCTCCCAGTTGTGTATGTTTTCTCTCTGATGGCAAATATCATAATTAATTGAAAGAGAAGAAGGCGGGAGTGCTTTCGGTTATCAGTGTTTAACTTTTGTGAGAGGCATTAGTAATTGTGTTAATATTTCTTTTTTTCCTCTAACTTATTTATTCAGGCATCTTTATGCAGCTTGCACCCATCCGCCGACGTGGAGAGAAAGCTGCTGGGTCGCAAACAGGTACACATTCTTTATTTGATCACGCTCCTTCATCTGCTGAATTAGGAGAATTTATGAGCTGCTTATCAGAATTAATTCCTTTGTGCTGTCAAATGTCTGAATTGTACTATCCAGACAAAACCGGTCATTCGCCCGATGACGGCCATTCCAAGACTGACAATAGAGGATAAAGATGAATTTCATCCAAAGCCCTTCAGGCAGTTTGCCAGCAAGCAGACCTCAACTGACAAGAAAAGGGTAAGCTTGTGGCATTCAATCAGTTTTTAATTTAAGTGATAACAAGACTTCGCAGTCTGCACAATCCTCCACATTGACTTGAAATGTGTCTCGTTGGTGCCAGTTGCACTGAACTGCAACTGTCAGACTCACAGTAAAAATAAGCTTCCAGAAACTACTCAGACTATATTCCAATCTCCATATCATGGATAGCATGGATACTTTTTTTTGTACATTTACAGTACAGAATATACAGCCATCAGGCATAACATTATAGCCACTGACAGGTGATTATTTCTTTATCGTGGGAAGTGGTTGGGATATATTAGGGAGCGTGGAGTGAACATTTTGTTCTTAAAGCAGGAAAAATGAGCAAGCATAAGGATTGAGCGAGTTTGAAAAGGGTCAAACTGTGATGCTAGATGACTGGGTCAGAGTTTTCCCAGTCTGCAGTGGTTAGTACTGTATCTGTTGAAGGTGGTCTAAGGAGGGAACAGTGGTGAACCAGCAACAAGGTCATGGGTGGCCAAGGCTCAGTGATGCACGCGGGGAGTAAATATGGAACAGAAGAGCTACTGTAACTCAAACTGTCAAAAAATGTAATGCTGATTCTAAAAGAAAGGTGTCGGGACAAACAGTGCATCGCAGTTTATTGCGTATGGGGCTGCATAGCTGCAAACATCATGCGGATGGCCCAGTGGGTTTGGCACCACAATGAAATCTGGGTAAAAAAGCAAACCAGTGGAGGCAATGTGATGCTTTGGGCAAGCTCTAATAGGAAGTCTTGGGTCGTGCCATCCATATGGATGTTACTTTGATGCTTAGCACCAAGCATTGTTGCAGACCACCCTTTCAAGCGAACAGTGTATTCTGAATGGCTGTGGCCTCTTTCAGCAGAATTGCTCCCTGCCACAAAGCAAAAGTGGTTCAGAAATGGTTTGAGGAGCACAACAACGAGTTTAAGGTGTTTACCTCTGCGGGATGTGCTAGGTAAACAAGTTCAACCCATGGAAGTGCCACCTCTCTTACGAGACTTAAAGGATCTGTTTCTAACATCTTGGTACCACAGCACACCTTCAGGGGTTGAGCGGAGCCCATGCCTCGACCAGTCAGCAAATGAGGGACCAACATGATATTAGGCAGGTGGTCGCAATGCTACGACTGACTGGTGGACATTTCTAGATTCACCATAATATAAAATCACTTCAAACACAAGAAGACAAAAAGTTTTAGAAAAAAGACAAATTCTGGTAAAACTTCTGAACTTGACCGTATCCTATCTCTCGCCCTTCGTTTCCCTGAAGACACAAGGTAATTTGTCTAAAAGCTCTTACCAATTTTCCTTATGCTGAGAAAAAGATAACAAACTTGAACACCTTTGCCTCTATTATCAGTGTAGATACCGGTTCTTGTCTTCCTTTGTTGTTTGTTTTTTTCATACATATACATATATTTTTTCATACATACAAAGATATTTGTAATGTTTCCCCTCATCACTCTGTCATCACCCGGTCTTGTCAGATTATCTTAGGAGTCCCTTTCCTTCACGAGCCACTGAGCGTCTGGCTTGTTTCCAAACTGTCTCTTTCTCACATTAAAGAAAAGTGAAGTGATGCAGAAAGCGGTAACTGCTTCACTCAGCATCATGCTGGACGCCCAAAAAGCCATCTTTTTAGTGAAGTGATTTTTCAAAAGAAATTCACTTTTTTGTTTAAAAAGTATTGTGGAAAAAACATTAAAGCAGAAAACACAATTAGCTTGAATGTATCTAACAGGAAAGACTGTGGGGGAACACGTTTAGATATTACTGGAGCATGGATAAATGACACCTGATCAGTCCAAACTCATAATCATTCTCTGTAACAACTAATAAACTGTCCTAACTGGAAATGGAGTCAACCTGGTAATGGCTTTCATTTCAATCACTGTTAACATTTTCTCTTAATAGTGTGATTGGGTTTTTGTTGCATCCTCAGAGAGACATGACTCCATTCTCCTTTTTGCAACTTTATTCTCCTCAGTTCAGTTTTGGAGTTTACAGGCAGCATAGCGTATCATCAGCAAAACATTGCTCCCACATCTCAGACACTGGCTGTATCCCAATTCAGGGTCTGCAGCCTTAAAGTACGCATTTCAAGGCCGATTACGTCACAGCGGCGCGCCGAAGGCTGTCCCAATTCAA
The DNA here is from genome assembly GCF_057382095.1 of Aulonocara sp. 'chitande type north' Nkhata Bay. Classification (NCBI taxonomy): domain Eukaryota; kingdom Metazoa; phylum Chordata; class Actinopteri; order Cichliformes; family Cichlidae; genus Aulonocara; species Aulonocara sp. 'chitande type north' Nkhata Bay. The sequence continues at coordinate 28,320,729 of NC_141356.1, forward strand.
AGGCTGCTCGAAATGCAGCCCTGAAATGCGTCCTTCATTTCCCTGAATCTTAAGGCTGTGGCAGTGTAGACTTCGTGGTCCAACATATCCCAGAATGCATAGCGCGGCGGTGGGTGTGGATAATTTTGCCGAAAAAAAACGGCGGATGAGGGGCAGCCGAAGAGTAAATTTTAAGTAAGTACTGAATATTATGTCACTTATGTGCAAATGTTTAATAACGAAGAACATTAAAACATTACTGTTGGCCACATGTCGGCAAAGTTATGTGACATTAGTTGTCACGGCTGGCGGAGTGAGCCGTGTGGTGTGGAGGAAAGGGAGGACCCAAAATGCAGCAGTGACTGATGATACGAGTGATGTTTATTTACAAAGTGACAATGGCAGAAACAGGCAGTGAGGCATGACAAAACAACTGAAGAAACCTAAACTGGGAGAACTAAATGACAAACCTGAGACCATACAAAAGGGGTGCGGGGCAGAGAGACGCAGAGACAGGAACACCATAGAACGCAGACGAGCCGACAATGAACACAGACCGACACCCACTAAATATACACACACACACACACGGTAATCAGGTAATGGTAAATGGCCTGTATTTATATAGCGCTTTACTAGTCCCTAAGGACCCCAAAGCGCTTTACATATCCAGTCATCCACCCATTCACACACACACATTCACACACTGGCGATAGCAAGCTACATTGTAGCCACAGCCACCCTGGGGCGCACTGACAGAGGCGAGGCTGCCGGACACTGGCGCCACCGGGCCCTCTGACCACCACCAGTAGGCAACGGGTGAAGTGTCTTGCCCAAGGACACAACGACCGAGACTGTCCAAGCCGGGGCTCGAACCGGCAACCTTCCGATTACAAGGCGAACTCCCAACTCTTGAGCCACAATCACACACAGGAGGGAAGAACAGCTGAACCTAATACACATGAGGACCGGAGGACACAAGCTGAACACAATGACAACAGACACAGACCTTCAAAATAGAATAGGAAATCCAGAACATGAGCCTTCAAAGTAAAGCAGGAACACACAGACTGATTTACAACACAACACGGGGACATGAACAGAGCACCAAGGACAGACACAGGTAGGGCTGAATACACACACACCAAACTACAGGTTCAACCCTAAACCAATACAAAATCAGAATAAACACAAAGCACAAAAATGAACTTCAAGGAAACACAAAACGCTGGGCCAAAATGACCCAGGACCATGACAGTACCCCCCCTCCAAGGGCTGACTCCAGACAGCCCAAAACAAAAACAGATGACCAACCCAGGGCGGGCGGCGGGGGCCCAGGACGGAGGGACCAACACCGAACAAAAACAAGCCCCAGCGAACCAAGTGACCTGTCCAAAACAAACACACATGCCGGAGCACAAGGACAAAACACAGTTCAGGAGGCCGGCCCGGAGGCTGACACAGATCCAAAAGCCGACCGAGCGGAAGGCAGCGGTGGCGGAGTGGAGGCAGTTCTGGGGGCCGACCGTGCACACAGCAACGGCGGCGACGGGCAAACAGTTCTGGGGGCCGACCGTGCACACGGCAACGGCGGCGACGGGCAAACAGTTCTGGGGACCGACCGTGCACACGGCAACGGCGGCGACGGGCAAACAGTTCTGGGGACCGACCGTGCACACGGCAACGGCGGCGACGGGCAAACAGTTCTGGAGGCCGACCACTTGGAAGGTAGTGGCGGCCACCGAGCAGGTCCGGAGGACGGCCGCGATGCCAGCGGCGGCGACGAACTCTTTCCGGAGGCCGCCCCCGAAGGCCGTGATGCCATCTTAGAGGCCCGGAAAACGGCCGGCAGAGGCGAGGCAGAACGGGTCGAGCTGGCTCCGACGGCGGTGTGGCAACCGCAGGATCAGACGAGGCGGGACCAGACGAAGGCGGAGCCGAGGCCGGACCAGGCGGCGGCGTGGATGACGACACGGAGGCCGGACCAGGCGTGGATGACGACACGGAGGCCGGACCAGGCGTGGATGATGCAGAGGCCGGACCAGACGAGGATGATGCAGAGGCCGGACCAGGCGAGGATGATGCAGAGGCCGGACCAGGCGAGGATGAGGCAGAGGCCGGACCAGGCGAGGATGAGGCAGAGGCCGGACCAGGCGAGGATGATGCAGAGGCCGGACCAGGCGAGGATGATGCAGAGGCCGGACCAGGCGAGGATGAGGCAGAGGCCGGACCAGGCGAGGATGAGGCAGAGGCCGGACCAGGCGAGGATGAGGCAGAGGCCGGACCAGGCGAGGATGAGGCAGAGGCCGGACCAGACGAGGATGATGCAGAGGCCGGACCAGACGAGGGTGCAGAGGCTGGACCAGACGAAGATGATGAGGATGCAGAGGCTGGACCGGATGAAGCCAAAGCAGATGCTGAAACCGGACCAGGCGAGGATGAAGCCAAAGCAGATGCTGAAACCGGACCAGGCGAGGCCGAAGACTCTGAGGCCGCAGCAGGCGAGGGTGATGAGACTGCAGCTGGTGATGAGACTGCAGCTGGTGATGAGACTGCAGCTGATGGCTGGACGGGCTCCTCGGGCCCCCCAGCTGACGAGGCAGAAGGCTGGACGGGCTCCTCGGGCCCCCCAGCAAAAACAGTCTCAGACCCAGTGGGCACTGGAGCCCCTGGCACACACAGAACAGAACCAGCAGGCACACGGGCCTCTGGCAGGAACGCAACAGAACCAGCAGGCACACGGGCCTCTGGCAGGAACGCAACAGAACCAGCAGGCACACGGGCAGGCACACGGGCCTCTGGCAGGGACGCAACAGAACCAGCAGGCACGCGGGCCTCTGGCAGGGACGCAACAGAACCAGCAGGCACGGAGACCTCTGGCAGGGACAGAACGGAACCAGCAGGCGCACGGGCCTCTGGCAGAGACAGAACGGAACCAGCAGGCGCGGAGACCTCTGGCAGAGACAGAACGGAACCAGCAGGCGCACGGGCCTCTGGCAGGGACTGAACAGAACCAGCAGGCACGCGGGCCTCTGGCAGGGACGCAACAGAACCAGCAGGCACGGAGACCTCTGGCAGGGACAGAACGGAACCAGCAGGCGCACGGGCCTCTGGCAGAGACAGAACAGAACCAGCAGGCGCGGAGACCTCTGGCAGAGACAGAACGGAACCAGCAGGCGCACGGGCCTCTGGCAGGGACAAAACAGACTGCAGCTGCGCGGAGCACCGACCCTGCTCAGGCAGCGACAGCCGGGTGCAGTTCTCAGCTGGGTTCTTAGCCTCCAGGGGTCCAGAGTCAGCTGAGGGCTGTAACTTAACCTCTGGTGAGGCCCTGGAGCAAGTAGCAGTCTCTAAACTAGCCAGCTGTTGAGGAACGATTGCATTTTTAACGTGTTTGTCTCTCTGCAAATAATACGTACTAGAAAAAGAGTCAAAAATGGGAGGCACAAGCGCAGCCTCCCGTACAGAGGGAGTCTGTGAAGACGGAGACGGCATGAATGACTGGGCTAGCGGAGATACCGGAGTCCGAGTTGCTTGCGGCTGTGCAGCTAAACGAGGTAAAGACAGCTCAGCAGGAGAATGAGCAAGCAACACACAGTTCTCCTTGTCGTCTGCTACACCAAACAAAGTCCCTGGATAAACTGTTCCACAGTCCAAGACAGAAAAAGGGTCCTTCTCACTCACCACGGCCGGCAGTTCTGAAGTTCCAATATCCGGCTGTGGGGTGACGCGCCGACGGCGCGATTGTCGCTTCCTCCCGGGCAAAACCTCCGGCGGGCCGGGCAAAACCTCCGGCGGGCCGGGCAAAACCTCCGGCGGGCCGGGCAAAACCTCCGGCGGGCCGGGCAAAACCTCCGGCGGGAGAAGCTGACGTGGCTGTTCCGGGGTGGCCGTAATCCGCTGCTGCTGGACAAAGTCTGTGGATTCCCGAGCTCGCACCACCCCCCGGGCTTTATGCAGGTTGCAAATTAAGCCTGAAACTCCCTTAAGCTGGCAGAGGTAGGGATTTTCTTCCAGGATTGCTTCGATGGCTTTTAACCCCACCACTTGTGCCCTTGCGTTGGTGGTGTGGGTTACCCAGTCCATCAGGCGTCGGATGCGTGCGAGGTCGCTCTCTCCAGACAAAGCTGCTGGGTCCATGTTTGGTCGGCTCGTACTGTCACGGCTGGCGGAGTGAGCCGTGTGGTGTGGAGGAAAGGGAGGACCCAAAATGCAGCAGTGACTGATGATACGAGTGATGTTTATTTACAAAGTGACAATGGCAGAAACAGGCAGTGAGGCATGACAAAACAACTGAAGAAACCTAAACTGGGAGAACTAAATGACAAACCTGAGACCATACAAAAGGGGTGCGGGGCAGAGAGACGCAGAGACAGGAACACCATAGAACGCAGACGAGCCGACAATGAACACAGACCGACACCCACTAAATATACACACACAAGGTAATCAGGTAATCACACACAGGAGGGAAGAACAGCTGAACCTAATACACATGAGGACCGGAGGACACAAGCTGAACACAATGACAACAGACACAGACCTTCAAAATAGAATAGGAAATCCAGAACATGAGCCTTCAAAGTAAAGCAGGAACACACAGACTGATTTACAACACAACACGGGGACATGAACAGAGCACCAAGGACAGACACAGGTAGGGCTGAATACACACACACCAAACTACAGGTTCAACCCTAAACCAATACAAAATCAGAATAAACACAAAGCACAAAAATGAACTTCAAGGAAACACAAAACGCTGGGCCAAAATGACCCAGGACCATGACATTAGTGACGTTTGTACTAACTTGGTTTTAAAGCCTTTACTTTAAAATATACGCCGTTCAATAGCTGAGCTTAATCTTACAGAGAATGATCAGAGCTCATGTAGAAAGAAACAAACAAATGAACAAAAGATTTTCTCCTTCATTTCTGTCAAACAAAGCTGTATGACACGTTTCCAGCTGTTAGTATCATGGTTGCTAGGCAACCTGGGCAGCGCAACGGAGGCTAGACCGTCCCATTTCACAAGCCTCGCACTTCCGGCCTTAGCGGTCTTTGAGTACGCGGCCCTTGAGGATCGTTGAGGCTGCGTATTTTAAGGCTGCAGACCCTGAATTGGGATACAGCCACTGTTTGTTTTTCTGCGCTTACTGATGACATCACACGTCTGAACTCTGACCTCCTGGAGCTAGTAAACTACAAAAATTAACTAGAAATGTGTCCAAAAACAAAACACAATTAAATAAGAATAGTCTTTAAAGATTTTCCCAACGATTCAGAAAAATGTACGTTTTATAACTACTTTTAGAGCGCAACATTTTGGCACAAAAAACATTTTAATGAGGGCTTTTTTGTTTTAAAATATACCCCTTTATATTGTCACACATTAGGAAGCTTCATTCTGTAAGCTTTCCAGGGTGGCGACTTTAACCTAATCTCCACCTAAAAGTTGATGACTCCATACTGTATTTTCTGTGCAATTATTCCTTTAATGGTCGCTTAACTTTAAAACATAACGATGGGTCATAATTTCTGCCTGCACAAATGGCTTATGACCCATGGCCTCTAAGGGCTGCAGTAACAGCTGTTAAAATATGCAGATTTAGACGGCTTCCCAATTGGTTTGTTACATTTGCAGAAAGAGTCATATTCACCATCCGGCTGTATGCTGTTTATACGACTGCTGCCATTTAACATGCTGGTGTTGTTTACCCATACAAACACCCACATGCTGCAGCAGATTGTGAAGAAAAAAAAGGTAAATGGCCTGTATTTGTATAGCGCTTTACTAGTCCCTAAGGACCCCAAAGCACTTTACACAACCAGTCATCCACCCATTCACACACACATTCACACACTGGTGATGGCAAGCTACGTCATAGCCACAGCCACTCTGGGGCGCACTGACAGAGGCGAGGTCAAAAAAGGTCAAATATATTTAATAAAATATTAATTTCTTCTTACGTTTAGGTGTGGGACCTGGAAGGAAGTGTTTCACATTTTGATTGTTCCTACAATTATGTCACTGCAGCTGCAGTCAGAAGGCTCCAGCCACCAGTAAAACAAGCAAACAAGAAAAAGATCACTGTATATAAAACTCAGCCATTAGCACATTTGAAGAAAAAAAACCAAAAAAAAAAAACTTTTTTGTTTAATTAGTACTTCCGTTGAAGCATTGTCTAGAAGGCTACAGGCGGTCCAGCGTGTCACATTCATCCAGTTATTCTAATGGTGTACTGTGTTGGTACAAAAATAGGATGTTGCTGTCTGCCACAATACTTTCGACAGGGTGCCTTTTTGGTCAATTTCAGCTGTCATTTTTGAAGACTTGTGGCAACAACAAGCAGTTGCGTCAGTCTGTATTTATTGCCACATAACAGAGGCAATTTCTGTGACTATTTTCAGGGTGTATCTTTGGCTCTGTCGCAGAGAAAGGATGCCCCAGCTGTGACTTTTGACAGCAGTTTGGAGTTTTGAGGTCTGGCTAGCATTTATGATCAGAAGTGTGCAGTTGAACAAATTATTATATCAGCAAATTGTGAAAAATGAAACATTTGACATTTGAAAATGCTACTCACAGACCAGATTTATTGTATTCATAAAGAGAATAAAGATGCTTTCTTATAGTCACGCAGAGAGGTGTAGTGTGGAAAACAGCAGACATCACTCTTACTTGACTGAGCAGCAAACAATGTTAGTTTATTGTCCTCTAATCATCACACAAGTAGCAACTTCCAAAATGGCAACCCATCCATCTCCCTCTCTGTCGTCCAGCAGTCCACCTACACTTTCAGACCCCGCCTTCTCATTTCAAACTGGCCTATCAGTTTGAGGAAAAAGAAAAACAAAGAAGATTCATTTTCACAAATAATCCTAAAATTATCATTCATTTGGCTGCCACAGTGGTTTGAACTGAGTGACTTAAGCCAAACATTTTGTTTATACGCTGGTGCACAGAGGTGTGTTTAGCACTCATTATACAACATTTTAAAAACCCACCATAGGGGACATGGGGAAGCTTTCTAACACGTATGCATTCCTATTTGAATCTGGTCACCAGAGTTTTTATATTGTCGTAATCTGAAATAGGATGACATTTTTGATTTTTAATTTGAGTTTAGTGTCAGTCATTTTCCAAATACAAAAAATTATAATAATAAAATAAATAAATTTTTGCAACAGAGGTTATTACAGACTTCAACAAAAAGAAAACAACAAAGAAGAATTTTACCCAATGTGAAATGGAGACACAAAAATCACAAACTGAAGTAAAACTACAGGAGGAAAAAGACCCTCTTGGAATGTCAACAAATGGTTCTGACTAATAACACTACATTAAACTACAAAATTACATTAATTTATACAGGGAAAGTATACACAATTGAGAATGTTAACAATATAAATTAAGAAATATGTTAATTGTAATAAATGAGATAAAATGCATGATTAAATTTACTACGTGTTTAATTATTTGAAAAGTTTGTGGATGATAATTAGAGCATACTAATATGCAGCAATGTGAAAGTTTTCACATGGCTCTCTATAATCCCATGAAAAACTAAGCAGAACCCATAATTTAGTAGCTACTAAAACCATCTTTAGCAGAAATAACTTGACTTAATTCTTTTTTGTATGATTTGTCAGACTCTCACACTGTTGTAAAGGAATTTCTACCTGCTGTTTACAATGTTGCTTCAGTTCATCGAGATTTGTTAGCATTCGTCTGGAGGTCTGGACTTTGACTGCATAATTGCCAAACCTGGATTCTTTTCAGGCTCTATGATATAGATTTGCTGTTGTGCTTGGTATCATTGTCCTGTTGTATGACTCAGTTTGGCCCAAGGTTTAGCTATCAGACCGATGACCTCAAAATATTTTGGTATACAAAGGAGTTCACGGTCGACTCAATGACTGCAGGATGCCTAGATCCTGTGGCTGCAAAACAAGCCCAAATCATCATCGCTCCATCACCGGGCTTGACAGTTGACTGAAGGTGTTTGTGCTGATATGTTTGCTTTTCACCAACTATGCATTCTGGCTAAACATCTCTATTTTGCACTAGTCTGGTGTTTTGTTAAATTTTACTTTGCAAACCTAAACCGTGATGCTATTATTTTATTCAATTCAATAAAACTTTATTGATCTCAAAGGTTGATCCCGAAGGAAATTGGGTTAAAATTGGCTGTTGACCTTTGCCAGCGCCATCTTTCCCTCCGACCATATGTACATTACACAACATCACATGGGGAAGACAGGTCAGAGAGGTATAACAATGGAAAATGCACAACATGAGGTAAGACGAGGAGAATAAAGGACTCCCCCCAGGCTGAGCTCCAACAGGGAGATCAGTTTGAGAACAGAAAAAAAAAACACCTCAGGACATAGCACATGAATCATCACATCTCACAACGTAGAAGGCATAAGCTTCGAAGGCGTTTCGAGGGGGTTGGGGGGGGGAGTGTAGGTCTGTGTCAGAATTTTAGGGAGAGAATAAGCATTTTACTGGCAACCCTTCCGAACAAGATATGCCTATTCAGTAGAGCTGGGCGATATAAGATTTTTTCATATCACGATATGTTTTTTTCATTTCAGGCGATAACGATATCTATCACGATATAAGCCAAATAACTATATTTGTAAGATTTAAATGTGCCGTTGCTCACAAGTAAAATGTGAAATAATCAGCAGCTTGTTTTTATTTAAATATTTATTTCCCATAATAAGTTCAACAGGGTAGATGTACTTAAGGAACATGAGACTTTTTCAGATAAATAAAGGCAAATATTGCAAACTACACAAAAGGCAGCCGCTAAAGCGTTTAAGTTTCAAAATAGAACAAACGAAACAGACTAAATTGTCAATTCCACTTAGAAACAAAATATTAATTCTAAAAATAAATCTTAGTTTGTTTTACAGAAGAACAGACAAAACTGACTAACTTTTGTCAATATCAAATAAACTGAGAACTAAAAGGAAATTCTCAATCTCTCCTTGTTGTATAGCTTAGCTTTTCAAACAGTTTTAACAGTTACTTTAGTCTGACAAAAGCCGAATGACGAATTAGCGCTTCCAGTCAGAGACTGAGGCTACGTCCACACGTACACGGGTATTTTTGAAAACGGAGATTTTCCGTTTTCGTTTTAAAAAAATAATCCCGTCCACACATAAAGGCAGAAATGAAGGAAAACGCTGCTATGAACATGCCAAAGCAGCAGGTGGCGCTAGAGTCCTAACCGTGCAGAAATGTTGGCCAATCAGAAGTCTAGAAAGCTGGGGCATAGAAGCAGAACCGAGTCGTATGTGTGGAGGGACAGTAACTGTGTGTATATGTAAGCATTTAAACACTGCAGAGAGTAGAATTGACAGTAACAGTATTGTAGAAATTCATTTCACCGAAACAATAACGTGGCGCACAGTGTGACGTCAAAAAATGCGCACATCTTTGACGCTGCATTTTCTCCGTTTTTCTAGTCCACACGTAAATGCAAAAACGGAGTTTTTAAAAATCTTCGTTTTCAGTGACCAAAAACGCCGTTTGCTTGTGGACGAAAGGCGCAAACGCATAGAAAAATCTGCGTTTTCAAAAATACCCGGGTACGTGTGGACGTAGCGCATGCACCAGTTTATTGTATTTCCAGACTTGCTTTCGGCACAATTTACAGTGCACGCTACTCTGTTTTTTGTCAGACTTGAAATAGCCGAAATACCTTCACACTACGGAACTTCTTTGGCTCTTCCGTTCGACAATCTCTCCGGCATTGGAACCATCATCTGTTTTCTCTTCGGTCACGCTCGGTTGATTTTTCTAGTCGGCACACTCATTTCCTCCATTACCCGGGCGGTACGGTGGCGGGCTGCTTCCCAAACAAATACACATGTGCGGCTTGGCACTTGTGCTGTACGTAACAAGTCACGTGACCTGACGCTGCGGCTGTGATTGGTTCGGCTCTGCGCTACTTAATTTGGATTGGCTGTTCTTTTTTTTTTTTTTTTTTTAAGAGGACAAGAGCGGCGAGGTCTATCGCGATAGTTTAATTTTTCTATCGAGAAAAAGTTATATCGCGATACATATCGTTATCGTTCTATCGCCCAGCTCTACTATTCAGTCTTCTAACTGTACTGTCAAGAGCTTCAATGTTTAACATGCTAACGGAGACCTGCATTGCCTAAATTATAGCTCTTAAGTTTTTTGCAATTTCTTTGAGCAGGTCTGAACTTTATATGAGTTTGTTGGAAGGTCCACTCCTGGGAACACTGTGGTACTGTGTTAACACACCTGAATACTTCAGATCAGAAAACTGACAGAATCTCTGCTTTTATAGAAGTGCTCACACTTGCTAATGATCAGTCAATCAGATTAATCTGATTAGCAGCACCTGGCTGCTACTTACCTTCTCAATTCCTATGGTGAAAGTGCAAGTCCTTAGTCTTTCACAGGACTTCATAGAGTCCTTTAAAAACTTTGTTCTTCACATAACTGCAAAGCTGGTACAGAGTAGGTGTTTTTGCAAACTTAAAAACTTAAATTCAGTCTCACCTTACTTGCATAATATGAAGTATGCATGTAGAAAACATATTCTTACATCAGGCTGCAGAAGTTTATGTAACAGCAGGGGAAAACCTTTTTTTTTGGGGGGGGGGGGGGTTCTATTTGCTTTAAGGCATTCAACAAACAAACTTTGAAGTAAGTAAGTTGGGAACATATCTGGTAATTAAAAAGAGTGACCTCCTTCGCTGCAGCCATCTGTTTAGCCTTCACATGTAAAATTATTCAGATAGTCAGATACACAAAATAAATTACTGCTGTTCAAAAATTTCACATGTTTTTGGCTCCACTAATAAATGTCACACCCTGTGAATGTTGATGATTATGTAACTTCTCTTGCTTTGGATTCCATCCATCCTTTTGCACTTATCCAATTCAGGATTGCAGAGGGGCTGAAGCCTGTCCCAGCTGTGACAGAGCAAGAGGCAGGGTACACCCTGGACAGGACGCCAGCCACTGCAGGGCTGGAGAATGACAACTAAATTACCTAATTTTGAAGATACAGACAAATACTTGGAGGCTGGATGCATCAGGGATTGAACCACTGACTTTCCAGTTAATAGACCTCAAGAGCGAGGCACCCAGAACAGAAATCTTAAAACGTACATCATTTGTAATTTTAGTAGCTTCCTCAAAGAGTTTCAAACACAGCACAAGTCAGAAAAAAGGTGCATAAGAAAATTTAAATGTTGAGAGCCAGGAGATGATTAATCGCTGCTAATATTACAACCTCTCTGCATGATGCTCATTATTCTCTTTACTGATTTGCCGGTGTCCTTTCACAATTCCCGCTTCTTTGCCTGTCTGCTTTCTTTCTTAATCCTAATTGTGTCAACTTGTCAAATCTCAATTGACGTCACTGTATATGTATATTTCATATCTGAGTTATATGCATCAAACCAGCTTCATGTGGAATTGCTTCACAGCGCTCCCTGGGAAATTTTATCCTGCTTTGATTTAACTGGGGCAGATTTTAAATGCCAAATGCAAAAATACAACCAAATTCTGTACGACATTATGTCTGTTTGGTTTTCTGTAAACCCACCACATCGAAGCAAATCTAATATTACAATCGCAGCCACAGCCTTAGATCACCATCATCATAATGTCAGAATGAAAGTACAAAAGATGTGAGTGTTGCATTTGCCAAGAAGAACTGTTTAAAGAGTGAGTATTTGACTGACAGAAGAAAACCAAATACGACGGCCAAAAGTCAGTTGTTCAATTTGAGAGGCAAAAAGATTTCAGATTAGCTCCTTGACAGATACTTATGTGCTTATACTGTATTTAAAAAACAAAAAACAGACTGAGGAAACTGAACAAAAAAAAGAAAGAATACTGCAAAACAACAAGCATTGTCAAACATTTCTAAAAAAGAAAGATGAGTGTAGTTATGTTTCAGTGACAATTCATAGTGTGCCTAAAACAATGTGTTTTAAACAAACAATAGCACTTACCCCAAAGAGCAAGGGCTATACTAAAACTTTAATGCTTCACGATGTTGTTATCACAACATGCTGATGTCGGCCTGTTGTTATTACAATATGATGACATCAACCTGTCATGGTGTCATTGTGATGTTGTAATGATGTTGTTGAAAAAAATAAAAATTGTGTCAACAACTGAATAAGTGTTAACATCCCTACTAAATCTCATTGTCTGGTTAAAAGCAAGCAGTTTAACTCCAAACCTATCCTCACTCACAAGTATTGACGTGCTTAAAGGTAAAAGTTACCTGTCAGACTATTTTTATTTGATATCATTAAAGGTGACGCTATAGAGCTGTGTTGTTGGTGAGTGTATAAATATACGTGTACACAATGTACATCAAGAGATGCAGCAGTGCAATGCAGTTACAAAGACTGGTAGCTGGTAATTATACATGTAACATACAACAAACAAAAAGTACAGCTTTTATAAGGGAACACATTTAACGTTGACATTAGACCTTAATGCACAAAGTGCATTAGTTAAACATTAAGTAAACACAATGCAGTTCAGGACAGGTCTCCTTCAAATTGGTATAAAAACAGAGATGAAGACAGTCAGGTGCTGTGAGTTTAAACACAGATGTATCAAATGTGTTTGCTTTAACCGCCCTGGCAGAGGAGATGTGACTCCCTATGTCAAAACACAACAGAAGATTTGAAACAGATCACTGTGCTGTGTTTGATCAAGATGATTCCATCTGACACCAGTTTCTTAATCTACCTTTTATGATGCCCTTGGTTGGTCTGTGCGGGTTCCTCTGAGAAATACTAAACAGCAACATCTTGCGGAACATTAACCCTGTGGAGGTCCAGGAACCCTTGTTACCCTTACTCTGATCTGAACATAAAGTCTGGAAAAGGTTAAGTAATTCTGATTTGGCGTTACCAACCGCCACGAGTTGGCAGCACCTCATAAATGTTTAAACCTTCTAAACTGTTTGGGTCAAATTTGACTAACCTGATCTTTTCAGATTAGATTTTAGATCCACCAGTGCAGTGTGGGTGAAGTAAAGGAAAATTGTGGTTTTAGTAGTGACAGAGTTTGAGGGAGACCTTCAGAACGTCATAAGAATTGTCTGTGCTCCCAACACATTCCTTAGGTTGCCACACAGACAGGAACCTGCTGGGTCTTTGAAGGCTCACAAAACAGTGAAATAGTAAAAGCCAAAAACTCTGAGTGATGATAGATACAGTAGTGCACTTCATGAAATGAATTATACAGATGTCTGAGAGTACCTTCCCACAGATGTGAGATCTGAAATCGAGCAGCACAGTGATGGAGAGGTCAGCAGTGTCAAGTCACAGCAAGACAGTTCCCAGCAATGGTCTTTATGTGCAATATTTGCCTGTGCCTGCTTGGGTTTCTGTCTTCCTCCCACAGTATAAAGGCATGCATGTTAGATAAATTGGTGATTCTAAGTTAGCCCTCTTGGACTCTATAGAATAAAGTGTTGCATGTGCTTGTTACATGGCGAGTATATTACATTTGCTCCTGCATGCACCCACGATGTAACTAAATAATCTAAAAATAAATTAATTAGAATCCAGCCATTGAGCTAACTGTGTCGGGCTAAGAAAGAGCAAGCACACCAATGCAGAGTCAAAGGCAGGCTTGAAACTTAAAACAATCATTTATTGAAGGTCTATATCAATCTGTGAAAGTGAGAACACAGATATAAAGGAAAATTAATACCGGGAACAAAGATTGGGCGAACAGTATGACACGACTAGGCTAAGACAGCATAATGGGTGGGAAAGACAGTGGGAGCAAATCAGAAATAAGTAGACTAGGGAAGTAAATTTAACACAATGCACACGAGACAAGAGAGACTAGCACAAAGTATAAGTAATACTGAAGCTTCAACTAAGACACGCCACATTTACATGGGCAGAAAATAAACACGGATACAGAACAGAGAGAACAGATAGACATTATGACAAGACTGAGGTAACAATAGGATCACTAACGACGCCAACTAAATATTACAAGGCCAAGAAGGCTCGCCCTGCCCAGCAGGAGACACTCGCGGCGGCTACGGCCGGTCCCTCATCGGCAGCCACCCCATCCTCTGACGGTCCTCTGCCTTCGCCTGAGCCCTTTTCAGGGGAGACAGAGAAGTGCTCTGGCTTTCTGGCCCAGTGTTCATTGATTTTCCGCGAACAGCGGCGTTTTCATAACAATGACGGGGCAAAGATTGCGTTCTTGGTACAGATGCTTCGTGACCGGGCTTTGAAATGGGCCCAGGTCGTGTTAAACTCCAACCCGGAGATCTCTTTTGAGAGGTTTGTGATTAACTTTAAGACTGTGTTTAATCAGGGCTCTGGAGTCGAGGCTGCGGCGCTCCGCCTCCTTAACTTTAAGCAAGGTAAGCGGAGTATGGCAGATTATTCAATCGACTTTTGGATTTTGGCAGAAGAAACCGGCTGGGGACCGGATGCGCTCAGGAGCACATTGTTAAATAACATCCGGGAAGATCTGAAAGATGAATTGATTATGCGGGACCTACCCACTGCTTTTGACGAATTGATGTCGTTATGTATTAAGGTGGATGAGCGGCTACGAGCTCGTAGGCAAGCACGGAACTCCAGTTCCCAGGAGGCCGCAGGGCCGCGATGGGCGGAGGCTTCGGCCGATTACCGGTCCTCCCGGACATCAGGGGGCACCGACGGAGAGGTACAGCCCATGCAAATCGGCAGCTCTCACCTAACTGACACATGATTGCCTCCTGTCCGTCGCGAGCAAAAGGCCGCGCCCGCCAGTGATGGTAGGAGTACTGGTGGGCGGTTTGAATCAGGATAAATCTCCTCCACGTTTAGCCCTGCCGGCTAAGCTTCTGGTCCATTCCGAGTGTCATTCACTTTCTGTGCTTATTGATTCTGGAGCAGAACAAAATTTCATTGACTCTGAACTAGCTAAACGACTCTGTGTGACTGTGGAGTCACTACCCCACGCCTTACGCGTCACGGCTTTATCAGGGCAGCGCCTCCCCGACATCACACACATCACTGAACCGCTCACCCTCACACTGTCTGGCAATCATTCGGAGGAGATTAGTTTTTTTGTTTTTCACTCCACTCAGACGCCGTTAGTTCTCGGTCATCCCTGGCTCCAGCAACACAACCCCACGATTAATTGGCAGAAAGGAGGCATTACGGGCTGGGGAGAGGAGTGTCATATGACTTGCCTTAAGGCTGCCGTACCTCCTAACAAATCTGTCACCGGCCCAGAGCCACCGCGGTCTTCCGACTTAGCAGATGTGCCGTCTGCTTACCACGATCTCGCTGAGGTGTTTCGGAAGGACCGAGCCCAGTCGCTGCCACCCCATCGGCCCTATGACTGCGCTATAGACCTGCTGCCGGGAGCTCCCTTACCAACCAGCCGCCTCTATAGCCTCTCGCTGCCGGAACGGGAGGCTATGGAGAAATATATAACTGAATCTCTCGCTGCCGGCATTATCCGGGCCTCTTCCTCACCCGTCGCAGCAGGTTTCTTCTTTGTGGAAAAGAAGGATAAGACCCTCCGACCCTGTATTGACTTTCGGGGACTCAATAACATTACGGTCAAGAATAAATATCCACTGCCCCTGCTCACCTCCGCTTTCGAACTTCTCCAGGGCGCCGTCATTTTCAGCAAGCTGGACTTGAGAAACGCTTACCACCTGGTCCAGATTCGGGATGGCGATGAATGGAAGACGGCGTTTAATACCCACCTTGGACATTTTGAGTATCTGGTCATGCCGTTCGGCCTCACTAACGCACCTGCAGTATTCCAGGCTCTGGTCAATGATGTTCTAAGGGACTTTATTAACCGATTTGTGTTTGTCTATCTAGACGACATTCTGATCTTCTCTTCCTCCCAGGCGGAACACGAGACCCAGGTCCGGCTGGTGCTGCAACGCCTTCTGGAGAACCGGCTGTTCGTCAAAAGCGAGAAATGTGAGTTTCATGTGCCTTCGGTTGCCTTCCTAGGGTACATAATCGAGCGGGGAGATCTTCGACCCGACCCTGTGAAAGTCAAGGCTGTTGTGAACTGGCCAGAACCAAACAACCATCGCCAGTTGCAACGCTTCCTTGGCTTCGCTAACTTCTACAGGAGATTCATACGGGACTTTAGCAGGATTGCCTTACCATTAACTCAGTTAACCTCTCCCAAGCTTGCTTTTCAGTGGAGTGACGCTGTCCAATCAGCCTTTCAGGAGCTCAAGAAACGGTTTGCTTCAGCGCCCATCCTGGTCCAACCTGATACCACTCTTCAGTTCGTGGTAGAGGTCGACGCATCCGACTCAGGGGTGGGGGCCATCCTTTCCCAACAGAGGGAAGGTAAGATGCACCCTTGTGCCTATTTTTCCTGTCGTCTCACCCCTGCAGAACGTAACTACGACGTGGGCGATCGGGAGCTCTTGGCGATTAAGCTCGCCCTGGAAGAATGGCGGCATTGGCTGGAGGGCACCACTCAACCCTTCGTGGTCTGGACCGATCACAAAAACCTGGCCTACCTTCAAACGGCGAAACATCTCAACGCTCGACAGGCCAGATGGGCCCTGTTTTTCACCCGTTTTCACTTCTCCATCACCTACAGACCCGGTTCCCGAAATGTCAAGCCGGACGCTCTCTCCCGTCAGTTTTCTGCTGCTGACGAAAAGGCGGATCCGGATTCCATTCTGCCGGCAACCTGTACTATTGGGGTCATCACCTGGGAGATCGAGGCGGCCATCCGGGCGGCTCAGATAGCCGAACCGGATCCGGGAGGGGGGCCCGTCCACCGACTCTATGTTCCGTGCTCTGTCAGATCCCAGGTTCTGCAATGGGCTCACACGGCCCGGTTCTCATGCCACCCAGGGATACATCGCACCGTCAAGTTTCTCCAGCGGTACTTCTGGTGGCCCTCACTCACCCAAGATACTCGGGAATACATCACTGCTTGTACGGTCTGTGCCCGAAACAAACCATCGAACCAACCCCCGGCGGGTCAGCTCCATCCGTTATCCACTCCTTCCAGGCCATGGTCTCACATAGCACTGGACTTCATCACCGGGTTACCTCCATCAGCAGGTAACACTGTCATTCTCACCATAATCGATCGTTTCTCTAAAGTGGCTCATTTCATTGCTCTGCCTAAGCTTCCCACAGCTCTAGAGACTGCACGCCTACTCGCCACTCACGTCTTCCGCCTGCATGGGATCCCGGAAGACATACTGTCCGACAGAGGGCCTCAATTTACTTCTCGGGTCTGGAAAGAGTTCTGCAACTCCCTGGGCGCAAAGGTCAGTCTATCCTCGGGTTATCATCCTCAGAGCAATGGCCAATCCGAGCGGGCCAACCAAGAACTGGAGACCGCCCTGCGCTGCGTCGCCTCCACCAATCAAACCATCTGGAGTGAGGAGTTGCCGTGGATCGAGTACGCCCATAACAGCTTGACTGCCTCTGCCACCGGCCGGTCTCCATTCGAAGCTTCCTTGGGATATCAGCCTCCTCTTTTTCCTGCTGTGGAAGGTGAGCACTCTGTACCCTCCGTCCAGGCTCATCTGCGCAGGTGTCGCAGAGTTTGGCGGGCAACTCAAGCGGCCCTACTGCGCACGAAGGAGAACAACAAACGCATCGCAGACCGGCACCGGACTCCAGCACCCAAATACTCTGTCGGCCAGAAGGTATGGCTTTCTACCCGCTTTGTTCCGGTCAGGACTGAGTCTAAGAAACTTACACCCACCTTCATTGGCCCTTTTGAAATCTCCGCCTTGGTCAATCCTGTCTCTGTGAAGTTAAAACTCCCTCGCAATATGAGAATCCATGATGTTTTCCATGTTTCACAACTCAAACCTGTCCGGTCTAGTCCTCTGTGCCCTCCTTCCAGGCCCCCTCCTCCCGCCCGGCTCGTGGATGGCTTGCCGGCCTACTCCATCACTCGCATCATGGACTCTCGGCGCCGTGGGCGTGGCTGTCAGTATCTGGTTGACTGGGAGGGTTATGGCGTGGAGGAGCGCTCCTGGGTCCCTCGGGCGGCCGTTCTGGATGTGCCCATGCTCCGGGAGTTTCACCGCCTGCATCCGGACAAGCCTGGTGGGTCGCCGGGGGGCTCCCGTTGAGGGGGGGGTACTGTCATGGTCTCTGCTCCTCGTCAGCTGACAGCCGTCAGGTGTTTTGTTTTTGTTTACCTTTCTCTCTCACCTCTGCTCTCCCTTTCTCTCTCGCCCTCTTCCATTCTCTCTTTCTCCTGCCGGGGCGGAGCTCAGTATGGGCTCCTGCCCCTGGCCTACGCACCTGGAGGTGATCAGCACATCTGTCGCTGATCATGAAAGATTGGAACCCTTCTTAAGAGGGCGAGTCTGCTCTACTCGTCGCTGGATCGTTGAGTCATCAGCGTCAGTCGTCCTGTATTTTGTAAAGTCAGTTTATGAGCATGTCTGAACCAGGAGACTAATGGTTTTTTTTCTGCCTGTGCATAGATTGCCTCTGGACTTGTTCTTCCCCTGTGCCTGGCGACTGAACGGGAGCAAGAGAGATAAAGGAGAGGAGATGTGCTAGGACTGAATGGAAACTTTCCCTTCCTGGACTCCTGCCTCTTTCACTCCTGGACCCTGGAACCCCGGCCCCTTTTTCCTTTGACACTATTATGTGTATATATGAATTCCACTGTAGGAAACACTGTAAATAAATGCACCTTTTGAAGACACTAGTGGTCTGCGCGTGAGTCCGATCTACGAAACGTGACAATTTTTGAATGCATGGTTGGTAGTCCTGGCATTTTTCTGTTGTTCATCATGTTTGACAGTGTAATGATCCTGCATGAAAAATGATGAAAAAATGATGTTTTTCCTGTAATGAGACAACATAAAATTCAACACTCAGTATTGAACAATTAGACTGACTTTCAGTGAATTTTACATCTCTGACACCAAACAGTCTCTTTCCTGAAAATTCAGACACAAAACTTACAAAGCTACAAATCTTTTTAGATTGCGTTTATTGAGGATAATGATGTTGGTTTTTCAGTATGCATATAATATGTGCCCATATAGAAAAGAAATGTTTTAATAAACTTAAAGATTAATCAAGCAAACAATATCTCTGATAAGCATGGAAACAATTACTTTATATGTCATATAAAACAAACATTGATTTTTACAGGTACTCTGAAAAAAAATTTTTTTGATAGATATTTCTCCATAGGTATGGATTTATGTGATCACACATCATAATACGTCAGCTACCCAGGAGTGAACTTTATAGAAAGTGTTGCTATTTTTATTTATTTTTTTAAAGAAAGGGTAAGAAAATAGACATTGATTTAATGTCTGTCCTTTTAGCAGAAAAAAGAACTAGTCAGACTGCACTGGAGAGAAGAAGCAGTGGGTGGTAGCTAGTCAATAGGGAAGAGGTAAATCTTTCAACAGCTCCAAATTTGTCTCATTTAGATTCTTGTTTTTGTAAACCAGAGATACAGCACTGAGTAAAGGCAGTTCTTTTGATCAAAATCACCTTTAACACAAAAACTGCTTTGAAATTGCTGTCTTATTATTCAAGGGTTTTTGTTTTTTTTTTTGCATATTTCCAAAAACACAAGTTACAACATGTATTTATGAAAACTTCCAACTGAGAATCACCTTTGATGGTATAGATACTGGCTGACTATTTCCCCCTGCATCCAGCCTCTATGCACAGCGTGACTGAGGCTCTGCACCAAATACAGAGCAAAAAATAACTTTTTATTGATTTTTTCATGCAGCTTCTCAGTCAATCAGAGGATTTCCAAATGTTGGAGATTCTCTTGAAGATGGCAATCAATAGATTTTTAAATAGTTCTGTCACCACAAAAATGTTAGCAGAAGCACAAGTGATGTGCATATACAGTAGACCTTCAAAGGTCTTTATGCAATTTGCTGGGATTCATTTATGCACAGGTCTCTTAAGGTCCCGCCACTGCATTTCATTCGGGTAGAAGTATTGCAACACCTTGATGCATGACCTACCATCCTTGTCAGTTGATACGATCTTCAATCTTCTTCTTGTACCTTCATGAACTTGAAAACCGAACATGATGACAGTGGCCTGCAGGAGTCTGAGATGTAGCTCTTGGGTTTTTTGCAGTTTCTCTGAGCGTTGAACCTTGGGAGGGATTTGCTGAGATATCCTCTCCTGAGAAGATTGTGGCATTGAGTTAGCACATATCTTAAAGCTGCAGACACGGAAACGGTCAAACCTCTGTTTTTATATAAATTGTTTGAATTTGCATAAAATATTTGTATATGATATTGATATTATCACTCACATGCCCTGAGCAATGTTCCTGTTTATCAAGATTAGTCCACTTGTCTAGGAGCAAATAGGGAACGTACAAAGATACATATATCATTATAGCATGACATCAGACTTCATTATAGTAGATATGATACTAGGTTTCTTTGAGTGATGTTGACTTATTTTAAAGTAGGGATCAGTTCATTCTCCATTTGAAACAAGCTGTTCTTGTTATTCTTTAAAGCCAGTCTCTCTAAAATTTGCAAACGAAAGGTTTATGGAGCAATATGGGTGGGGCTTACATATCCATCGCCTGAGCTGTGACAAGTCTGAAACAGACAGTTTAGAACAGTAGGACGTTTTTGCCTAAATCCACCGACCTCATGTTTTGAAACTGTGCACACGGCATGACACCGGTAATTATAAATAGCAGAATATGAAGGGACAATAGGTGCACTCTCATCCCTCAATAGTGTACAATCTTCTTTTTGAGAGACATATTTGTTGACAAAACAGGAAATTGTAATAATACATCAGCTCAAACACCAATAATACAATGTTCAAACATTTCCAAATGTGTCATATTTTGGCATGTAAATTAGCTCAGGTGATTCAATATAAATTATTTATTTTTGTAGAACTACAGACAATATACCGGAGCATCTGACCAGGAATCAACATTCAGTACAGGGAGATCTCTGTCAGTTAGAATGAATCACACAATGAATATTAATGCAGGAACAAAACCCAAGTGAAGTATCAAGCAGCTTCACAGTGGGATGAAATTGGGCTCAAGGGGGGAAAGTCTAAATTGAAACTGACAACTAAAAAGTGCAGAAAATTGCAAAGCCTGTAATTGCTTATGTCGGCCATTCAGGACATTAAAATGAAAAACATTGTATTCTCATCTATTTCAGGTGGAAAACAAACATCCCGACGAGGTGGGGAAAGATTCACACGCAGGTACAAAGTGCAAAATGTTGAGAGAGGAGAGGAAGGCTGAAAGAAGAAGTCCATTCTCACTATGTGATCTGCACATTAAAGAGCCCGACGAGCAGCTCAGTCGCCACGGGAAAGGTGCTTCAGCAAGTTTCAGCTCCACCGAGAGGCATATGGAAGGTTTTGAAGGTCATATTTAAAACAGTGAATAACTCTTATTGAATTTCTGATAAGCCTCACTCGGCATATAAAAAACATCACATCTAAAGGATGAAAAATTATATTTCATCTTTATCTATACAGGTAAATCTCATTGAGACACAAGGTCTCATTTTCAGGAGCAATCTTTATTTTACCTTTCAAGAATGATAAAAAAAATTACATCTCCATATGATTGTTTACAGTAAATAACGCTGGTTTAGTATTCCTTACAGAGACCTTAAATCTGTGTGCAATTGACCCTTTGCTGCTCGTTCTTTCCACAGCACGTGTGCAGCTGATAATTAAGTGCTTGCAGATTAACCACCAAACAAAACGCCTTTAATTTCAGACATAGTGGAGAAAAATTGTGACCTGATTACTCATGTAATTAAGCTACATGCTCCTAGCTCTAACCAAAGTATTTTAACCAAATTTTAATAGAAAGCTAAACTTAAATATAAAAAATAAATAAATCATGCAAATAATGCAGACACTTTGTTGTTGTATTGCACCACTGAGCTACAGTATAACCAATCTTGTAAGTATGATAGGGAAGGGTGGTGTGTCATGGTTGACTCGGTAAATAACATGCAAACATCCTATTGCTCATATTTTATTCAGCATGTTGATAGGAGTGCAGTGCTATGTCATAACGTACTGACTACAGGAGACATCCTTAAATCTAGTTAAAAGCTCACAGAGCTGCTAAGATTTACCCTAAAGTTGGATCTTGTAGCATCCTGGATTACAGTTGTGAAATATGTGACAGTTGCAGGTTTTTTTGTTACTTACATCATCCGTTAAACTCTTTAACTGTAGAGAATGAAGTTTATCGAAACGTCACCTGAATCCGTCAAATAATCAAGAGCTTGACTGATCAGCAGTGCCTAGATTAGCGAATAGTCAATTGCTGTTTTGCAGCTGTTCAATTTACCAACGGCCTGCATTAAATTAATGCAAATTATGTAACTCACCGGAAGAAAATATTTTATAATTTCTAATTCGTTTATGAAAAATTGTTACATTTAATAAAGAAGCTCTCTATTTTGATGTGTGTTTGATTTCTCTATGCTTTGGTCATGTGAGACTTTCTATGAAAATGACTAATGGCTAATGATGTGAAACTCTGGTTAACAACAACACCACAACCACCACCATCATCAATAACAAGGACATGGGCTAGGAGCTTTAAGAGAGAAAGAAGGAAGAGTTTCATTTCCAAAGTGTAAGTCTTTTTATGGATCCAAGCAAACATATAAACACACAATCAAATGTTATCTACTCTATATAAACATCTTGAACCTTGAATAGCTCAGGGCTGTTTTCGGCATGTCATTCATCGCTCCATCTCTCATCTGCTGCCAATTTAGAATCACCAGTTAACATAACATGCCTTTGGATGCTGTCATCATGTGACTCTGACCGGACCGAAAGAGCAGACTCGAGCGACAGTACTTATGGAGACATTTATAGAATGATTGAGGGTGAAGGTGAGAAAGAAACTTCAGTTCAGGCAAGTTCACATGGGTGTTAGGGAAGAGGATAGGTTATTGTCTATTCCAGAAGGTGAGATAAGCGTAATTGGAACTGGAGTTGAGTGATCTGACGTTTTTGCACTGTGGAGGCTGAGTGGGGAAGGAGCACTGGGTTGGCAGACATAGTTCTAAGATTTTCAGGTGGATAGAAGCAGGCAGTTTGGGGGCTGAGAGACTTCTTACTGAGATTTTGAGGCCAGAGAGGATCGCAGAAGCAAGAGAGCTGTGTGGTCAGCTGAGCTTGCCCAGGATTCTCTGGCAAGAGTCTGCGAGGTGAGTAGAGGCAACAAGTTAGCTTAATAGTTTTTCCAAAAGCAATTTCAAACAAAACAAACCTAAAAGTTACTATAATGATATGAGCAGTCTAAAGAGTCTTAAAGCCACACAACCTTGATATACCTGCTGCTTAATTGCTTCATTGTGGAAAGTTATAAGGAGGACGGCTCAGCAGGAAAGGCTCCATCGATAGATTGAACACAGACCAACGACTCCAATTAACAAAAGAGAGGAAGAAAAAGAACAGAAAGAAAACAAACTCCACCCCAGTCCTAAAACCATAACAGGAGCACCCAGTTAAATAAATGCCATTTTGTTATTTTACATTTCTGTTTGCAGTGCACAATAATGTGTCTGTCTGCCACACTTAAAACATGAACAACAGGGTTTTCGTTATTAGCTTAGTTTGACAAAAACACATTTTATTTTGAAATTAGCATTTGCAGACTAAGACCAGATGGATGCTGGATAGATCAGAGAGACTGTGTGACTGTAGTGTAAAGATCATGTTTGTCAGGATCCTGGGTCTCCTGACCCAGCGTTTTTAGTTCTTTGTGATTCTTGTATTTTGTACTCGTGTGATTTATTCTATGGTTTCTAGTTTTGATCCCTTGCCCTTCGTGTTTCTCTGTGCCCCCTATGTTCTGTGTACATCTGTGTCTTTGCATGTTTGAGTTTCTTGTTTTCTGTCACTCTGTATTGTGAATTCTCATGGTTGGTCTTTTGTTACTCCCTTGTGTTCCATGCTTAGTATTTCCCTCTGTGTATTTTGGTTCTTAGAGTCTTCAGCTTTATGGTTTATGTCTCTGTGTTTCTTAGTTGCTGTCTCCACCGTGTCAAGTTCGCGTCTCTGTGTTATACTTCCTGTTTTACTTTGAAGGTCCGTGTCTTATGTGAATAGGTCCTGCTTTGCTTCCTTGTCTCGTCAGTTCTGATTTCTCCCAGCTGTGCCCTCCTTCTGTGTCCCATTCCCCTCGTTACTTCCCAGTGTATTTAAACCCTGTGTTTCTATGAGTCAGTGTTGTGTTGTCCCTCTTGCTGTGTGGATCTCCCTGTATGGTTAGTTTGTTATTTTTCCAGTTTAGGTTAGTTTGCTTTGTATACTCGTTTTTCCTGTGCCAGCAATTAAAGCTGTGGTTTTGAGTTCATCCCTTGTGTCGGAGTCCTGCCTTTTGAGTCCTCATCTCCTGCCTGCCACACAGTGATTCGTGACAATGTTAGGTTAAATATAGTGATCCAATTCAGGATCATTGTGGGGCTGGAGCCTATCTCAGCTGTCATAGGGCAAAAGCTGGGGTACACCCTGGACAGCTAGTGAGTCTGTCACAGGGCAGACATAGAGAGTCAGACAATCTGTCATGCTCACAAGTTATAACTAATTAATAATTAATTACTAATTACCAGTGTTGGGACTAACGCGTTATTAAGTAACGCGTTACAGTAACTACGTTATTATTGTGGTAACGAGCACGGTAACTAGTTATTATGCCAAAATCAGGAACGCGTTAGTCGTTACTGGGATTTAGATAGGCTCGTTACTCGTTACTTCGTGTGGTGGCTATCGCGGAGCTTCCACAGATTCAGTAACATTAGCAAGTGGTGGAGGCCAGCAGGTGGATGAAGGAAAGGGGACGCAGAAGGAAAAGAGACCCGAGGCGGCCGCCGGTCCAAGTGTGAACTGAACTTCAGGTAAGAAGTTATGACCTGCAGTCTCTCTGGGTCAGATATAAACCAAGTTTAGGTGGAGTTTATTTTCGTTATTCTGACTTTTTCCGTACTGTGTGCTAGCATGACGGAGTTTCTATACAGCTGGGTGGGTGCTATGTTACTGATGTTGAACTTTATTTTGTTCATAAGTTATTAGAGTTGCCAACCGTCCCGTCTGGTATTCAGAGAAAATATTACGCGTTTCTTATTGAGGTGAAAAGGAACAGTTTGTCCCGTAATTCAGCTACAATGAAAAAGGCACAAAGCTGGAGTTATTCTGTCTTTGCTGCACAGCTGCCTCTTCTTCTTTCATTCTCTCCCTCCCTCTCCTGTTTCTACTTCAATCATGAAAACTGATCAATGATCAGCTGATCGGCTCTCTTGTTTGTTTATCGCTCACTTTGCGCCGAAAGAGGAAACCAGGGGATGTTGCGCTAAACAACAGCAGCACGTTTAAGCTTGATCAGCTGTTGTTAGAATTTATTTAATATTAATTTCTAGTATCAGCTGATGTTTTCTGGAGCCACAGCTGCAAAAAAGCTGCTGGTCATGATATGGTTTGGTTATCTGGTGAGAGGGAAACATGAAGATGAAACCAGGAGATGTCCTTACTGGATCGTCAGAGCTGTGATGAAGAAACAGGTTTACCTTTTAGGTGACATGAATGAGTTGAAGGGAAGTTATGAACTGTTTCTGAGAGACAAATAACACCAGGATCCTTTTTTAGGTAGCTGACAGCTGGTAACTGTGCAGGGGCGGGTCTAGCAAAGTGTTGCCAGGGGGGCATGTAGGGCATTAACAGGGAGAGGGAGGCACAAAGAAATACTTTTCTTTCTTATTCTCATTTAAAATGTCTCGCTTTTAAAAAAATAATTATCTGAATCTTACAACAAACGATTGATTGATGCATATATACCATCAAAACAGTGTACATCACTGTCACAACAGTGTTTATTTTCATTCAAAGGCTTTATGATTTTTCCTATAATGGTGGACCAGTCTCTAGTCAAAATGCCCGGGCCAATTTTCTGTCCCAGTCCAGCCCTGTATGCAGCTCATCTGCAGTCTGGTGTTACCTACATCTTCCTATTCAGAAGGCAGAATTTCAGAGTTCTGAGTACAATCGAAAGCACCACGACTGCAGTTTTTGTGTTGGATGTAAAAGGCGCACATGACGCTGTGACGTAGGCTAGAATCATGGCAGCAGTCAATGACGGTCCAGGCGTGGGATTTCTCTCGTGGAAATATGCACATTATCTTTTCCTTGCTATTGGTAGGTGGCACAGTGCACTTGTGGCAAGTAAGCAAGCTAGAAGACTGGCAAAGTTATGGAAGCAACACATTAACAAGAGAATTCTGAGTAAAACCAAAGTTACTTTCCCTAGTAACTAGTTACTTTGAAAGTAATGAGTAACTTGAACTAACTGAGTTACTTTTGAGAGAAGTAACTAGTAATGTAACTAAGTTACTATTTTAAAGTAACTTGCCCAACACTGCTAATTACCCTAACTTGCATGTCTTTGAAAAAAGCAGACGAAAAAGCTCCAGATAGTCCAGAGAGAACCCATGCATGCACAGAAAAAACCTGGAAGCTCCACAAAGAAAGGTCCTAGTCTTAAATCAAACCCAGGACCTTGCTGTCGTCCCAGACCTTGTTGTGGGGCAATAGTCAACAGTGCTAACCACTGCACAAGTATGCTACCTAGTTTAATACAAGAGTAGGTTCAAAAAATAAAAAGGCATTTAAGCTCAGACGATAAAACCTGAACAAATATATGCAAGAGAAGGTCCGTGTGGAGTAGATATCTCAGGGCACTTAAAATGCACATTTTAAGGTCAAGAGGATAAGGAAAAGTCAAGAGTCTGCCAAATGCCCAGAACAAACGCTTGACTTCCCCTTTAACATACATGTGAAATCAAATTATTATGAGGAAAGACTGCAGAGATTGAATTTAGTGTGAGACAGGGGAAGAATCGTGGCCAAAGAAGATGAAAAACTCAGGGTGAAGCTTGAGGCCAGGGGGTGGCGGTGAAAGGTCTTCAAAGTCAGTATAAGAGGTTTAAGAAATGTGAAGGGCTGCTGAAAGCAAAAGAAGAGAAATATGAGTTCGCAGTAGGGACTTGAGGCCACTCGAAGGGCATGGAGGAGATGCGGAGTAAGGCAGGAGGTTGCTGAATATCAGAAAGAACAAAATTAAAGTGTGTGCGTCAGTGCAGGAAAAGCAGAAAAGGAATATAAAGATTTTGAGAAATTTGGTTAAATATGAGTAACCAAGAGCCAGGTTTGATTAGATTTATTGTCATTGAAAAGTAGATTAGTCAAACAATAAAATAATGTTTGGCATTCAATTTGACATGCAAACATGCAGTGTAGCTTCGTGTTTGCAACTGGTCAAGACGCTTAGGATGACGTCTCTGTAGGAGTTCGTGACATTTCAGGTAGAAAGCTCATTTTTCTATAAAGTCTGCAGAAAGTACAACCATTTCTGATTGTGTTGGTGCGCCAACTGAGGACGCCCAAGACAATCAGCTTAAGGACACACTCCACCTCACTGCCTCTGAAAATGGTTAAATTGAGTGTGTGAGCTGCCCCAGTGTTAGTCTACAGTAAGCTCCTTGGTCTTCTTGGTGCTAAGGGTCATTCATATCTCCACACCAAGCAGCCAGCTGTTCCACCTCCTTCCTGTAAGACTCCTTGTTGTTCCTGCTGATAAAACCTGGCACCATGTGGTCATCTGCGAACTGGTGTTTGATTCATGCTCATAAACCATTCAGAAATTTTCAGTTTTTGTCCTTTGCAATGTTTTTTTTTACTAGAAAAAATAGACTTTTTACAGTGCTGGGGTCCGTTCTTCGTACCTCGCTTACTACATCCAAGATCAAATGACACATCCAAGATCAAATCATCGCGCTAACTTTGAGCTCGCTATTCCGGTTCTCCAAACACCCCTGTTGTTGACGATTAGTATAGCTGGATGAAGTAATGTGAGATCACTGGGTGGCTTAACAGGGGCTACGCATCGATAGTAGAAACATTGATCGGCAACCCTTTGATTGCTCGGTATTTTTCGGCAGCAGAGCAAGAACTCTTGAGTGAGGGATTTCAGGAGTTTCAGAGTTTAATTAAAACGCAAGGGAACACTGCAAAAGCAAGGAGAGAGGGCTGGCAGAAAGTTGCTGACAAATTAAACTCGTAAGTAATTTAATAATAATAATAATAATAGATTGGATTTATATAGCACTTTTCAAGGCACCCAAAGCGCTTTACAATGCCACTATTCATTCACTCTCACATTCACACACTGGTGGAGGCAGCTACGGTTGTAGCCACAGCTGCCCTGGGGCAGACTGACAGAAGCGAGGCTGCCATATCGCGCCATCGGCCCCTCTGGCCAACACCAGTAGGCGGTAGGGTAAATATATTATATTATATTACATTATATCCTCTTTCAGATTAGAGCCACGGCAGGACCCACTAGAACATGGGAACAAGTAAAAGTGAAATAGAATATTCTACAGAATGGTAATATTTATCACTTATATTGCTTTTTGTCTCTTGGAAAGAGACCCTGGAATACTCTGTTTGTTTATAACAGCAACCAAGAAAAGGGCAGAGCAAAAAAAGACATGTGGTGGTCCTGCACCCCCTCGTCAACAAGTTGGTTAAGTAAATAATACCCTCACGGGAAAATCGATATCTCTCTATGAGCACACTGTCGCGCTGGGCTAAAGGATCCTGTCTGTCCCGCAATATACGCTGAATTCTGAGGACTCTCCTTATCAATCTTGCACCTTCCGCAATGGGTGGCTCGCATATACGGACAGGACATGGCTGCGACAGGCTTCCCAAATCCACCTTCGCTTTTATAGCCGTGGTCTCTCATCTTGATTACACGAAGTAATTTACAATTACTACTCTGAACTGTGAATTACATCTGTAATAATCACATACATGTAATAGAATGTTAATAGTACATTTCCCTTTTTTAGGAAATGACCTGTATGTATCTGTGTGAAATCAATAAAAGGATCAAGTGCTGCATTATCTTCAGCTACATTGATGTTATTTATTTATGGTGAAACAGTGGTGGAATATCGCTGTTGCTTTCGTATAAATGAAGCGGACATACCTGCGTGGCCGCGATCTAATCCTGTTTACATAAAGTAAACCTGCTCCCGAGCAGGTTTACGCTTATGGCTCTGTTGCTATGACAGCAAGTCCCGGATGAGCTTCGGGGAACCGAACGATCCAAGATCACGCGAAATCGTCAACAATCAAATCCAGCTAACTTACTTAGCGAGGTACGAAGAACGGGCCCCTGGACTTTTTTTTTTTCTTCATATTTTATCTAAGGCAACATGGTGGTAAGGTGGTTAGCACTGTTACCTCAGAGTAACAAGGCCTTGAGTTCAGTTCCACCATCAGGCTGAGGTCTTTCTGTTCTCTTTGGGTACTCCAACTTCCTCCCACAGTCCATAGACATGCAGCTAGTGGGGTTAAGTTAATTGGTAACTCTAAATTGCCCAAATGGTTGCCTGTCTATATGTGACAGACTGGTGACCTGTCCAGGGTGACATCTTTTTTATATGTAAGAATGGCTAGAGAAAAATTCAGGCTTTTAGCTTCAAACACTGCCTCAGTTTTCAATGTGGAAAGAAAAAAAAAAGGCCTGAAAGCCTTAAAAAGTGTTTGATATATGAAGTTAAAACTTTACAGCAATCATTATATACGTTTAAAGTTTGTGCGTGACATTTTTCAAAAATAGGATGCAGTCGAGGAGAAGGCCTGTGCTGATTTGAAATAGAATGAATGTTAGCAGCAAAGTAATCACAAGATTTGGAACATGTGGCAGACGCTGAGCCTCTTGATATGCAGACCCTCCATCTTGATCAGGTAGCAACACTGCACTGACTTTGAGACTAACTTTACAATGCAAATTAATACACTAATGGGTATAAATAAGGATAGAATGATTGTCTCTGCAAAATGAATAACTTCTGTTTGTAAGTTCAAAACGTGTATTCATATGCAATTTATCCAGCTTGAAAGGTTGTCATATTTTTAGGCAAAATGGGTTGTGGCTCATTGGTTACCATGCTGTATTTGAAAAAGTTATTATTTGTGTTTTAAGACTGTTTTGCTTCCGAGTTTTTCAGGGCTCCTCCATCAAACAGCCCTTTGGGGATGCTTTCAGCTAGGCAACAGTTTTATGAAGGGAAAAAAATCCGTTAATGCCTTGAAAAGTCTAAATCTGTAAACATCTTTTCAACAAAGTAGCAGATGCACTACAATTAATGCTTTAGGGAGAAAGCCTAATCTGTTTCAAGCAATTGCATATTGTGGCCACAAATTATTTTAAAATGGGAGAATGAATAATTCAAAACCTGGGATTTTGTGCACAGACAACAACTTTGAGTTGCCGTCTGTGGCGACGCTCAGGCTTCGGAATTTAAGAGTACGACTTGTCTTCTGCTTAACAACCATTATTTTAATAATTGTTTAAATTCTCTTTCATCCCAGATTAGCTGTGGTATAATCCACAACACCCTGTGGACAGGGTTTAAAATACAATCTGATTTATTGATCCAACAGTTTATTTCACAAAATAGAGCAATGTAATAGATGTAGTGCTCACCAGTACCAGCAGCTAGAGACTAATACTAATACATTTAGCTGCCCTGGAGGAAATGTTAATACATTTTCAGTAAACTCAACGTTGCGCCTCATAAAAATGCAGAAACACTTTTTGTTTGCAAATTCAAGGTTGATGTTGCGCTGTTAGTTTATGCCAGACCTGGATCTGTCACTGCTGCCATCCTCTGATATCAGAACCCCTGAGCAAGAGACACTTTTTGTCATACATAAAAGAGCTTGCATACAAAAAAATTAGGAGTACTTATATTGAAAAAGAAAGTTAAAGTTTTTGCACAGCATTTTCAGGGCAAGGAATGTTTTAGTCAAAGCAGTCAAACAGGTTGCACAACAGTGCATTTAATATGATGGCTTGATGTCAGATTACTTTTTTCCCCATTTCATACTCTTACAACCATCATTCAATACCACACTTACTTATTTTTAAATTACATGTGAGTGTGAACTGAAAATTGTAATTTCACCTGCACTGACATGAGTGTGCCCTGAGATTCATATGAATGAAATTAGATTACATTTTAAAGTTTAATATGCGTGACATTTGAAGAGGTTTTGCTTTGCAGAAGGTGTCATTACTGGTCTAATCTATCAACATTTTGAGGAGAAGGGTGAAACAGAGACGATGAAGAAGCTCCAGAGGATAAATCATGGTGAAATCGAATAAGGTCGGGCCTCAAGAGTGAGGAGGTGAACTTTTGTCTGGCTTCAGTTCCACCCTGTGAGAGAAACAAGGAATGGAGTACCACTTGGAGGTGCTTCAAAGAAAGTTACTAGCAAAAGGAAAGGTGAAGCAACAACCTCTTACAGATTTGAGAGCCAAAGTTCTGTATGCGTGAGTTTCAAGTACTTGAAGCACATGTAATGGCACCTCTGGGTGTAGCTATTTGTAATGAATGAAACGACAGGCTATCACTGAGAAACCTCTGATTCGTTTTGAGAGAAGATGATGAATTTGGAAAACAGTGTGAGGGAAGAAGCAGACATATTCCGGTCTCTCGGATGCCCTTGAGTCAGAAACCTTTTGAGGAAGCAACACTTCTTTTTAAATCCCTAAAAAATGCTTTGTTGTTTAGAAGAGAACATTTTTTAAAGAATAAATCATTTTGTTTTAGAAAACATTAAAACATTTATTTCCCAAAGACAGGGAGAAATCACTGACTGTGATGCAGCTGTCTGTCCAGCCTCACACACTAGCCTTTGTTTGCCTTTGTGTGGGTGGAGAAAGTTTTTATTGCTTTCATTCTGAGTGTGCTTTTTTTGCTCTATGTGAATGTATGAAAGCACTATCCATGGTTGCTTATAAATTCATATAAAGAAAAATGTTCAGCATTCAGACAGACAGAAGTTTTCCCATCCAGCACTGGCAACACAAAGTTAAAGCTCCAATCTCTAATATTATGCTGTATCTCTGCAAAAAACATAAGCACAATTAAAGAATTGAGCTACTGCAGTGTACGGCTCCTTGGTAAAACATTTTACAGGAATTTTTAAACCACTGTAAGATTCTTGTGCTGCATGTGCTGTAATAAATGCCTTTTTTTTTTTTACCTCATTTAGTGCTGAAAAAATCTTATTTTCATCAGAAAGTGATGCAAGAGTTGCCACTAGGAATGAAAGATTTGTCAGAGGGAATGGCACCCGTGGGAGGGAAAACTTTTTAGGAGCTTCGGCTCTGTCCTGTAGCTCTTCCCCGAGTCTTCATTCTGAATGTTTAAAGCCGAGCCACATCATTTTTTGCTTCAATAACACCAGTATTTGAATGCAGCAGAGCAAAACTTAATGAACTTAATGTGGATTGATGGAGAGTTCAAGAAAAGCGGGGGGTCAGTTGGTTATATTGACAAACACAGTTATCTGTCATGGTCCTGGGTCATTTTGACCCAGCGTTTTGCGTTTCCTTGAAGTTCATTTTTGTGCCTTGTGTTTGTTCTGATTTTGTATTAGTTTAGGGTTGAACCTGAAGTTTAGTGTTTTATCAGCCCTACCTGTGTCTGTCCTCGGTGCTCTGTTCGTGTCCCCGTGTTGTGTTGTAAATCAGTCTGTGTGTTTCCTGCTTTACTTTGAAGGCTCGTGTTCTGGATTTCCTGTTCTATTCTGAAGGTCTGTGTCTGTTGTCATTGTGTTCAGCTTGACAGTCCTC
The DNA here is from genome assembly GCF_057382095.1 of Aulonocara sp. 'chitande type north' Nkhata Bay. Taxonomy (NCBI): domain Eukaryota; kingdom Metazoa; phylum Chordata; class Actinopteri; order Cichliformes; family Cichlidae; genus Aulonocara; species Aulonocara sp. 'chitande type north' Nkhata Bay. The sequence goes on from NC_141356.1 coordinate 28,353,436, forward strand.
CAGTCAGCGTGTGTATTAGGATCAGCTGTTCTCCCCTCCTGTGTGTGATTACCCGATTACCTTGTGTGTGTGTATTTAGTGGGTGTCGGTCTGTGTTCGTTGTCGGCTTGTCTGAGTTCATCCGTGTATCGCTGTGTTTCATGGTGCTTTGTTCCCGTCTCTGTGTCTCTGCCCCGCAGCCCTTTTCGTATGTTCTCAGGTTTGTTATTTAGTTTTTCCCAGTTTAGGTTCCCGTTAGTATTTCTCATGCTTCATTGTCTGTTTCTGCCACTGCCACTTGTAAATAAACGTCACACTCTTCATCAGTCGCTTGCTTGCATTTTGGGTCCTCATTCATCTACAACACGACTGCTGCCCCAGCCGTGACATTATCTGAGTATTGAACATTTAAGTTTATCAAGTATTCTATATCTCCCACTACTATGTATCCTACTACTCCTCTACTCCACAACATATCCTATTCCTAGACTTAGACATGGCTTTCTGGAAGAAATTGGTGAACTTTTTCCCAAATTAAAACAAAATGTACTATATTAGTGTCATTTAATTGTAATATTCATATTGACAACTTATAGTAATTAACTTGCAGTGTCTCACATTCTCATCCAATTACTGCCACAAGCACGATGTCCACATTTCCCCCCTGTAAATTCAGAAGAGCTGGATTAAATTAACTATAATTTAAAGACTGGCACAAGTTATACAGTTCAGTACATCTTACAACACGGCAACAAGTTTGTTTTACTCAAGTATTTGAATGACGCTTAACTTAAAAAAGCACCACTGACGAACAATGGGGGTGTGAGGTCAGTTTTTTGATCATTAATATGCAAATTGTCATGACCATTGAACAGCGGCCACTGATCAATGGCCATGAGTACCATCGACAGAGAGCTGGGGAATGTGTCATGGATCTGGGTCATTTGACCCAGTACTTTGAGTTTATTGTGTTTTTGTGATTCTTTGAGTTGTAATGATTTAGTTTTCTGCAATTTAATATTGAGTTTAGTACTTTTCATGCCCCTGAATTTGTTGGTCATTTCTGGTTTGTTCTCTTGTCTATTGGGTTCTCTTTGTGTCTTTGTCTTCATCTATGTGACCCTCACTCCCTCACTCTCCAGGTGGTAGTCATGTCCTTGTATCTCCCTTAACAGTTTACATGCTTCCCTCTTTCTGTCTCCTCCCTTTGTCTCCCCACTATGTCTTGTCCCTATGGTCCTCCGGGCATACCTTTCACCATCTTACAATGCTGTGATTGCAGCTATTCCCCAACTCTCTGTGAATGGCCATTAATCAGTGGTCATTGATCAAGTCCAGATGAACATAGTCAACTTTTTGGGCTAACTTTGAGACAGACAGGTGCCTGAGTCCTTTAAAGAGACATGGTGGGAATAAAATTACATTCATTCAGCAGATTTTGTAGTCAGATATGACTTGAATCAATTTAGCATTGTGCCGCTAATACCAATCTATTTCTCTAGACAGGAAATCAATTTTTCATATGTGAATGCAGTAATGAGATTAAGGAATATAAGCAGAGCACAGTCACCAGCATCTGCAATACATAAAAGATTATTAGAAGCTCCTAAAAGTGCACATTCAGTGCTTTTTGCTGTAATTTAAAACTAGACTGAAAAATCCAATCAGTGTCAATCAAACTTCAAAATGATTGCAGCTTTAAAAGACAGCTTTCTCCAGAAGTTTAGACAGAAATGGCAAGCTAGAGATTAGTCTAGAGTTTGATGGATCATTTGGATCAAGAGTGGTTTTCTTTATCTTTACAAGAAGAGCACAGCTGCATGCTCAAAATGTGGAGAGACTGAACCTGTGACCGGACACAAATTTGTAATTGCTGAATCTCTGGTAGCCAGTGAACAGTGGACACTGCTATGTTGTACTGTGCTGGGGCAGCACAATGAGGACAGTGGACACCAACAGACTGAATAAACTGACCTGCAAGGCCAGCAACACTGTGGGTGTGGAGCTTGACTCTGTGACTGAAGAGTCAGAGAGGACAAGTTACAGAAAATATTGGACAATCCTTCACATCATCTCCACGATGTGCTGGACAGGACAGCAAAAGACTCATTCAACAAACAATGCCCCACAGAAATTTCTCACCTGTGGCCATCTAACTTGATGGCCCTGTGACACCTTGGCTAGTTTCACTTGCCATAGCTTGTTTATATTGATTGTATGTGGTTTGACTTTGAAGTATTTATTTTAACATATTGCATCTTGATGTGTTCTGGCTGGTTCGAGTTTGAATCTGAAATCAGTGATCCTTTTGCTCTCTATACCTTTGAAGAACCTGGGTGGAAAGAAAGCGTTTATTAAACTTGTCAGTTTTAGTCTAAAAGTGAGACGGGCTCAAACTGATGAAACACAGTGGTTGGTATTATGTGGTAAAGTGCTATAGCTGAGCACGGCAGCATTAGGCAGACAATCTGGTATCTGGTCATTTAAGTGAACTGCAGCTCTGCTCTCCTGTATTGCATATCTGAGTGAACAAATAGGCTTGTTCAGCGGTGGTTGGAGTTTTACTTCAGAGATGTATGACCTTAATGTGGCAACAATAGCCATGTGACATTAAAATAATTATGATCTCATCTGTGTGACAGTTCAGCGCATGGTCTTTGAAAGCCATAGCAAACTGGTCAGTGGTAATTGATGTGAAAGGATGTGCTCTTCAAATAGGGGCACTGGTTTTGATCATTATTTCAGCAACCATAAAAATAACTGACATGTGATCATTAAAAGTGGCAATTACAATTTCAAAGATAGTCAGAGATGAGCTAAAAAAAAATCCCAAACTAAATCTTGCCTGTGATCCAGCTCGTGAGTAGGGCCTTACTCCAGGCACCGAGGCCCATACTGTACAAAGTATTATTCTTTACTTATTATGAGTCCACACAGATCTCGCTGCTATTTAAACTGTTAAACAGAAATACAATGAAAGCGAATCCCACGTCTATTAAAAATGGATAATAACAGTTTTTTTTAATGTAGTCCTTTAATAACTTTCTGAAGTTCTCCACATTCCCCACATTCTGTTCAAGTCCACCAAGACTTACACAGACGCTACTTTTCTTTATTTATTCATGTGCATGTGGCTCTATAAGACTGCACAAACGGGGATTACATTTAGGGTTAGGGTCACAGACCTATTTGCAGATAATTGGGCATAAGGGACTGAGTTCAGCAGAGAAATCTTCAGATAACTGGCCAAATTTCAAATGAATTCAAAGTTAACTGAATATTAGATGTGAGAAACTGTGCTTTACTTAAACACTTTTCTCTGTGTAGCTTCCTTGTCGCTGTGGCTACCCATCTGAGGAGAAAACGTGTTTTATACATTACAATTTGTATACATGCTTTGGAGAAATAAACTGTAGTTTGAAAACTAGCTAGACTAGCCAGCTAGCTAAAGCTTGTCTCCTTAGTCTGATTTCATTCAGCTGTGTTCCATGTAGAGTTTTTCATGTCCCTAATTACCTGGTGTGTATATATTGTCTGAGTCTCCTTTTGTGCTTTGTTGCGTCGTCCCTCATGGCTGCGTCCTTGGACTATTTTCTCCTAACCTGTCTTCCTTGTGTTCTGAGAGAGTCAACAATAAAGTTGTTTTTGAGTGTTACTTTGTGCTTTTGGAGTCCTGGGTTTGGGTCCAAAACTTACCCTCCACACATCTGAACCCATTTGTCTGTATCTAAATATTTATAAAGACTGTTTATATCTATAGTCAAGTTAACACAAGATGCCAATATAACCTCCCACTCACTCTTGCTGCTGCATCAATAATACACAGAGGACCCAAAACCTACTTAAATGTTTGACTTGTTTGAGATCTGGAGCTGATCATGAAACATCTGGAAATATAATCTCAAAGCCCAGTCTTAATCCTTCTGTGGAGAGCAGCAACGGGGACTATTTCTTGGAAGGTGTTTTGCAGTTGAATTCATGCACGTCTTGAAGAGCAACCATGTCCGTGTATATGTACATAATGAAAAAAATGTTATGGGCTTTTAAAAAGAAAAATTTTACCCATTTTTTTTTTTTTTACCAATTTTCATAATGGTGAAATCATGTGTGGCATCACAAGGTGGTGGAGGGTAATGAGTAGAAGAGCAAGTAACCAGTGATGTCACAAACACACTAGGACTGCAGCAATTGGCAGCTCAAAAGCCTTTACAATTATTTTCAAAACCCAACAACTGGGACTGTCACCCAGAGAATAATTAGTTTGAACATATGCTAATTATCAAGAAGGTTCTTAGATAAGATAAGATAAAGTTCTTATCTCATCTTATCTTATTTATCCCGAGGGAAATTCTTTTGTCTTAAACATGCTCAATGCGGCAAGAGGAAAAAAAGTACACAAGAATAGAATAAAATAAAATAACATAATATCAATACAAGTGACATAATGTCGGTGCAAGGAATAAAAATAGAGTAGCAGTATATAATGGGGGAATGAGACAAACATTCAATAACAAACATTCAGTAAGATACAGATGAATAATAATATTGCACAATCTGAGTAAAAAGACAAAAATTGCATTAATATTAATTCTAAAAAAGTCATCTACAGAGGGAGGAAGAGTTATACAGTCTTATTGTCACAGAAAAGAAGGATTTCCTGTGGCGGTCAGTTCTGCATTTAGCGGCGATCAGTCTTTTGCTGTGTGTGCTCAGATGGGATCAGAAGGGTTGTTCATGATATTGAGAAGCTTTTTAGCATTCTCCTCTCAGACCCCTCCACCAAGTTCTCCAGTCTGACACCCAGGACAGAACCAGCCTTTTAACCATCGGTCCATTAGGTCAGTTATACTTGAGAGAGAGAGATGTGGTTCAGTGTAAAAACTATTTATTGACATCTATTTATCTCAAATGTATCACATAAAAGAGCTCAGGAATCGATTCTACATGTACTGTAAAGCAGTTGCTTACCACTGGGTGAATGGGATGCCAGATGAGGTCAGGTCCAGAAAATCACCAACTTATGTTACGTGCAACTCATCTACTCACACTATGGTGCAGCTTGAACCAACGGTGCATAAATAAGCACATCACACAGAAGGCCCCACCACCAAGGCACCCAGTCACCTCCACTTTAGGCCTTCTGCTTCTAAATAAAAGAGAAACACAAGTTGTTAATGTATCCAAAACAAAAATCAAATGCACCCTCTGTGGTTAACCTGACTGCAGAAACACACTGGTGATCATCAGCTAGAAAAAGGGCCTCCTACCAGCTGAGTAACAGCTAACTATCAGATAACTTCACAGTGCTGGAAGGCTTCAAAGGAAATAATCTGCAGGTGATCTCTACAGAAACTTGAGTAGCACCAAACAACAAAAATGAAGCCAACTGAGTCTGAGGCAGCAGCAACATGTGCGCGACGCCCACCTGTAACAGTTATGCACAGCAACAAGTGAGTTAGTGGAAGATACTCAAATAGCAACTACGATTTATAGTAGCACCATATAATGTGATTGACTAATAACGGTCATTAATAATGGAATACTGAAACATAATATTCATTCTGCTACACATACATGTCTCATTGTCAGATACCACAGCATCCTCACACCTATTTAATTTTACAGAAACCAGATGAATTCCCAGATACTGGCCTGAAAGCATTTTCATTCAGACGGCACACTGTACATGTGGTAATAAGAGAATATTGTACTATGATAACTAGAAATTAATTTTAAACAGCTGCTTCAGAGATTTCCGCATTAAACGGGAGGTTCAATCATCTGCAAATAGCTCTACTGTAATCAAGACTATAAATGTGTTAGAATAACATTACGAATTATTTATGCCAATAACCCATGGCTACAATATAACCAGGAAAAAAAGTGTGCAATTACACTGAACAGAACATGTTTGAGCTCTTACTGCACACTTACTGACAGCACATATGCAAACTATGGAATAGGCAGGCTTTTATATAGCACTTTGAATAATTTTACAAACCACACAGTGCACTTTATTCTATTCACTGTAAACAAATAACTTCTTCTCACATTAAGGCCAAGTCCTGGCACTAAGAGTTTTTAGTTGACTTGCTAAATGATTTAAATTCCCACACTCCTAAATCATAACTTGGATTCTTTAAAGGTCACTGATTTATCTTGTCTAGAAATGTATTTTATGAGATATTTATCGGGCGTGGAGGCACCACCAGTGTGACTAAAAGTATGAATATTTAAAATGAGACACACATGTTGGCAGAAGAAGAAATGACTAAATATGTGCAGCTACATTTATTCCTATAAATAGAAAGGGATGCAATGAGGGTTGCAAATGTAAAAGACATCTTTGAAAGCTGTGGACGAATGCTCTGCAGACAGCCAGACAGAAAGGTAGTGGTGACCTACCCGCATAAAGAAAAAGGTGGGTGCTTTTTACAAAAATGTGCTTTCATATATAAAAGCATCCATTTGACTTTTCAGAGAGGAAGATTAGCTTTGGCTATGGTGGTGGACAGTGGAGAAGTGCAATAGACTGAAATTTAACTTCCTGCCCACACAGCTTGACTGACTCCAGTGAAACCTTTATATGTTAAATACTTATTTATTAGACAGCCAGTGTGGACACAGACACGTGTCCTTTCAGTCTGATCCTAGCTGTTCTCTTGTGTAATGAAGATGTTCCTTAAGATGCTTCATATTCTTTACATCGAAATTGATCATCACATTGATTTCATCTTGATTTATTTTTAAAAAAGAAGAAAAAAGGTGTGTGGGGAGGTGGGGGGAAATTTCTGGTTTGTGACTAAGACCACTGTAGTGTAGAGGCAAAATTAAGCTTTAGATCCAATTATGTCCAATTAGAAGAAAATTGGTCTCCGTGTACTACTGTTACTGCCTGCTAATGTATGTCATTATTCCCTGCTGAGTTTCATTCAGGTCAGCTGACAATAGTGACATTTGCTCTAACATGACAACTTCTGCTTGCTTTACAAAAATGGAGCGCAGAGAAACAATAGACTGTGAGAATACAGGCTCAGTGCATTGCATATTTAGGGAGGAAAACCTTGACCCCTACAGCGAGAATGAATCCAGTAGCTGCTTTATGATGTGAAAGCCTTTTTCTGACATGGTTTTGGTTCACTTCTCCCATTACAGAGACAATGTCAAAGAAAATCAATACAAAAGTTCTTCTGAGTGCTTCTGTCCTGCTGGATAATAGTGCCCCCATCCAGCAATTATGATTGGTCACTGAACAACTTAATGAGAATTAAAATGATATGAATAATTATGATAAAATTAAATGAGGGGGTATCTTTGGCAAGAATGGTGCTCCACACAGTTCAGAATCAATGACAGCTGAACTTTAGTTGAGTCTGACCACCCATGGTGGCCCCAAACCTTAAAAAAACACTTTATATTGAGCTTTTTTTTTACCTGCTTTAACAATGTGAAAACATACTGCAAAGTCCATTGACACAAAACTACATACATGTGCAATTAAAATATAAAACCAAAGTATAGAGTCCAAGATGATATATAAAAATGTGTCTATTACATTATTATATTCTCACAATTCTGTGGAATTATAAATTGCCTTATGGATTCAAAATATAAAGAGCTACTTTTAACATATCACCTTCACATGAGGGCTTGGAAGTTTATCCATCTCATGTATTGTTTGCTGATCCAGAAATGCAGGGTGCAGCCAAAACTCAACAAAAGTTCGATTTGGTTTGTAGATCTCGGTTGCTGTTGTGCAAGTGTGGGTAGCATCCGTGAAGAAGGTCTCATAAATTATTTCAGAGAGCCTTGATATGCGTCATGTGTGGAGAGCTGTATGTTTTGATGTGCTGTCAAAGGGATAGCCAAGAATATCTATAAAACATTACTGTTTGCCTTTTTGCGTGCCCCCCAGAAAGCTTGTTTACTTCTTGCTGGTTTTATTCCAGCAGTAAAACTACATATCCTCCCTTGTGTTGGTATTCACAATGTTTACACAAATGTTATTATACTGTAAAAACAAAAATAATATCACTGTGAGCAAATAATGAACTCGTGACTAGGAAGATTAAATTTATCTCCAGCATCCATGAAGAACAGAGCGAAGAAAACTGCAGCAGAAAGTATGGTGGCCTGGACACAGTAGCCTCTGTAAATGTCAAAGCAAATCTCTCAGGTCAGACTATAAGTTGCTTTTCCTGAGAGGAGAACTTGTTAATAGAACAAAAAAAATACCATTTAATGGGTTTAATATACCGATCAAACAGGACAACTTATAAAATATTAATGCTGAAGAATAAAATGTTTATTTGTTTTCTTTTGGGGTGTCACCACCAGGTCAATGCATTTCAGGTGCACAAAAATTCAATACAAATTCATCTGCTAGCAGTTACTTGAGGGCAATTCTTTAAAAAACCCAAACGATAACAGCAGAGCATGAGGAATCTTGAGGTGTCCCTGAAATATCACTAGTGTCATCAGCCAGAGGCTGAGACATCTGTCACCTTTTATTCTTTTGATACATCATTAAATCTTCATTTTCTCCCATGAATATAAACTATGGCTATATTGTGTGCTATAGTCCTGCAAATACATCAGCGTCATCCTATATTTTCTCCTTTTTCATTCACTAGAGATAGATGATGTGAGGGTGAACACAAATGTCACAGCAAGTGGACGTTATTCTCTAAACTTAATTAAGTGAGTAAAAAGGGATGTGACTGTTCTTGCCAAAAGCAAATTACCACAAGATGAACAGGCAATGAAGCTGCAAATTACAAAAAGAGCATCTATTGATGCTTCCTCTGTGACAAAAAAACAAAACTCTTTTGTGTGCTCAAATAGCAAACATTATGAGATCTAAAGTTGTCTTATCAATATGATAAGCACACATAAGCACCAGTGTCTTTTCTCTATTTCAGAAGCATAGGTTTTTTTAAACACGTGGTAAAATGTGACTAGATTAAAAAATAGTTTTGACAGAAAAAAACAAGGCTGTGAGATAAAGAGATCTGCTGACAGCATGATACTTCCCATAACACTGATGCTCAGCAGTGTCGTGCAGTACTGCAAATTTTCACACCAATACCTGTATCCATACCAATACTGATACTTTTAACCTATAAAAGCAGCCTAAGTAGGGGAGAGCAGTGTGTCATAATTTATGAGATCAATCATTTCTGAACACATTCTACAGATACTTCCATAGTGTATGTAAAAGTAACACAATTCATTGGTCTACACTCTGAACTTATAGGCGAGAATTAAGATATCAGTGCTATAAAGCTAGTATTGGTTGGATATCAATACCAGTGTTAGGATGGATACTATGGATATTTAGATCAATCACCTTTAATGCTCAGAGTTGGCTACAGAAAAGCAATATATGGATATAAAATTAATAGATGAATGAAATTTAAAAACCCCTGGTCAGATTGTTGCAAACAATGGAAGTGAAAGCAATGAAACAATGAAAGAATAAAGTTACGTTGAAACCAAGCACACCATTGTTTTTCTTGTGACATTACCAATAAGTTTGATGTGTCACATGGCCCTCTTCCTATTGAAAAAACAAAAGTTGTATCCAAGATGGCCGACTTCTAAATGGCCACCATGGTCACCACCCATCTTGAGGAGTTTGCCCCCTCACATATACTAATGTGCCACAAACAGGACTTTAATATCACCAACCATTCCCATGTTATTATGGTGTATCCATATAAGTGGCCCACCCTGTATATGTTTGCCATGCTCGTGTCCTCCCAGGTTAACCTGCGTTCTCTATCTTTGTCCTCTGTGTTCCTTGTTGGACTGCTGGTATACATTGTGTTATTGTAACTCACTACCACAGAACCCACAGCTCTCATGCTTTGTTTGCTTACCTGTTAATCCGTTCAATGCACTTACCAGACCTGTCTTCTTTTGTCACAGATCTTGTCCTGCTGTAGCCACCTGCTTCTGGAGAAACTTGTGTTCCACTCCCACCCACAAGAAAATACTTATCTGAGCTCAAACTCATCAGAAACAGTATTCTTACCTGTTTCTGTGCTTGTGCCACCCAAAGACTCGCCTGTAACCTCCACTGTAAAAGCAATAACTACTTGAACCAGCAACCAGCTTGGAAATAGAAACACACTCATCTGTCAAACCACTTGATGGTAACAAGACTTAATCTTGCAAAGGAACAGAGATTTCTGAATAAGGATAAATACTTACTTGTTATAAATTTGAAGTGTTCATTAAAATCATTAAAATCCTTGAACTTTCTTCCAGCGTATCCTGCCAATGAATCTTTAGCATGGCCTTAGCAGAAGCTATGACAATATTATGATCAACTGAACTCCTTTTTTTTTTATTATTATTTTTCTTCCTTGGAGCCTCCTACACATGGCTTGGCAGTGTTATGACTGCTAGCACTTTGGTTTAATTGCTTTTTACAAATCATTTCATAATTTGTTGCAAAAATCTGAATAATCTCCATTCATTCAAGTGAAAGGCGGGGTCAGAGTGGATGAATTAACCAACAGAGTGGGAAAAGCAGAAAAAAAATCTATTAGTAAGACCATAATTTCAGGTCCCTGGGATATGTTGGAGCCTATCCCAGCCACCACAGGGCCGGAGGCAGGGTGCACCTTGGGGTGTGCCACGCAGGGCTAACACAGAGAGGCAGAGAATCATTTACGCTCACATTCACACCTATGGGCAATTTAGAATCACCGGTATCTCTTTATCTGTCCACCATACACAGACTGACTGCTCATATGCCTAGAGAACAGAATCACACATAATTTTTAACGTGGAAAAGTTTTTTTTAGTGCAAAGTGCTAAAAATAGCAGCACAACTGAATAGTGAAACAGCAATGTTTCATGGCAATATAACTCATAATCAAAATGTTTAAAAGGCAAGGTTTAAGCCACATAATACAATTACAACATATTTACAGTGTAAAATGGGGAAATAACTAAATAACACAGAGGCTCTGCGTATAAGATGACTTACAGTTTAGGTATTTCTACTTTCCTGTGATAAAATGAATTATTACTCCATTAGTGTATGAAATTTGTTTTGTCAACGTTTTCTCAGGAAGAAGAGAATAAGACCAAAGTGAACCTTACTGACTGGCCTGCACACAGTCCTGACTCGATTGATCCCACTGAAAATCTGTGGGGTGAACTGAAGACCAAGGTCCATGTCAGAAAACCATCAAATCTGGAGGAGAAAAATGGGCCAGGATTGCTCAGGAGACATGAGTGAGACTTGTTGAAAACTATAGCAAACAACTACAGGCTGTTATCCCCCCCCCCCCAAAGGATACAAATATGTATCTACACATTTTCAAGTAAATATAATTACATTGTAATTTCAAATAAAATGTTTTGGAAACTCCATTTAATTGTAGATGATTTGTACCCTTAGCCCTGGGCTGCATTCCAGATATAAGCAATGGGCGGCTGAAAAATTGATTCAGTTGAATATTTCCATCTAAATGGTTAATTTCAATATCCTTTCTCGCCCAACTATCAACCCTGTGATTGGCTGATATTGGTCTTGTGCAATCACACCAAATACCTGTCTGTCTCCCAGGCAAATGCTTGAGTCTGATTATAAGGCCATGTTTGAAATTATACACATTTCAGTGTATTTAAAGCTATCTAGCCATCTATCTGTTATTAGTGATGGGATTTCCGGCTCTTTTTACAGATCCGGCTCTTTCGGTTCGGCTCACTAAAAAGAGCCGGCTCTTTTGGCTCCGAACCGGCTCTTCAGGTTGTTTTGTTGCTTTAATTAATTTATTATTAACAATAATATAAAATTATGCACAAAAGGAATTACTAACGTAAAAAAAGTGGTTTTATTTATATATGTTTATATATAAATATATGCGGTGGCCCCTAGAGACAAAACACGTACAAACTCCAAAACACATTTCTAGCATGAACTGAACTTCCAAAGCAGAGCTACTAGATCACTTAAATTACACAATTGAAAGCATGTGTGTATTGTTTGTGTATTTATACACAGGCACTCATATATATTCAAATAATTTAAAAAAAAGTTCATTTACCTGTTACTACCACACACCAAATCCGGTCGTTGGTACTTGCTGGCTTGTGTAGCCACAAGATAACAAAGGCTCAACACTGCGCCCAGCATCCTGGAGCACTTCTGTTGTCTTTTGTACGTGTTTTGAGTTTTTATGTGCTTCTGAGTTTTTATATGCTTCTGAGTTTTTACGTGCTTCGGAGTTTGTACGTGTTTTGGAGTTTTTACGTGTTTTGGAGTTTTTACGTGTTTTGGAGTTTGTACATGCTTCAGAGTTCGTACGTGATTTGAAGTTTGTATGTGCTTTGTCTCTAGGGGCCACCGTAAATACAAAAATCAACTATTCACATTTCAAGTTTTAACTATTTAAATTTTCAGCTTTTTTCTTTTACAAATTTAAAGTGAAAACAACATAAAACACTGCAAACCACAACACAATTAAATATAAATTATAATATGAAAACAAAAAGAACATGCATATTCTCTGTCATATGGGCCTGCATGAATAAACTTTCTGAATCCTTTATCATCTGCAACCGAAAATAGTTGTGGATGATTACTATACCTTTCTAATGTTGTTGTCCCTGCCTCTCTTTCTCTCTCTCTGGCTCTGTTCCTGTGCTACTGAGTGTAACTACCGCCCCTCCCCCCTCTGCCCAGCGTAAAGCACAAGGCTCGCTTGCAGAGTGCAGCGGAAAAAAAGTGCGAGAGAGAGGCTGAGAGAAAGAAAAAAAAAAACAAAAACAAAAAACGTGACGGCTCGCGATAAGGAGCCGGCTCGCGTCGTTCACGTCAAAGAACCGGCTCTAAGAGCCATTTCGTTCGCGAACGACCCATCACTATCTGTTATATCTGTGGTGTCGCTGACAGTCTGTGACCGTCTCCTTTGGCAATGAAAGTACAGAAAATACAAAAACATGTTTTGAGTCAAGGATATAATTTAAACTCTCTTTTAAGACAAATTGTAACAGCATGTATGTATGTAGGTAAGTACAGTATGTAAGCTGCCGTTCTGTCATGGTCCTGGGTCTTTTTAAAAGTTTTTGAGAGTTCTTTGTTCTTTTTGTGTATGATTCATGTTTGGGTTTGCCCTTTGTTTCTTTTGAAAAATTAGACTACCAGTGTTGTTTATACTTTTATGTATATATATGTTTTATGTATTATATTTACGAGCGGCTCCTGTATATATTGAGCTTATTGTTCAAGTCTTTTATTTTAGATTTTCTTTGTTTGGGGTTCTGTAAGTTTTGGTTAGTCCTTAGCTTGTTATTCATAAGAGTTGTTTTCATTCTTTTCCTTCAGTTTCATTTGTGTTTCCCTGCCTGTTTGTTCTCCCTGTGTCGACTTGTTATCCCCTGTTCAGTTTTTTTTTAAATTTCCTGTTTTATTTCGGTAGAGATTTGTTTGTCTCACCTTTGTCACATTTTCCATGAAGCTGCTTGTTCTCTTGAAGTAGTTTCCTGTGCTTCATAGATTTGTATACCTAGCTTTGGTCTTTGTTAATCTTTGGATTTTGAACTTTGTTAATCTCTGGTCTTATCAGCATTAAATGATCACCTTGTGTTTGACTTCAGCCTACATCGCCCTGCTGGCAGTAGTAAAGTAAAACACAGACGCGCACACAATTTTAAAGCTGTCTTCTGCTTTCTCATGACACATACTGATGTACAACAGACAACAGTCCCAGACCCTGTTAGTAGCTAATAGGAAGAACCAGGTGTGTTGTATTTTCAAAATAAAAGCCATTGGTTGATCGGGAGACCAGTGTGATTTAAAATGTATGGACTTCTCAAAGTACAACTTCTCAGTTTGCACATACAGCTACAGTTATTTTGTAGTGTGATTTTCAAAATAAAAGCCCCCAGGATAGTTATGGGAACTTAAATAAATCCTCCAGTTACATATTTCACATTTTCAAGATGTTTTAATGTTTTTAAAAATAAAAACTGTGTTCATTAAAAAAGATCACTGAATTTTGAATTAAAGTCTTCACTTATGGAAATTTACTTGCATGCTTTAAGCTGTCAGATTTTCAAGATGAAAACATTCTATTTAGCTTTTTGAATCTTTTTTAAACCTGTCAAATGTTTTGTCACTTCGGCGAGTTTAGTCAGCCTTTTGAGTTACAAGTGTTGAGAAACCAGCATAAGATAAATTCCAGCAGACAGAACAAAGACCCTTGACAGTGATGGGCTGAAAATGGGTTTCCATTGACAGCGTGATGACAGTAGGGACTGTTTACCTGCAGAGAGAATCTGTCTGTTGCCAGATAAAGGCAACTGGTCTGTGGGCTACTCTTGTTCTGCTGTTGTTAGTGTGGCAGTCACTTGTAAAGAAGAGTGAAGTTTAAACATTAAGAAGAGCAAAATCAAAACAGAGCCACACTGAAGCCACTGTCTGTGCTTTTCATTCTGTATACATGGGACAAGTATCTTTTTTAAAAATTGCACATTTTCAACTCCACCCCCCACCAGTCATTGCGACCGACCAGTTGCACCAGCAGCAACAATTTCTCTGGAGTTTCTTCAGTAATCACAAAACTCCGTTCAAAAATGCTTGACAAAAATATTTGACATTGGACCATCAGAAATGAAGATGTGGTTTGCTACAGTCTTATAAAAGTCAGCAATATTAAATGTCCCACGATCCATGAAATAGCTAACAAAAATAGCTGTGTTGTTAGCTATTTGTTGTTAGCTAATAAATGGATACTAAAATTTAAGTTCACTGAGATTCTGTCCTCTTCATACTTTTGTGGGTAGCAGAAAATAGAGAAGGTGATGATCGTTTTCAACCTCAAACCAAAACAGCTGTCATATACAGCATGGTCAAATGGCACACTGTGCACTTCTAAGGTACAAAAGTTTCTATAGTTCCTTCAGCACCTTAGCTTTACTTAATTCCTCTGAAATAGCGCTGAGGGCGGCTCTGTGTTTGTACTTGTTTCCAGGAAACAGTTTATATTTTAAGTATTTGGCACAGATGTCAGACCATTTTGAGATGACAGTGGAAAATCTTTTGTTAGACTTTATGCACGAATGCTAATGAGTACTTTAATGTTCAAAAAAGGGAATGCTTTGTTTTTCAAGCACTGCTATTTCTAGTAAGAATGCAGCCATATTGCTTTTCTATGATTCACTGTAACGACACCACCAGGGGCAGTTTTTCAGCCCATGTTAAAGGCTGGGTACTGACATGGAGTCATGTACTTAATTTTACTTTTACTTTTTAACGATAAACTCACTGAAAGTGAAAAGAGAAAGCTGCAGTGCAGACATGACCATGCACTGAATGTGAACACAACGGGGGAAAAAATGGGGAACTGTGGGTGTTAGCACGGCCTCATGAAAATGGACCTTCTAACTGACATCTGAATGCCAGTGTGGGGCTTTGATTCAGTGCTATCTAACAAGCTGAAGAACAATGCATTCTGTTTGAGTTAGACACAGTGTGAAGACATTGTTTTGAAGAAGGGAAAACCACAAATGAGAAGTTTTTCCTTCATTACTGTGGGAGGTTAGGGCTAGGTGGGTTCGGGATGGGGAAGGGTATGTGATTCAGTGATTCAGAAACAATAAACAAAAAAACACAAGAAAAAAGGTTTAAAATAAGTGCCATCAGCTGACATCGTCTTTAACTTTAACTAGAAAAGCGCTATATAAATACAGGCCATTTACCATTTACTTTAAAATGTACTTGAGTGGAAAACATGTTGGATTCTCATTTTATGAAACTAATTGGCACTGATTTGTGTGCTGTAGAGTGCCTTTAAATTAAAAAATAGTCTTCAATTTGCATCAAATTTAACTACACTGTTTGAATGTGTTTTTCTTTTTTAGACTACAGAAAAATGCACATATGTAAGTCTTCCCACATCTCTCCCCATTAGTTTCTCTCAGTTTCTGTTGTCAGTAAAAGCTTCAGCATATCGACCCCTTTGCCCTCCCATTCATTGATGGGCGGGATATAAAAGCAAAGGTTTTTTTTTTAAATTAAGAAAATATCACAATTTTATAAATCTATGTTTTGCCATATATGACTAGAAAGTGTATAGATACAATATCTGTAAGGTGCTGTACTGTGCAAGTCTTGAGCAACCCCTCATTTCTTTATATTTCACTAGGTAAATGAGAATTAAGTGAAACCATTTATTAAGACATGCAAACAGAAATGGAAATACAGCACAGGCAAAGACAGAGTTTGTACAAGTCTAATGAACTTGAAAGTCTGTATAACCAACAGAACTATTTTAGGAATAGTTCACCAGTCTTTTTAAAGGACATTCAAAGCTCTTCTTTGGACGCTGGCTGCACTTTGTTCCATTGTCTCACAAGATGATCTCACACTTCAAAAGAAGCCAGTTGATAGGATTTGGGCATCTGTGTAGGATGCCTTTTAGATAAGGCATTTTGGGTATGTTCTACTAGGAGGAGGCCCCAGGGCACACCCAGGACTCCCTGGAGAGATTGCATCTCTCGGCTGCCTTGAGAAT
Source organism: Aulonocara sp. 'chitande type north' Nkhata Bay (assembly GCF_057382095.1). Classification (NCBI taxonomy): domain Eukaryota; kingdom Metazoa; phylum Chordata; class Actinopteri; order Cichliformes; family Cichlidae; genus Aulonocara; species Aulonocara sp. 'chitande type north' Nkhata Bay. Next base: position 28,369,950 of record NC_141356.1, read on the forward strand.
CTCTCAGTGTACATTATATAACATGCCTCATTTACCCAACCACACACACACTTTTGCTTTACCTAAGTGTTTTCTATCTAGCATTCACACTGTGATAAACGCATTGGAGAGGAACTTGGGGTTCAGTATCTTGCCCCAGGGATACTTTGGCAGCGACTGAACCACCTATCTTCTGATTAGTAGAGGACCTGACCCACATCCTGAGTTACAGCCTCACAGCACCAATAGAATCCCACCCCTGGGCGCTTTTAAAAAAATCTAATATATCTTCCCCTACTGGCCAACAGAAAAAAAATGTTAGGTTACAATGGCTCCACTTTTCAGTCTCTGAATCTTGAATTCCCATTTTTCATATACAGTCCACTTTAGTAGACTGTCTTACTGTTTGAGAGCTTGGTTCATGGATGAAGTGGACGGTCGGTTAGCTTCTGCTAGGGCACCAGAAATGAGTATCAGCGTAACTTCAAAACTGAATTTCTAATATGTTGTGTTGAGCTGGCTTGATGAAAAGCTGGAGGGTGAACCACCTATCCACATACTTGGCTGACTGCTGAACCATCAAGTCAGGACAGGAAAGTATGTATTTACCCACCACAGCAGATAATGAGTGACCATAAAGAACCTGACTACTGTTTGTCTGGATGCATTTCCGGCATCTGTGTTTTTCCATTTGTTACTTAAAGTTGTGGTTAGCCTGGCAGCAATGTTTGATTTGTGTGGGCTATTACAGTTTTTCTCGATTGCCTAAACACTATAACCAGACCTCTAAACTAAAATTTCAAAACCGTAACGCTATTGTTCAAAAAGCTCACCCATTTCCCTGAACTATAAACACTATTCCCTGCTTTGACACATGACTCAAATTTGGTGAACTGTTACTGCAAAACTCTACACACAAATCCCTACATTTTACAGTGCTTACACCATGTAGTCATTTAGAAAGCACTAGCATGCAATAATGTTAACTTAAGTCAGCATAGCTTGAGCTCAATTAGCACACAATTAACCAGGTGGAAACACTAGGAGTCAAAATTTAGCACACACCAATCAGAACCTGCGATGGATAGATAAAAGGGCCAAAGTCAGCTCATTCAGGTTTGAAACAATGGATCCAAAGAGATGCAAAGGAAGAGGACGTGGTGGAGAAAGAGGACGTGGTGAAGGAGGAGGACGTGGTGGAGGAAGAGGACATGGTGAAGGAGGAGGACGTGGTGGAGGAAGAGGACGTGGTGGAGGAAGAGGACATGGTGAAAGAGGAGGACGTGGTGGAGGAGGAGGACGTGGTGGAGGAAGAGGACATGGTGAAAGAGGAGGACGTGGTGGAGGAGGACGTGGTGGAGGAAGAGGACATGGTGAAAGAGGAGAACGTGGTGAAAGAGGAGGACGTGGTGGAAGAGGAGGAGGAGGTGGTCTAGGACAACAGGAAGGTGGTGGAGGAGGAGGGAGAGGTGGAGGAGGAGGAGGACGTGGTGAAGGAGGTGGAGGTGGAGAACGACGGCGACAAGGAAGGGGAAGAGCAAGGGCAAGAAGACAGTCAGTCTCGGATGAAATTCGAGCCACTTTAGTTCACCATGTCCTTGTCCATGGGATGACTATGAGGGAGGCTGGGCAACGAGTACAACCAAATTTGAGTCGCTTCACTGTTGCCTCCATCATCAGAACCTTCAGGGAGGAAAACAGGTAGGTGTACTTGCAGTAAGACTGCTTTGTACAGTAACTTTTACAGTTTTTTTCAGTCGCTAACAAGCGTTTGTCCAAACAGTTGTCACATTTGCAAAACTCTAAACACAATTAGCACAGCATCGGTCTGTTGTGGCCATACCATTCACACATTTCATGTCGTGTTCACCCAATATGCAGTCAGTGAACACATTTCCACGATGCTTACATTTTCTTAACAGTCAAGCTATACCTCCCAACAAAATTATGGACTGTTTTTGTAGTATGTACGAATGTTAACACACAACATCCCACAATAGCAAAAACAATATTCTAAACCGTAGATACAGTATAAAAACCTCTGCTTCTGCAATGATATCAGTACAAAACCAATATCAATATCAAAAATATATCTCAGCTGATAATAAACAAACAACTGAATAATTGAGACACAGCTTATTTATGTTGGGTAAATTGGGCCAACCACAGCTTCTTCCATTCTGGCTTAGACTCAGTGGGGTTTATAAGGCAAGACCTTGAGGAGTGATGTTTTTGGAAACAAAAAAAAGACAAACACTGTAATGTCTGGTCGAGGAAGAGTAAGAGCAAGGGGCCCAGGGAGAAGAGCAGGCCCAAGGAGAGGGCAAGGTAGAGGTGTGAGAATGCGTGGTGGTGGCATTCCAAGGGCTGCAAGAACAGTAGTCAGTGATGAAATTCGTGCCACTATCATTGACCATGTAATCAACCATGGTCTTTCACTAAGAGAGGCTGGTGAAAGAGTGCAGCCCAATTTGAGGCGGTCAACAGTTGCCTCCATTATACGCATCTTTCAACAAACCAACAGGTAAGTATTGCATTTTACATGGATTGTTTCTATTCTCACTTGACATGTCAATATGGTCATACAGTAATGCATATGTTGAATTTTTTGTCTTTCTAAAGAATGCAACGTCTTCCACCCTCTGGGGGAAGAGGAAAGCTCCACAGTAATGATCAGGAGCTTGCCATTGTAGAAATGGTTACTGCAAATAATGCAATAAAACTGCGTGAAATTCAAACTAGAATTGTGGCGGACCATGAGATATTTGACAATATCGATAGAATCAGCCTCACAACCATTACGCGGACATTGTCCAAACACAGAGTGCGGATGAAGCAGCTCTACACTGTTCCCTTTGAGAGGAACAGTGAGAGGGTCAAGGAGCTACGACGACAATATGTCCAGGTATAGTGTATATTCAATCCAATGTCCAGTTCTATAAGCTTTGCACTTTGCAAGTAGGTAACCTACACAATACTAGGTTACAGTACAGTATGGTATACAGTAATAACATGACTTACATAAACTTTGTTTCAGAGAGTTATGGAATTGGAGGCCAACCAGGCCCCTCATAAATTCATATACATCGATGAGGCAGGATTCAATCTGGCCAAAAGGCGTCGACGTGGACGAAATGTAATTGGAAAAAGGGCCACAGTTGATGTGCCAGGACAGAGAGGGGCAAACATTACCATGTGTGCAGCAATTGCAAATGCAGGATTACTCCTTCACAGATGTCAGGTTGGACCCTATAATACAGAGCGCTTGCTTGCCTTTCTCAATGATCTCCACCAGCGCCTGGTTCCAGAGCAGGGTCAGGAGGGTGAAAACATGAGGACCTTTGTAATTACCTGGGACAATGTGGCTTTCCATCACTCGCAAGCAATAACAACATGGTTTGAAGTCCACCCAAGACTGGTAAGTCTCTTCCTTCCACCCTATTCACCTTTCCTCAACTCCATAGAGGAGTTTTTTTCTGCATGGAGGTGGAAGGTTTATGACCATCAGCCACATGACCAGATGTCCCTCCTTGAAGCCATGGATGCTGGCTCCAGGGACATCACAGTTGACGATTGCCAAGGGTGGATCCGACATACCAGGCAGTTTTATCCCAGGTGCATCGACTTGGATAACATCAGATGTGATGTTGATGAAAACATGTGGCCTAACCCTGAAGATCGCAGAGATTAGATGCAAATTTTTTGCCTTTTTTTAGCCCCCCTCCCCCCTTTTTATCTTGGCTTTTTGCTGTTGTTTTTTTGTTCAGAATGCTCTTGTGTGTTTCATGGATATTTTGTTCACTGTAAGCAATACTGTAAAACTTTCTCTGTCCTATCATACCGTGTTTCTACTGTACCTCCTGTGGTAAACAGTAAAGAAACAAAAACTTGTTTGCTTTTTACTGGAATGCTTTTGAATGTGAACATTACTGTACATGTGGACATACAGTTACCAACCAAGACATTTCTGGTGTCAAAATGGTGGATTGCATGTTTCGCATGCAAATACCTGTAAAACTGAAACATAAAAGTCTATGCAGTTTTTGTAATGTCAATAATAGCCAGTATTTTGAAACAAGGTGTACTTTGATTGACTGCATGTACCTTGTGAGGTGAAAACAAGTGTTATTCTTTGACAGACTAATTTCATTTTGAGTCAGATTTATAGTGTTTTTGTACAGTTAGTGTGTGCAGAGAAAGATGTGTTCTATTTTGAAATGAAGAGTTAGTATATATTTAACAAAATGTATTTTTGAGAAGAAAATTATCCATTTGGCCAATTGTGTTTTGTAGGTGTGAGTCTGTGTTAAGAGTTTAGAAAAAGTATCTGAAGTATGGGTAGGCGCTTGTTAGCGATTGAAAAAAACTGTAAGTTACTGAACTTATGTGTCTTGAGTTTCAGTATGTTTCCATTATTTGCCTGTAAAATGAATGTGTGACAGTTACAGTAATGAGTGCTTCTATTTTTGTAGGACACAGAGACGACCACCTGGTGGAGGCAGGTTAAGGCTTTTGTCGGAGGAGCAAGAGAGGGAACTTGTAAACATGGTAATTGCAAATAATGTAATCCGCCTGCAAGAGATTCAAAGGAGAGTGATTGAGGATGATCATCTTTTTCGAGGCATAAATGCCATCAGCCTCTCCACAATTGACCGCATCCTCCGAAAGAATCAATTCCGGATGAAACAGGCATACCGAGTCCCTTTCGAACGAAACTCTGACAGAGTGAAAAACCAACGTGTGGAATATGTTCAGGTATGAGTTTTGATACTGTATAAAGTATTGTGTACCATCACAGCATGGCAGTTTATGCTGCCATTTCAGCACTCTTGAACTGTGGTTCAGGGTACCGATTGACTCTACTGTGTTATGTGTTTTGCAGAGAATCTTTGAGATTGAAGGACGGCCTGTTCCCCATGAAATAATCTTTGTGGATGAGGCAGGTTTTAACCTGACCAAAAGAAGGAAAAGAGGGAGGAACATAATTGGCCATCGGGCTATTGTAAATGTCCCTGGTCAGCGTGGGGGGAATGTCACTATGTGCGCAGCCATCAGCCAACGAGGGGTACTCCACCGTCATGCCGTACTAGGACCCTATAACACTATGCTTCTCCTTGCTTTTCTTGATGGTTTAAGACAACATATATTCCAGCTGGACTACAGGGAACCAGCACAGCCAGAGCAGCCTCACTACGTTGTTGTGTGGGATAACGTCAGCTTCCATCGCGCTGCTCTGGTTCGTGACTGGTTTACCAATAACTCAAGGTTTTCTAATATCTTTCTGCCTGCATACTCTCCCTTTCTAAACCTGATAGAGGAGTTATTTTCGGCATGGCGGTGGAAAGTGTATGACCGAGAACCTTATGTCCGTGTTCACCTCCTTCAGGCCATGGAAGAGGCCTGCCTAGACATATCAGTAGATGCATGCCAGGGGTGGATCAGGCATGCAAGAGGATTTTACCCCCGCTGCCTGGCTGGGGCCAATATAGCCTGTGATGTGGATGAGATTCTCTGGCCTGACCCAGACCAAAGACAAGATGCTGAGGTGGGATAATGTTTCTGGTGTGTGTTGTACTGTATAGTACATGAATGACAATGTGCCACTGTACATACATTGGTTGCGTCTTTTGTGTTTATCATGTGACAAGGGTTTTGAAGGGGAGAACCATAAGCAACCTATTTGTTTTGGAACTATTGTTTTGAATTAATTGTACCAGTGTGCAAAACTCTGTTGTAGTGTGTGTGTTTTTGAGGGCTTGTGTTTGATGTCTGAGGGCAAAGTTTGGTTTTTCAGCAGGAGTGAATAGTTTTGGGTGTAGAGCTTCATTTTGACCTGGAAATAGGATGTTTGGGAAATTGAGTGAGATGTTATGGATTTGTGTTTACTGTTGTGAGGATATGAGGCGTAGTTTCAAGAAATGTGTTTTAGCAATCGAGAAAAACTGTAACTAAAAATCCAAACCACTAAACAAGGTGTGATCAAGCTTCTGCACCGAAGCAGTGATATAACACTTCCTCCCGTGTTTAACAGATACAAATCCAGCATGCATAATTACACCTGTAATTTACAACAGCCGAAACCTTTGATTTCACCTTGTATGTGAGCATACTTCTATACTGATTACACTGTAAACCATTCATTTAAATGTTGCAAGAGGAATGATTTAAGATTTAAGCAGTTGTCTACTAAGCCTGCTGCTTAGTCTCTAGAGATTTCTCAATATGGAAAACTAGTCAAAACATTTTTTTTTTACTCTCAAATACAAAAAGAGCAAAAAGCTATAGGAATGCAGCATGAGTTTTACAGTTTTTTACAGTCGCTAACAAGCGTTTGTCCAAACAGTTGTCACATTTGCAAAACTCTAAACACAATTAGCACAGGATCGGTCTGTTGTGGCCATACCAGTCACACATTTCATGTCGTGTTCACCCAATATGCAGTCAGTGAACACATTTCCACAATGCTTACATTTTCTTAACAGACAAGTTATACCTCCCAACAAAACTATGGACTGTTCTTGTAGTATCTACGAATGTTAACACACAACATCCCACAATAGCAAAAACAATATTCCAAACCTTAGATACAGTATAAAAACCTCTGCTTCTGCAATGATATGTCGGTGGATCCGACATACCAGGCGGTTTTATCCCAGGTGCATCGACTTGGATAACATCAGATGTGATGTTGATGAAAACATGTGGCCTAACCCTGAAGATCGCAGAGATTAGATGCAAATCTTTTGCCTTTTTTTAGCCCCCCTCCCCCTCCCCCCCTTTTTATCTTGGCTTTTTGCTGTTGTTTTTTTGTTCAGAATGCTCTTGTGTGTTTCATGGATATTTTGTTCACTGTAAGCAATACTGTAAAACTTTCTCTGTCCTATCATACCGTGTTTCTACTGTACCTCCTGTGGTAAACAGTAAAGAAACAAAAACTTGTTTGCTTTTTACTGGAATGCTTTTGAATGTGAACATTACTGTACATGTGGACATACAGTTACCAACCAAGACATTTCTGGTGTCAATATGGTGGATTGCATGTTTCGCATGCAAATACCTGTGAAACTGAAACATAAAAGTCTATGCAGTTTTTGTAATGTCAATAATAGCCAGTATTTTGAAACCTGGTGTACTTTGATTGACTGCATGTACCTTGTGAAGTGAAAACAAGTGTTATTCTTTGACAGACTAATTTCATTTTGAGTCAGATTTATAGTGTTTTTGTACAGTTAGTGTGTGCAGAGAACGATGTGTTCTGATTTTGAAATGAGGAGTTAGTATATATTTAACAAAGTGTATTTTTGGGAAGGATATTATCCATTTGGCCAATTGTGTTTTGTAGGTGTGGGTCTGTGTTAAGAGTTTAGAAAAAGTATCTGAAGTATGGGTAGGCGCTTGTTAGCGACTGTAAAAAACTGTAAATGCTTCTAAGACTAATAAGTTCCTTCTTTATTTTGAGCGTACTCAGTGACAAGTTTCTTGCTTCAGCACTGATGTTTATCAAGACGTCAGAGCTGTAGTTAACTGATTACAGGCGCTGCACAGCGACATAACAACACACCACTTGCTCAGACTTGCCGGCAGGAGCTGAGAACAGCCTGAGGAACTGACCATGACTACAGGGATTGGGTGTCACAAAAGGTGACTCACAAGGAGGCCGATTAAGGAAAAGAAACTCCCTGCATACGTTACTTAATCCACACACACCCAGACTCAAGACAGAACAATGGTGCAGAGATTTTGTTCGTTGTGGTTTTACTTTTCAAGCGAAATCCTGGAGAACTACCCGAGGTGTGTGAGCCCTGACCCAGGAGCAGAGTGTCGACACTGTATGTAACAATGCCATTTTTTCATGAGCAAACATTCCCATGAATCTTTGACCAGAGACAAGTAATTTGGAATAATGTAATGAGACAGGCGCTTTTTTGATCAAGTCCCTCTTAAATAATCATCATATTATTGCTTTAATTTCTCAGCATTAGCTCAGTGAGACACATATATGTAAAAGAACTTGATTTTCATATCTTGGTCATATTATTAGGAACAGGTTACTTAAGACAGAATTTATTTACTGATTAAAATAATGTGATGCACAGAAGAAAAAGAACTAGGCAAACTGATAAGCCATGGTAGTCTTAACTAGTTGGGACTGAATGTGCTTTAGCACACTGTGAAAGTTAATTGATAGTTAATTGAAAACAGAATAAGCAGTCGCTTAAATCGTTTCACTCTGCTGGACCTGTAATAGTGTTTGTGCTTAATAATTATTTTGCATCTAAGAGAAAAAAAAATCCATTTAGGATGCTGATAGGTTTTAGGAGTGCTGGTAGGCAGGTCATCTTTGGATGAGCCATTTTCTCCCATTTCCAGTCTTCGTGCTGTTGCAAGGATAATTCAAGCTATCTTTTGACTATCGGTTAAATGGATACCTCCTAAAATGTCAGACTGTTGTTTTTTTTTTTAAACTTTCCCAGAGATTAAACAGACATATTTTCAAACTGAGGCTGCAGGGAGTGGACTGGAGGGGAGTCTGTTTCTCTAGGCACAGGCTTAATGGTTATTTCAGCTGTGGTGTTAGTTAATCAATTGTTGTTAAAGTCCTCAGCATGATATATAAACCTGAACTGGCCTGAAAAATGCTTTGAGTGCTTTGAGGCTAATGGCATTTGGATACACCGAGACAGGGAGGTTAGAACACTGTTCTTGTCACACTTGGTCATTTCAGTTTAATAGTCAGCAAATAAAGTAATTAAACTGAAATTCAGGTCGTCCCTAATCCATGATAACACACTGTATACTGTAAACGGACGTGCAACAGAGAATACATTTGTCTCAGTCTGACACACACTTGGGTTCTGTAAATGTAAATGTTTGTGTAACAAACATCTTTTATGGATGTCTTGTTTATGTTAGACACATTATTTCGCAGTCACCCAGCCCTTGAACAAAGTTAAACTGGCTGTTTGAGTTGTTGTCCTTTAGACTCGTTCGCATCAGGTAAAATGCTTTAGTGATTGCGGCTTTGTTACCCAATAGCCCCTTTTTCATTACCAATTGAGTGCTGACCAAAAAGGACAAGGGATGTGACTTGTGTCAGCAAAATAAGTTTGAGTAGCTCCACCCTGACATTTCAGCCACAGGGGTTAAGATAATGAGTAATCTTTCTGGTTTGAGTTCACATGGGTTTATAGGAGTCATCTATGTGAAGACACTGCAAATGTTTTATTTGATTTTAAACCAACATTCCTTGCCATACATAACAATAAATAGAGTCACACTCTAAAATTAAAATGTATTGTCTTTGAGGAGTGCTGTGCCGCTATTCCCGATGTATTAACAAAACCTCTTTGTGTCCGTCAATATGCTAGATTTTCGTCATTCTGAACTTTGTACCCAAATACAGAAGGGGAGTGGCTTTAGGTCTGAAACAGGTTTATGACTCCCTGTGAGCGAGTTTCGAGTCTGATAATTTGCATGTTAGAACTGGAATCCACACCCTCAACCTGCAGACTGCTTATCATGTTGAGACACCTCTGCTTCTTTGTCTTTTTCAGTAGGCACACATGAGTCTCTAAACATTGAACATAAGTTGAAAGTATGTAAATGTAAGCGGGATATTCTGGGAGCAGTCAAGAGGATTTTCACAGAGTCAGGAATCTAAATGTAAGTCACTGTTATTGAGTATTAGATAACATTGTTGTGACTAGCTCACTAAGCTTTTGAAGCCGCTGAGAGACATTCAGCGAGCGGCTGTAAGAATATCAAATGCCTCGCTTTCAAATGAATGAACACTGGGAGATTTATGAATAAATGTAAACAGAAGCCGTTGTTATGAGGTGTGTGTCCTATGATTAAACGCGTTGCGATAACAGCTGCTCAGCCTTTTGACATTTCTGTTTACCAGAAAAGCAGCACAACCAAGCCGCACACTTGAAGGAGCTTTGATAACTGAGATCTAACTCAAAATGTAAATAACTGCGCATGTATAAAATCAGAATGTACAAGAAAGCTGAAAAGGTACCTGAAAACAGGTATAAGAAACAGCTGTACATAAGGTGATCTGTATGTTGGCAATGGTTCATGCTCTGCAGCAAAGTTGGCAGTGAAAGTATAATTTCCACTCACACTTTCCCATAGAGGAAAGTAAAAGCGAAAAGGGCGAGTGCAAATTTGACTCTACGCTCTCTACACTTAGCCAACATTAATGTGAAACTAGAGTGAAAAGCTTGAATGTTTAAATTGTAACACTCGTTTGTTCAGCCGACATGTGTTTGCATTAATCTGGTGAGACCTGATTGGACATATAATGTCAAATATAACAGGGAAGCACCTGGATCACCGAATTTATGAAAACCGTGGGCTTTAAAGGTTACAGTGTTTTTTTTTATTTCCTGTTGTCCAGTACTAATATTAACAGGGGCAATAGCTTTAAGCTGTCAATCTGTCAATCTAAACTCTAAAGGGGCAAAAGGGCACCCCAGTTTGAAGCGATTCACATTTAAACATGGAAGGAGCAGATATGGTGTTCAGTATTTCAAAACAGCTTTCAAAACCAAAATAAGTGTAAAACACAGACCAGATTTACCAGAGTACATTAAAAACCACTTAAAATATAAATCTACTGACAGCAAATTATCATGTAGTTCCTGGTTTAGCAATTTTATTTTGTGTTATTTATATAACATGGGCATGCTGAAGCATGAGATATTTACCACCCTCTTCTCAAGTAATTTATCATATCTTATTATTGAGTGTTACTGAAGAAATGCTGGTTAGCTAATCAGTAAACAGCTCTTTGTACAGCCCCTGATTTCTTTTTCTAGTGGTGAGCTCACCTTAACGTCAGGTGAAAAACAACTACACCTTTCTAACCATCCAACCATGCTGGGTCTTCACGTTGATAAAAGTGACAGAAGTGAAAACAGGTTGGTTTTATTTACATTTCAACTGTACAGTGGAAATTCCTTGATGTGAATTTTTAAGTCTTTCAGGTTTCGAAACAGCGTCGTAAAAAACTGATTATATGTTGTTGAGGCAAACTGAAATACTTTCGCCGATTAGGCCTGTACACGCCATTAAAACAAACCATGTGTTGACCAGGACTATAGCTCACCTGGTTGAGAAGGCGATCCACATGCTGAGGCCTCCATCAGAGGCTCGGGTTAGAGTTTGCTTTCCTGTCTGTAATATGTTATAAGGCCTGGAAAATGCCTAAAATACATCTTTAAACATGCCTTTTAATATCTTCATCACCTCATAAACGATCTAGAACATTAAATAATTTACTGCTTTATATAAGAACACTGCCTTTAATGTACTCTTTGACCTTTCCATGCAAACTGTAGTATAGTTTAACATTAACAACTTTCCGCATACTGCATTACAGCTTACCTTTCCTCGTTAGGGTTGCCATGAGTCAACATGTTCCACCCTGTTGCACTGTTTGCTCTCTGATCCTCTAACATTATGTCATTGATTTTCATTTTCTATTACAGGTCCTAATGAAAAAGTCTGGAGCCATGGAGTCTCCAGAGTTTTCCCTGTTGTCCTCCTTGCGAGGTGAATTTAAATCAGAGGATTTCATTCAGCCTCACTATAAGGAGTCGTATCGGCTGGCAATTGATCGCTTGGTGAATGGCGGCAGAGACAGTTACCAGGAGTTCTTAAAAGGAGAACGGCTCGGGAGCTTTCTCTCCGAAGATGAGATCCTCTTCATCACTGGAAATGCAGAACAGCTCCCACCTCAAACCCAGACCGAGGAAATCAAAGATCCCTCGGATACCAAATCATCCTCTGGGACATATTGGCCCATGCACTCAGATGTGGAAATGCCAAATCTGGACTTAGGGTGGCCGGAGGTTTTGCATGAAATGTTACAGACTAATATAGATCTGCTCTTTCATCCACCGAGACTAAACAGCCCAACAATTAAAGAAGTCATCCGGAAGCACATTCAGGATGCAAGACAGGTAATCAGAGCTACCAGCAACAATGGACTGAGATATGCGGGCACGCATTGATCACAAAAGCATGTCAGAAGCACCTTTCTCCTTCAGGGAAAAGGAGTGTCTGCCTGGGCCAAAATCTGGTTCTGCAACTCACCATCATGAGAAATGAGTGTGTGAACTATTTTTATAGTAATTTCGATTACTGCATTATAAGAAGCAGTTTACACCTCAGTAAACAGCCTGTGTCAGTTTTGCGTAGTGGACGATTGCTTTTTTAAAAGTCTGAGCTGACTGTTAATTAAAGCAGCATGTTCACCAGAAAATGGCAGGAAAGTATCAACATAAGTGATCAATGCGTGCCCGCATATCTCAGTCCTAAAGCTCACAAAGCGCTAAAGAACCCACCCCCTCAGTTCTCATGCTAGTGAAGTGTAAAGAAAACGGAACTGGAATAAATCTTTAATGAAACAGAGCAGCTGCACTGTCTCAAGCCTGTCCAGACAGCAACTTTTAATTTTTAAATAGTGCATATATGAAAGTGCATTGGAGATCACACACAGTCCAGGCACAATATGTATTAAAGTAACACTCAGTAAAGTCACACATAGGTTCATTACATCCTGCAGTAACACAGTGTGATAGTGCTATTTTCAAAGCGTCCAGGAATTTCACCGTCTGCATTATCATTAGGAACCTTTTATGTACACTTACTGAACCTGAAGTGAAATCAAAGAACGAAGCAAAAGGGCTCTAGTTTGGTCCCACTCACAAAAATGTTCCAGGAGTGACTGAAATGGATTTGAGATCAATGGATGGCTGTGGCTCAGGAGATACTGAATCTCAAGTTGCCCCTGATGCATCCATTGGAGTGTGAGTGTGTGCATGCCTGTTAGACAAAGTGCTTAGGTATAGAAAAAGTGCCTGTGTGAATGTGCATGTGATTGGGTAAACAAGACTTGTGGTAAAAAAGTGCTTTGAGTGCTCCAAACATTTAAATGTATTGATTATAGATAAGCACATGTAGCCGTTTATCGTGTCCCTTTTTCTTCAGCATGGAATCATGTTGGAGACTTTGTTCATAAGTGATTTTTCAGAGTCTCATTTAAGGCAATTTACCATTTATGAGCTTGCAGATGTCAGATTGATTTACTATTCACTGTTGATTTGTCCTTGCAGGTCATTGCCATTGTAATGGACGTGTTTACTGATGTGGATATATTCAAAGAAGCCGTCGACGCTTCAATACGGGGAGTCCCGGTTTATGTGCTTTTGGATGATTACCATTTGAAAAGTTTCCTGACAATGGCTGAAAACCAAGATGTGAAACTCCAACAACTGAGAGTAAGTTTAGGATGGAATGGATTTATTTGATGTTTTGGCTGTGCATGCATTCTTACATGTAAATATTATCTTCCCAGGCTTAAAATGTTTTTAAAGTTCACAATAATTAAGAAGATAGTTTTCAAAAAATTGTGTTTATTGCCATATGCAAAGTAACAAATGACCTTTTTAAAAAAAAATAAACCTTAACTTTAAAGCGTTAAATTATTAGTAAATCTGGTTAATCCTGTTTTTGGGTGGAGTTGTAATTACTGGAGAGAGATTACAACGACTCAAACACACCTACAAAGTTCCTTTTAAATAGAAATTACATGCCAACAGCAACAACAACAACTCGACGATTCAACAAATAATCGGAATGATTCTGTACAATATGCATGCCTGTATCACATATTAATTTCCTCTTTGACATATTATTACCACTTGTAAAATGTGACAGTCATACATATGTTCTGACACTCTCCTTTCATTGCTCTGATTGCAGAACATGAGGGTGCGCACCGTGAAAGGTCAGGATTACCGCTGTCGATTAGGAGCTAAATTTCATGGTGCAATGGAGCAGAAGTTTCTTTTAGCTGACTGTCACACAGCAATTTACGGCTCATACAGGTAAACAAAACTGCAATACAACCGGAGCTGTGGTTGAGACCACTGAGGTGCACACAAAAAGCTTTCAGCACTATATTTGTTCTGGCTCTTTACAAAATTTCTGTCACAGTTAGTATTTATTATTTGTTTCAGCTTTTTGCTGTTTATTAATGTGAAAAGCTTGTAGAAAATGTGACTGCACTTATAGTGGAAAAAAAAGTTTCAGTATTCCAGGTGTTGTAAATGTATTTTACTAGTGTACTTAGAGTCTGTAAGTGCAAACCTTTAAGTGAAAGGTTTTCATTTAAAGTGAAAGCCTTTCAGTTTGAGACTAACAACTATTTGAGGATAACAAATCTAAGCTGTAAACCAAGGGAAACAAATCAAAATACAGTTTTTTATACAAGTATTTTCCTGTTTGTTTACAGTTTCACCTGGTCATTTGAGAAGATCAATCTGAGCATGGTTCAGATCATCACAGGACATCTGGTGAAGTCCTACGATGAGGAGTTTCGAACCCTCTATGCCCGATCGATCGTGCCACCTGAACTGTGTCCTCCAGAGGGTTTGCTCCAACGAAACGGGTCACTTGGGCAACAGATTTTACCAAACTGTCATTCTGCTCCAAATCTTCAGCGGAGGGACATGTTGAGGCAAAGTCTGGACACAGTCTATCGGAAGACTCGTGAGAGGAACCTTGGTCAAAGAGATTATGAAGAGAGGCTGTTTGAAGAGGAAGATTACAAACTTAGACCCTTGATGGAAAATGGCATTGGTGTTCAGGAATTTCAATCGGTGGAGGAGATGAACTTCTTCAAAAGGCACAGCTATGCTGGAGAGAGGCAAGATGGACACGAATCCATCCCACAGAACATCAAGCCTAGAGGGAGCAACTGGAATATCTCTAGAGATGGAGCAAACAACTATGCTATGAATAATTATTTACAAGTGCCACAGATACACAGAAGTCACAATTTGCAGTCTTACAACGGAAATGACAAACGAGTTCTATCCAAGCAGCAGAACATGCCAACATTGGAGAATATGTCCAAGTCCTATATGCGTACATTGAGGATCGAGTCATATCTTAATAATCCTGATGTCCCATTTGGGGACTCTTGTGACTATTTAGACCAGTTTGAACAACTGGACAAAGCTAGCCCGTTCATGCAGGGAGGGATGAGGTCCTCTCTTGCTCTCAGGCCAACCGTACAAGAACAAATGGAGGCAAACAGATATCTACATACTTCTAGTAGTCTTAGCCCCACAAAAAACAGTCATTTACACTACTCATCCATTCAATGGACTCCAACAGGAGCAGGCTATGATACAGGTAGAAACCCTTATCATTCATATGCCAACCTGAGCCGAGCTAAAGACAGGCAAATAATCACAAACCCTAACATTTTCAGTGACAACTGGGTCAAAAGGCACAGTGTGGCAGATCCGAGATCAAGCACACACGAATCATCAAATCACATGTACAATGCTTTTGTAAGGATGCAAGAAGGCCAAAGTGAAGCAGCAATGACTGCACTGAATGGAGGACATGGGTCAAATCTAAATGAAGATCAGAGATCTGTCTCCCATTATGATGTCAAGAGCATGACAAGCACAAAGAGTCCCAGTGGCCCCATTTGGCAGGAGCCACCGGCCCGGGCTTTAACAGCAGCAGCACTGGATGTGAAAAGCAAGGATTTGACTGATAAATCAAACCGCACAGGTGCTAAGAAAATCACATCTTTGCTGAACATACAAGAGAAAAAAGAGAATTCAATTAGGAACTCAAAAACACCAAGTCTCACGTCAGCGGACAGCTCAGACACTCTGACTGCTGAGGATGAGGAGAAAACATCAGTTATAGAACAAAAACATCTCCCAAGCAGAAGCATTTCTCTCAGTTACTCCTCAGAGCGCCAGAGGAACAACGTGGAGGGCATAAAATCTTTAAAATCGCGATTCCAAGCTGAGAAAGAACAACAACCTCCGCAGAGCGCTCTCTCCAAAACCACCACACAGAAGAAACCCAGCATTTTTGACAAAAACACAAGGCCTGGATTTCACTCAAGCAGCTGGAGCAAAGACCGAGGAGGTGAGAATCGCCTGTCGAGCAGATTTGAGCCTTTCGGCTCATCGGAAAAGAAAACCTCTCTACGCACTCCACACAGCTTCAGAATCAAACCGTCCCAGGAGAAGTCCAAAAGCCTTCCAAAAGGCGAGGCAGCTATTGAACTCAACAGCACTCAGGCTGCCCGTGGACATCATGAAAACAAGCTGGAGAAATTCTTTCAAAGAGTGGGAAATTTTATACACAAGAACAAGTAGCGACGTGTCTTAGCATTACGCACACTCTTCACAGGTCAATAACTACTAATGCACATGTGATTGGTAATGTTTATACATGTAGCTTTGCACTTTGCTGCGTTAAGAAAATGTTTTGGCAAACAGAGTTTACGTCTTTACTGGTTTATAGGTGCACTGATGGATGCCATATATTGGCAATCTGGAAATACAATTGTCAAGCTGCTTTTGTGTCTTTCTTCTACTTGAACTTCCTAACAAATTCACTGTCAGAATGTGTTTGGGGATGCGTACCTTTTTGTTGTTTCAAAATGTCACAAAAGTATAAAATATATTGCTGCAAGTGCATACACATACCAAGGTGCTGTTACTACTGCCAAAGCCACATGAATGTTGACGGGTAAGTTACAGAATAAACATTGCAAATGCTACAGGTGTCCAAGATAAGATATGATGGAGCACATCCTGTGTCAGACAGGTTTTGCCGAATGCTGGGAGGGTGCAATACTTCTGTAAAACATGTGCTGTATTTTCTTAATAAAAATTTGCATCACTTTTAATATATTGTATTCAGGAAAATGAAGAACACTTTCTTTATTAACTCATTGCTTTTAAGAGATTCATCATAAGAGTTTGTTTTAATTCATGGGTTTTGTGCCTTAAGTCAAAAGTCAATGTCCCACACTTGACTCAAGGTGCAAGCCTGTCTCTAGGCAATATGTTCGTATATTCTTCATCCTGGCGTTGTTCCCGCTGGTGCAGGGTCCGCTCTTCGGCAAAGGTTTCTCCATTTGGTTCTGTCCAAGGCGTCCTCCTTAATTTTGTCCATCCACCGTTTCTTTGGTCTGCCTCGAGGCCGGCATCTTTCTGGGTCGATCATCATTGCCGTTTTTGCTACAGAGTTCTCATCGCTTCGAATCACGTGTCCATACCACCTCAGGCGGGACTCAAACATCTTTTCCTTAATTGGGGCTACACCTAGTCGCTTCCGTATGTCTTTGTTCGTAACATGGTCCCGTCTTGTAATTCCGAAGCTCCATCGGAGCAGGGCTACTGGGCGGGCCACCGCTTTGTAGATTTTTCCCTTGAGTCGATCTGGCATTCTTCTGTTGCAAAGGACACCAGTGACCTGTCGCCATTTTAACCAGGCTGCATTTATTCGTGCTCGGACATCGGAGGTTATATTTCCATCGTAGCTGATGACTGAGCCCAAGTAGCGGTCTTCTTCAACTCTTCGCTGTCAGTTATGATGGTGCCATCAGTTTGGGGGCCTCCTTCCAGGTATTCGGTCTTTTTCGTATTGAGCCGCATACCGTATTCATCGAGCCGGGTCTTCCAGAGTTGTGTCGTCGTTTGGGTCTCTTCTCTGTCTTTGCTGGCGAGGAATACGTCATCGGCAAAGAGGAGAGACCATGGACGAGGTAACTGGAGCTCGGCCGTGATGGTATCCATACATAGAATGAAGAGGAGGGGTGACAGAGCTGACCCTTGGTGGACCCCAACTCTAACTGGGAAGGGAGGTGATAGTCCAGCGGTGCATCGGACTGAACTGGTGGCGTTGTCGTAGAGGAGCTGTATCCATTTGATGTACGCCTCAGGGACACCATGCGATCTTAGGGAGTGCCATATGAGGCCCTGTCGAAAGCCTTTTCAAGGTCTAGGAAGGCAATATGTACCGTCTTGTTCTTTTCCCCTGTGCTTCTCCAGCAGGAGTCGGGCGGCGTGTATGGCGTCAGTTGTTCCACATCCCTTTACAAAACCGCATTGGTTGGGGGTGACGTTGACAATTTCCCGAAGACGTGCATCGATGACTCTTTCGAATATTTTCGTCGTGTGACATAGCAGGCGGATAGGACAGTAATTTGAGCATTCGGCTACATCCCCTTTGTTCTTCCATATGGGTATGGTAATGCTGGTCATCCAGACCGTTGTTCGTATGTTCGTATATTACTACATTGATTTCCTAATTTGATTGTGTTGACACACAAACACTGGCTGTACTCTATGCTATGAGTGCCTCGGGCTGGTGGGGAGCACACCACATGAGTTATTGTGTATTCAATCAGACCACAATCTTTTAACCAAGTGGCAAAATATTTGCTCTTATTTTATTCTCTTTAGGAAAAGCAGTAAATATTTTTAATGATATGACAACAACAACAACAACAGCATTTTTGTGACCTGTCAGGTATAATAATTAACTTCATGCATAGCATAGATTCAGAGATCTTAATAGATATGTTATTCAAAACAAGCACCCAGGAAATAATGGTAAAGCATCCAGTGCACATGCATTTACACTTTGCCTTGAGTGTAAATGCATGTAAACTGCAGCAATTCATCTCTCGTTTTCATTATTCAAGTATTATTTCTATACAGTTAATATACAGTGACAAGCTCACTGCACAGGAGTATTTAAAAAAGAATTCAATATGCTGAACTTGCCAGCTGTGAAGCTTTGTTTATTTGCAGTATTCCTGAAATTATTTTTGTTAAATATATGGAAAAAGCTAGAAATTCTTATTGTAAAAAGAAAGAAAATTACAGTATTTGACGTGTTTTTTTTTATGTTATCACATGTCATTAAAGACAGTTGGTCAGCCTCATTAAAGTCAACATTTAAAGATGGATAATTTAGATTAGGTAAAGAAAAAAACAGATAATAATAAAGTAAGACAATGAGTACTTACAGTTTTTGCCCGTTGCTTGAACACTATAAACCCATGCTTAGACTAAAGTAACACAACTTGAAGCTTTTGTTACCATACCTCAAACACATGTACCCATACCTTAAACAAAAGCGCTCCTTTGCACCCTAGTTGCAATTATGCAACACACTTACTCCTTTATGCAACACACATGGTCCTGCATACTACACTCCATTTCATACATAAGACACTTTGTTCACAAAATTAAATTTCAGGGTGCCATTTGGAAAACACATGTATCCAAAATACAAAACACATCGGGTAATTGCAACCACTCAAATACACACCTGAAGGACCTTACTTGCAAAACTGAACACCAATTAGCCAACTACAAAAAGCCCTCAGTTTAGCCAATTCAAGAACTTTGCAAGCATGGATGGAGGAAGAGCAAGAGGAAGAGGAGGAGGAGGAGGTCGAAGAGGAGGTCGAAGAGGCCATGCACAGACCCATATTGCTGATGATATAAGAGCAACTTTGGTGTCATCAACCAGGGCCTGACTATGAGGGAAGCTGGGCAGAGAGTCCACCCACATCTAAGCCGCTTCACAGTGGCATCTGTAATAAGAACATTCCGACTAGAAAACAGGTCTGTCTTCACCTCTCTACCTTCTACTCTACTCTACAGTATATCACATTACCATATCAAGTGTACAGGGTATTGCAAGGTGCTAATGCTCCTTTTGCAGCCAAAGTGGTAGTTTCTGTGAAACATACCATGATTACTAGGGCTGGGTATCGTCACTGATTTCTAGAATCGATTCAATTCCGATTCACAAGGTCCCGAATCGATTCGATCCACGATTCGATTAAATTCGATTTAATTCGATTCGATTCGATTTAAATCTGGGAAATTTTGACAGTCAGAAATATTATAATTCAGATCAGTACATTTACATATTTTTGTATCTATAAAAAGGAAGCTGACACTCGCAAGACTTTATCAAAGGTGTGAGCATCACAGCAGATGCTTTTGTGTCAAAGTAGCTGAAGATAAAACACAGAAAAACATGAAGGTGGTTTTCCTGGCCTGGGATTTTATAAAAATATTCTGCAGTACATCAAAAACGAAAGAAAACCATTAATCAACATATGAACATCACCTCTGAAGTTACAGCGGTTTTATTAGAGACATGGTTAAGCATTTTGCATTTTGAATAATTTTAAAAAGTTTAAATTTATTCAGTATTGAACAGCAGAAATGAGGTTTTCTTTTCGGAAGAATGTAAAAGGGAAAAAAACAGCGGCTGACAGCGCTGTAAACAACAGTAGACTTGTGTAACAAGCAAGCGAATAATGAAGAAAGGGAAACTGTTCTTGAAGTACAGAGAGAGAGAGAGAGAGCTGTGCATCGCGGTGGAAGCAAAACAGTAAAAGTCAGAGTGAATTCATGACGATGTTTATGTGAAGCGTTTGGATCTTCTTCTGCTGCTGGTTCGGTCAATATTGTTTGGAGAGAGATCAAACTAACAGCTTTAGAATCGGCTCATAAAGGGCGTGAACACAAAGCGCGGACCCGCCGACAGATCAGAATCAGCGAGCTGTCGGCTTTCAGCCCCGACCGTGAGAAAGGCGACATCTCACTGATTCTGATCCGCGGGTCGCGCTGTGTGTTTAAGTCTATGTGCAGAATCCGTGTACCTGCTCTCATTTACTGTCTTAACTGTTTGGTGGTTCTTGAAATTTTGTGAGATGTCACCAGAGATTCTGGCATTTCGGGCAAAATAAATTTATATTAAAAAAATCGATTCAGGATTTTAATGAATCGATTTTACGTTATCCAAGCCAGAATCGATTTTAATCGATGAATCGATTATAAAAACCCACCCCTAATGATTACTTATATTGAAGTACAGTGTTGTACAGTGGATGATACAGTATATACAGTAAAGTACTGTAAGAAAAATAAGCAAAGCGATGACAATATGTGGTTGTATTCCTCTAGAATGACTCGAAGACCTTCTGGGGGAGGACGCCAACGCATGTTCACACAACAGCAGGAACTTGCTGTTGAGGACCTAGTGAGGGCAGACAATGCCATCCGTCTCCACCAGCTACGAAAGCAAATACTTGCAGACAGGCAAGTGTTCAACAACATAAACCATGTGAGCATCACCACCACCACTGCATTTCGTTGCCCTGTACCTGTGCATGTGCAATGACAGTAAAGTTGAATTCTATTCTATTCTATCACACGCATCTTGAGAAAACACAGCATCACCATGAAGCAGCTCTACAGAGTCCCATTTGAGAGGAACAGTGACAGGGTCAAAGGACTTCGAGCTGAATATGTACAGGTAAGTGTAACTGTCCTTTACATGTATCAGAATCAGAATCAGAATCAGAATCAGAATACTTTATTGATCCCTGGGGGAAATTATTTTTTTGTTACAGTGCTCCATTTTAAACCAACATTAAGACAAGACAGACAATACGCTAACTAAGAATAGTACAATATATACATATATATACATACATACATACATAAGTCACTTATAAATAAATATTTGGAAAAGAAACATGTGTAGTTGTAGCAGCAAACAGTGTGTTAAGTGGATGCGTTGTACAGGGAGATGGCCACAGGCAGGAATGATTTCCTGTGTCGTTCAGTGGTGCTTTTCGGTAATCTCAGTCTCTCACTGAACGAGCTCCTGTGACTGACCAACATGTCATGGAGTGGGTGGGAGGTGTTATCCAACATTGTCTTTATCTTGGACAGCATCCGCCTCTCCGACACCACCTTGAGGGAGTCCAGCTCCATCCCCACAACATTGCTGGCCTTACGGATCAGTTTATTAAGTCTGTTGGCATCTGCGACCCTCAGCCTGCTCCCCCAGCATGCAACAGCATAGAGGATCGCACTGGCCACAACAGACTCATAGAAAATCCTCAGCATTTTCTGGCAGATGTTGAAGGACCTCAGTCGCCTCAAAAAATAGAGACGACTCTGGCCCTTCCTGTAAAGTGCTGTGGTGTTTTTAGCCCAGTCCAGTTTATTGTCAATGTGTACTCCAAGGTATTTATAGTCCTCCACAATGTCAACACTGACCCCCTGGATTGAAACAGGGGTCAAGTGTTTCCTGGTCTTCCTGAAGTCCACGATCAGTTCCTTGGTCTTTGCCACGTTGAGCTGCAGATGATTCTGCTCACACCACGTGACAAAGGAGTCGACCACAGCCCGGTACTCTGTCTCATCATTCCTGCTGATGCATCCAACCACCGCAGAGTCATCAGAAAACTTCTGAAGATGGAGGTCTCTGTGCAGTGGCTGAAGTCTGTGGTGTAGAGGGTGAAGAGGAAGGGGGAGAGGACAGTCCCCTGTGGTGCCCCTGTGTTGCTAATCACCTTGTCAGACACACACTGTGGGAGACGTACATATTGTGGTCTTCCTGTCAGATAATCAACAATCCAGGACACCAGAGAAGCATCCACCTGCATCGCTGCTAACTTATCACCCAGGAGGGTCGGCCTGATGGTGTTGAAAGCACTGGAAAAGTCAAAAAACATGACCCTCACAGTGCTCGCCGGCTGGTCCAGATGGGTGTAGACACGATTGAGCAGGTAGATGATGGCGTCCTCTGTTCCGAGACGAGGCTGATAAGCGAACTGAAGGGGATCCAGATGTGGTCTTACTATGGGTCGCAGCTGGTCCAGGATGAGCCTTTCCAGGGTCTTCATGATGTGGGAGGTCAGTGCCACGGGCCTGTAATCCTGGGGGCCACTGGGACGAGGCGTCTTTGGTACAGGGACGAGGCATGATGTCTTCCACATCACCGGGACCCTCTGCAGACTCAGACTCAGCATAAACAGTTTATGAAAGACTCCACACAGCTGGGGGGCACAGGTCTTGAGGACAAGGGGACTCACTCCGTCTGGTCCAGCAGACTTGCCTGAGTGAAGTCTCCTCATTTGCATCTCAACCTGGTATTGAGTGAAGGTGATGGGTGGGGGAGGGGTGTCAGGAATCTCACAGGAGGCAACATGTGAAGAGAGAGGCTGGCACAGTGGTGTGGCTCTGGATTCCAGGCTGACTGCAGGTGAGGTTGTGGGGGTGGGAGCAGACACTGTGGTGTCGAATCTATTGAAAAACAGATTCAACTCGTCGGCTCTATTCTCACCTCCCTCAGCTCCCTTGCTGTTGGTTGGCCTGAATCCAGTGATGGTCTTCATGCCCCTCCACACCTCTCTCATGCTGTTCTGCTGGAGTTTCCACTCCAGCTTCCTCCTGTAATTGTCCTTAGCCTCTCTGATCTTGTCCTTTAGTAACACCTGGATCTTCCGCACCTCCTCTTTGTTGCCCCCTCTGAAAGCCCTCTTCTTGTTGTTGAGGAGGGCTTTGATGTCCTTAGTCACCCACGGCTTGTTATTTGGGTAACAATGAACAGTCTGAGCTGGAACAATGGAGTCGGTGCAGAAAGTTATGTAGCCTGTGATACACTCAGTAAGCCCATTGATGTCCTCGGCGTGAGGCTCACAGAGTGTTTCCCAGTCGGTCACCTCGAAACAGCCCTGTAGTTCCGCTATTGCCTCCTCTGACCACCTCCTAACAGTCCTGGTGGTCACAGGTTCCCTCCTCACAATTGGCACATAGCGGGGGGTGAGGTGAATCAGGTTATGATCTGACCTACCAAGTGGGGGGAGGGAGGAGGAGCTGTATGCATCCTTGACGTTAGCATACAGTAAGTCTAAAGTTTTCTCTCCCCTGGTGGGACAGTCCACATATTGTTTGAATGTTGGTAGTGTATTGTCCAGTGATACATGGTTGAAGTCACCCGAGATCACAATAAAGGCACTCGGGTGCTGAGTCTGTAGCCGAGCTATGGCAGAGTGGATAGTGTCACATGCAGCTGTGGGGTTAGCAGAGGGGGGAACATAGACAGCCACCAAGATGACGTGAGAGAATTCCCTGGGTAAATAATACGGCCTGAGTCCAACAGCACACAGTTCAGTGTCCGGGCAACAAATCCTTTCTTTGATTGTTATGTTGGCAGGGTTACACCACCGGTTGTTAACTAAAACAGCAAGCCCACCTCCTTTACGCTTACCGCTAGCGATGCTGTCCCTGTCCGCCCGAACAGTGTGGAAGCCTTCCACGGAAGCATTCTCATCGGGAATGTCCTGGTGCAGCCATGATTCGGTGAAACACATCAGGCTACACTCTCGGTATTCCCTCTGACTCCGTACCAGTGCTGAGAGCTCGTCGATTTTAATTGCCAACGATCGCACATTTCCCATCACGATAGACGGCAGACACGGTTTAAACCTCCTCCTCGCTTCGAGCCTCCGCAGTCTCACCGTCACCTTTTTTCTTCTCTTCTGTCCTTGACCTCTGCATCCCCGATGTGTTTTCCTCCAAATTTCAGCTGGTACTTCTGCGGGCCTGGCCAGCGAGCCGGCCGGCATCAGGGCGATCAGCTGATCTCTGGAGTAAACAGTCCGTGCGTGTAGGAGATGTGCCGCGGTCCCGTTCCTTGATAAAAGTAACAGTTCCACGGCCACCAGAAGAACAAAAACTCTCTCAATCCTCTCAATGTACAATACAGTATTGGTGAAATCCAGTAGCAGCTGAATATGTACCATATCAGTACCACATGGATCCACTCTGAGAGCTACACAGGTACCTGTGTGATGGGGTGAGGGTTCTGTATGTGTAGCACTGTAGTACAGTAATATGTTCTCTTTTTTTTACAGAGAATCTTGGCCATGGATGGAGCTGCACAGCCTCATGAATTCATTTTCATTGATGAAGCTGGATTTGACCTGTGCAAAACAAGATGACGGGGTCGTAATGTAATTGGCCAAAGGGCAATTGGGGTAGCGCGGGGGAAATATCACATTGTGTGCCGCCATAAGCCTTCGAGGGCTTCTGCATCATCATACAAAACTAGGTCCATACAATAGCCAACATATACTCACATTTCTAAATGCTCTCCATGATATAGTTGTACAGAACAGAGCAGATCAGCCCATGTTTGTAGTGATATGGGATAATGTCAGTTTCCATCGGGCTGCTCTGGTCCAGGCCTGGTTCTCCAACCACAACCAACTTGAAGTGGTATACTTGCCCCCTTACTCACCATTTTTAAACCCTATAGAGGAATTTTTTTTGGCTTGGAGATGGCGTGTATATGACCGCCAACCACATGCCCGCATGCCTCTTCTGCAGGCAATGGAACAGGCCTGCGGCGACATTCAGGTGACAGCAATCCATGGATGGTTTCGACATGCAAGAGGATATTTTCCCCGGTGCCTAGCAGGAGAAGACATTGCTTGCGATGTCGATGAGGTCCTGTGGCCAGACCCCAAAAGACGGCGGGATCCATGAGCCCACGTATGCACAATTGTCATGATTTTTTGTGTTTACAGTATGGTGTTTTTTCTATTACTGTATTGTGTTTTTTTTTTTTTTTTGCTTTATCTGAATTCATGGTACTGCAATGTACAATATTGAGTCCTATTGGCTTTTTTGGTTGTTTGAAAATGTGTCTCCTGAAAATATGCCTTCTGAATAAACAATGAACATCAAAGACTGCAGTGTTTTATATAAAGTAGACTAGTGTGTTCCCCCTGATCTGTAAGTGTTTGCATATGATGCAAGTATGTGTCACTTTGTCAACAGAGTTACATTTTGACAAAGGAATGTTAGGTTTTGACAGCAGAGTTTAGGTTTTGAGAGTAGAGTTTCAATTTGGCACAGATGTGAATGGTATATTTCCCAGTGTTGTGTCATGTTTATTTGTGTTTGGAGTTTTGGCACAATGAGCGAAGTTTTGCAAAATGTGTTCAAGTGTTGCACACTTGGACAAATGACACTTCCAGGCGTGCATGAGTTCAGAATCGTTCTCTTTACTTGCTCATTTGCAACTGCAAATACAAAACACAAGCACTTCAGTTCAGCGTAACTGCGCTCTGCAGGCTATCTGTGCAGTAGAACACACAGGACCATTTTACATATAACTACTGAACACGTGTTAACAAAGTACTCATTTACTCAGTATTTTCCCACCAATGTTCATATTACAATATTCTGCACACTCATATGCTCCTCCAACTAGTATTGTTGCGCATGGAGACTACCCTCTCGATCCCCTCATTACATCATTTGCGATGTGACATCCCGTTTAACACCAGTTCAGGTACATCATGTAAATCACAAACTCCGACATTAGCGTTGTGTTCCATTAATGACAGTACCTTACTCTAATACATTTCTCATACGTCAACATCATTCCGTTTATCAACACATAACTTGTGCTCACCTGCAAATACAAAACACAAGCACTTCAGTTCAGCGTAGCTGCGCTCTGCAGGCTATCTGTGCAGTAGAACACACAGGACCCCAAGGCTGCCCGATTCAGTGCCTGCGTGAGCCCAAAGCTGCCCGATTCAGTGCCTGCGTGGGCACCACCCGTGGGAATCATCATTGATCAGAGTATCCTAGCTATATTGCCAGTTATCACAGTATGTGTCAGAAATAGTAATACAGAACTGAACGCATAACATAACAATGATAAGAATGCATGAGATTATGGAGGGGGGGCAATATCTATTACAATACTTCCATCTGTGCCCACCCATTACATGAGTCCCACACTCTCCCCTCCAAAAATGAATGTCATCCCGACATTAGAGATTTTTTCCAGAATGCATGTCTTCAACAGAAGGTTACAGCAGTAGCTTCACTGGGAGTCAGCCTCTCAAGATACGTTCTGTCCGGTAACAGTCTTTGGCATGACATACATCTCCCCCTTCATGTCATGTACCAGCAACAGACACTACTGGCCAGGCAATGTCTGTAAAGTCTCTCCGCCACACAGGCGTGCTCTGTATCAGGCTGAAGGTGTAGACCTATCACTCTACCATGTAACCTTTTACACAGACACACATTTACTGCTGTATATCTCACATACAAGCCAGTATCTCTCTATGTGTAGCTAGTCTGGTTCTGGTATTCCCTGTTTAACTCATGTGAACTATTAAACAAATACATGCAGTTGTTGCTCTGTCAAATTTGCTCTTTTTAACATTTGCTACTGTGAACACTTCCCTTTCTGTTTAAACTGTCACCACAGTAAACTCAACATGTGACAATGAACTTAGTTTTTTTCTCTTAGCTGTGGACATCACTTGTGTCTGTTTATGACTGATGGCTGACCTAAGGTGTCATACGTGAGTGTCTTGGGTGGATTTCTGCATCGGAAAGGATACTTTCTTGTGGGAACTGGCTGTGAGTTGGGCTCTCCCTCGTCTTCTTCATCAGATGACGACACCTGTCCTTGACTTCTTCTGTTCTCCTCCCCAGACAGCTCACTTCGCCCTGCCTCCTCCTCCTCTGCACTTGACTCCAGTCCACCTTTTCCACCCTCGTCTAGGCACTCGCTGCTGACACCACCACTTGACAGTTCTCCGTCAGCTTCTTCTGGCTGGAACTCCTCTGCCTCTGCCCTCAGCTGACTCCTGATCTGGGTGGGTGATTCCGCAGCTTGTGTGGTGATAATTCCCCAGTCACCCCCATCCTCTGAACCGCTGTCGTGGTCACTCTCCTGCTGCTTTTCTTGGGTCTTTCCTTTTCTTTGTTGTTTGGCATCCTCCTTCCCATTCTTGTTTTTCTCCAGCTTCTCCTCCTGGACGGGGAGAAAGTCACAGGGCAGTAGGAGGTTCCTGTGCAGAACTCTCACTTTCCCTGGTCCTCTCTCTGGCTGTACGGCATAGACAGGGCTATCTTTGTGCTTTCTTTCTAACACGACATGTACTCGCTCCTCCCAGTAAGACCTTAGCTTTCCGGGCCCACCCCGATCTCTGAAGTTCCGTACTAGCACCCGACATCCCGGTTGCAGTTCCACTCCATGAGCCTTCCGTACTGCTTTTTCGCTCTGTTCCTCTCTTTCTGGGCTGTTTCTGATGCCAATCTGTATGCCTCTTGCATCCTCCACTTACGGACGTAATCACTGTGAGAAGTACTCTGGTCACCTGGAACCATGCCAAACATGATGTCCACTGGTAGGCGGGGGTTTCTGCCATAGAGAAGATAATATGGGGCATATCCTGTTGCTTCACTGCGTGTGCAGTTATACGCATGCACCACTTTGCTCAAGGAGTTTTTCCAGTCCGCCTTGGCTTCCTCTGTCAGGCTCCTCAACATGGAAAGGAGTGTCCGATTAAATCTCTCCACCTGGCCGTTCCCCGCTGCATGGTAAGGTGTTGTGCGTGACCCCTGGATTCCACAGTACTTTTCCAGGGTGGCAAACAGCTGGTTCTCAAACTCCCTTCCCTGATCATGGTGTAACTGGGCAGGGAATCCAAATTTGAGCACAAAATCTCCAAAGATCTTTTCTGCCGCTGTTCTTGCTGACTTGTTGGTGCATGCATATGCCTGTGCAAACCGGGTGAAATGATCCATCACGACTAGGATGTACTCATATCCTCCTTTACAACTCTCCAGATGCAGGAAGTCTATTGAGACCATCTCAAAAGGGTATGTAGTGACAATGTTGACCAGCGGTGCTCTGTCTGGTTTGCCGGGACGTTTCCGTTTCAAGCAACTGCACACCTTAGTCACATAATGTTCCACATGTCTTTGCATATGTGGCCAATAGAATCGATCACGGACCAAGGCGAGTGTCCGCTCCACTCCGAGATGTCCCATTTCCTCATGGAGCTCCTTGTACACCAGCTGATGGAATTTTGTGGGTAACACTAGCTGAGCTCGAGCAGCTGATTTCCTGTACAGGATGTCATCTTTGTCGAGGTACAGCTTACTCTTTTCCCGGCTTAGAACGGAAGTGTCTTCCCCCCTGTCTCTTCCTCTCCAAGGGGGCCATTGTCCTGTCATAACCCAGTCTCGCACCCTGCCAATGACTGGATCATCCTCCTGTGCTTTCTTTAGTGTCTCTTTGGAGATCTGTGTCACTGGGGCCATTACTCGTTCAAGCTCTACATCAGCACATGCTGTGGTTATGGTAGCTGGACACAACCATGGCTCATCTTCATGGGCTTTCAACTGAAGCACCTGTGTCGCAGGGGTGATTACCTCTGGTTTCATTTCCTGCGAGCATGTGCGCATGTACTCCTCCATGTCTAGTGGCATCCGTGATAAACCATCAGCATCGCCATTAGCCCTTCCCGGCCGATACTTGATTGAGAAGTTAAAATCGGCTAGCTCAGCAACCCACCGGTGTGTTGTAGCATTTAGCTTCGCTGTAGTCAGGACATAGGTCAACGGATTGTTATCTGTATACACTGTGAACGAAGGTGCGTAGTACAGATACTCCCGAAACCTCTCACAGATTGCCCACTTCATTGCTAGAAACTCTAGCTTTCCAGAGTGGAGGTGGTAGTTGGTTTCTGGAGCTGTTAGAGTTCTCGACCCATACCCAATGACAACCAGTTGGCCCTGCTGTCTCTGGTACAGGACTGCACCAAGCCCTTCTTGAGAGGCATCACAGTGCAGCACAAATGGCCTTTCGAAGTCAGGGTATGCCAGGAGTGGTGGACTCAGCAGGTGTTCTATCAGTTGGCATAGCACTGCCTGGTGTTGTTCTGTCCATGTGATTGGCTGGCTTGAGTGGCGTTGGTCTGCTTTTTTCCGCTGTCCTTTGTGCTTTGTTACCGTTGATCTTCTGTCAGTAATCACTTGACTCTTTCCGATCGATAGCAGCTGGTATAGTGGCTTGGCAGTGCGTGAGAAGTTTGGAATGTAGGGGCGGTAGTATGACAGGAAACCTAGCATTTTCCTTAGGTCTCCCACAGTCTCAGGTTTGCGGTTTTTTAGTGCTTGCACTGGTGCCAATTCAGCAGGGTCCATGCAGTAGCCATCTTTGGATACAATTTTTCCCAAGAATTTCACCTTGTCCTTGAACACTTCACACTTTTTGGGGGTTAGCTTCACCCCGTGCTCTTGGTAGCGGCGCAGGACCTCCCTCAGATCACGCAGGTGGTCCTCAAATGATCTGCTGTGGACCAAATTGTCATCCAAATATGGCTGAGATATTTCATCCCTCAAGCCTGCAAGGCACTCTTCCATACTGCGCTGGAACTCTGCTGGAGCCGAGGACAAACCAAAGGGAATCCTTACCCACTCATATAAGCCCCAAGGTGTGATGAAGGCTGTGAGGGGTCTGCTACTCTCCTCCAGGAAACCCTGGTGGTACGCCTTGCCCTGGTCCAACACTGAGAACCATGCACTCCCAGTCAGGCTGTTTAGCATGTCTTGAACACGAGGGATGGGGTGACGGTCAGGAATGGATTTCCGGTTTAACTCACGGTAATCCACGCAGAGACGCAGACTTCCATCCTTCTTGCGCACACAGACGATGGGCGATGAGTAGGGGGAACGGGATTTCTGAATCCATCCTCTATTCAACAGGTCCTCCAAATACTCCTTCACCTCCTTGTGGAGTGGCTTGGGGACTGAGGTGTATGTGCGTCTTACTGGGGTTGTGTCATTCAATCTGATCTTTAACTGCAGGGAGGGGATGCATCCCACATCGCTCTCATCTTTTGAAAATGCAGCACACTCATCACGCAGGACTTTTCTCACCTGCTCCTGCTGGTCTGGGGTCAGGTGATCAACTGACACCGGTGGGTCCCATAAATCTTGGCTGCATCTGCCCACCTCTTCATACTCCCCTTTGTGCTGTTCTGGGGCGCTGATGGTGCTCCCTGTGTTTTCACTAGCACACGTCAACTTGCCCATGTTTTCAGCACTTACTGGTCTTACGTCTACTGGGTAAATAGCCTTCACTTGCTGTAGCCGTCCCAACACTGCATGAGGGAGGAGGGTGATGTCATGGCTGCTGCCATTCGTGACTGGAATAACCACCCTGGAACGGGTTCTCCTCTGCAGTCCAATGACAGTTTCATTCAGGTTAACCCCCTCTGGTAGTTTTGAAATGTCCTTTGGTTCGAAAAGAACCTCCTGTTTCAGGGGAAGGGGACCTGTCCTCACACTGCACTTAACCTCCCTGCTTTGTCCCGCTGGAATCACTATCTTTTGCCTCCCAACTTTCACCACACCCTCCTCGTCGCTTTTGTGGCAGCGCTGCACGATGTTAATTAGCACTTCCGCTTTCTTACAATCAATCGAGAAGGCTTCCCTTACCACCGCAGGTGGATGCTGCTCCATTCCATCCTTTACAAAATGCTCAATCACATTATAGCCAATGATAGGTGGCTCTGCTACTCCTGGTTCTTTTGAGACAAGCACGGGGACAACTAGCTCTGGCTGTGGATCTCTAGTTGACCCCAGTCTAAATTTTAGCTCAACCCAACCTGCGAAGGGTATGGGTGTTTGGTTCGCTGCTTTGCCCACCAGAGCCTCATCCTCACCTAGGAGTTCACTTGTGCTTCTCAGTTGGATATGTGGAAAGCAGGACTTCCTCCAGTTCTCATTAATGATAGTCACCTGTGAGCCTGTATCCCACAATGCTTGTGTTTCTACACCTTCAAAGAAACAATCCACCATACACTTCTTCCCGATCAGGGCTCTCAGCTTAGCCTGACAGCGTAGTGAGAGATGACTGGCATACGTGGCACCCACAGTCTCTTTAGCCTTGCCACTCTGCTCTAATTCTGCCTCCAGCCGTCTTATCCGATTCCAAAGCAGTCCATGCAACTTGTCATCTGCTTCAGCATGGATGGGAATTAATGATTTGGGAGGGGCGATGGTCTGGATTCCCACTTGAGTGCTCTCCGATCTTTCTGTTGCCCCCCTTCGCCCTCTACAGCCTCTGGAGAGGTGTCCTGGCTGGCCACACTTGAAGCAGTGTTCACACCCTTCATTGGTTCCCTGCTCCTGGCATGCCTTACATCCCCTCCTCCCACTGGTTCTTAGTGGGCGAGTGGGGCCTTGAGGGGTGGTGATGCTCCTCCTTAATTCAGCCATCTCCTCTCTCAGCAGCCTGACCGCTTCATGCAGCTCTGACTCTCGGGAAGCAGCTACAACAGGTGTTCTGCGGTTCTTGGGTTTCACCACTTCAGCTGATTGCTCTTGAGTCCCCAACCTAGTTTCGGCTACACCCAGACCCAATTGACTGGCTGGCCTTTCCGTCTGGAGTTCATTTACTTTCACAGATTTGCTGCCTGTAGTTTTCTTTTGCTTCAATTGTCTTTCTGATTCAACACTAGCTGCTTCATTCATCTTATCAATGAGGATTTCATCTGTCACCCGAGGGTCATCCAGATAGGGCTTGAGCTGAAACTTGATAGGGTCACTCAGTAGCCCAGTACTGACCGACCTCAAGAATTTCTTCTGGATGAGCTCAGGGCTGTATTGTTCATCGGACCCCGTGTCTTCCGATGCAAGCAGCAGCCTCTCTTTTAACTCAATTGCTCTGAAGAGGAAGTTTTGGGGAGACTCGCGGCTGTCTTGTGTGACGTTCACTAGTCTGTGATACAAATCTGTGGTGCTATCTTCTTTAAAATGCCCCTTTAATATGGCCTTCAATTGGGGGAGGGTGAGGTCACGTTTTATCTCAAGCATGTCTCTAAGACTCAAACCTGGGCTGACAGACTTCACCACAGCCTCTATAACCTCCGCTTCACTGTGTCCTTTGTTCAGACCTCTGTCAATCTGATGCATCAGGTTGGTGTATGAGAGTCTGTCCTTTTGGCCCTTCTCCCCAATTTGACCACAGATTTTGAATTCCCTCCTTATCGTCACTTCCGAAAGGCGGTTGGCTGCGAAAGGAAACACATTTTGTGGGGTGGTTGGTTGATTTGGTGGTGTCCTCTCCACCCTTCCACTCAGCCTCCTAATTTCTTCCTGCAGTGCTTCGCTGTTTCTCTGGAGCTGTGCGTATCTCTCTGCTAAATCAACTTCTTACCTTATTTCCTGAGCCCCCTGTGGCGAGCTCGTTGGATTTGATCCACTTTCTGTGCTTCTGGAGCTCCCTATCGCTGGGTCGACACTTTCTAACATTTTCTTTAGATAGCAGAGTGCAACATCCTGCTCTTCATCATTAATAACCTTGTCCATCGATTCTGTAATAAATTTTATTAACGCTCGTCTTGTTGTGACATTTCCACTAGGGATTTTAGCTTCAGCACATACCCCTTTGAGTTGGTCGAGTTGTAGGTTCCAGAGTGTCTGGGACACAGTCTCTGCCAGCTCCTCGAGGTCCATCGTGGTTGCTGTAGCCCTTCCTTATTTTCATCAAGCTGGACACGGCGTTAATAATCCCAGCGGTGCCTCCAATATTTGTTGCACACTTGGACAAATGACACTTCCAGGCGTGCATGAGTTCAGAATCGTTCTCTTTACTTGCTCATTTGCAACTGCAAATACAAAACACAAGCACTTCAGTTCAGCGTAACTGCGCTCTGCAGGCTATCTGTGCAGTAGAACACACAGGACCATTTTACATATAACTACTGAACACGTGTTAACAAAGTACTCATTTACTCAGTATTTTCCCACCAATGTTCATATTACAATATTCTGCACACTCATATGCTCCTCCAACTAGTATTGTTGCGCATTGTTAAGGTTCAAAATTGAGGAGGGAGAGTACAAACCACCCTTGGTCCAGAAGCTCTTGGTCAAACAATGATTTTTAATGAATACACACGTGTGGGAAGAACACTCTGTACGCCGACAGCAAGTGATCTCCGACTTAATCAAAGCATAAACAGATATTTTATAGCAACAGGGTTTGATTTACTGACGCCCCTTCATGCGTCACAGATACGTTTTATACATAGATCAGATCAACACCACAATGACTTTTAACCCAGAAGATCATCTTCTATTTTCATGGCTGGTACTTTCCGTTCTTGTCTTAAAGTGAATTGTTCCTCTTTCTTGCCGAGACATGACTAATCTCTCCTCTAAATAAATCTAACTCATGTGTGTGTGTGTGTGTTGACCCCACATGCTCTTTCTCAATTCACCTGTTGCACTTCTGACCTTTCACCAGACCAGAGGCTCACTGAGACTATATGTATGTCTTCTACTAAATAAATGTTTTAACCAAGAACCTCTACTAAAACCTTAATATAAAATGACCTGATATAAGTGTTTTGTAAGCATGTACGCAGTTTTAACCTTCTATAGCTCCAAGTCACTTGCACAATAGATTGTCCGGACATCGCGCCGAACAAAGCTTCCAACCCCCAATTAATTGACCGAGCTCCAACTCTTTAATAAGCACAGATATGCATTGTGTATAAAATAGTTATAACTGCATCTGAAATACAAAATTAACATCATCATAAACATCTTAAGGCCATCTTAAAGCTATCTGTTACATTGTTAAAGCCTCGTCTTAGCCTGCTGCTCAAAATAACTTCCTGCTTCTGCAAACTCTCTGCAAGCCTGTTTCCTGTCAGCCTGTGACTTTTAGCCTTTCTGAAAGACACACACTGTTCAACCCCTGAATGCAATATCCATGCTGCAGATTATATTTATTATTTAACAATAGCAGTAAAATAATTTCCCTGCTCCACACTCCCTCTCTCGACCTCTGGAACACCAGAGGTCGCAATACATTGTGTCCTCGCTCAGCAAATCAGACAACCTCATGTCATCTAATTGGTCCGGTAATAAACACCAGCTCCCGTTCGAGAACACTCCATGTGTAAGCTTAGGTTTTCTCGGTCCCTCTCTTGTGGTCCATGAAGCCTCGACATCTCCAGGATCCTCGCCCCTCCTGTGGTCGCCGAGATCTTCTGCAAAGGAAACAAAACACCTTTTCCTGCACCTCCCTAACTTATCCTATTTGGGACTCTGTAATCAAAAGCCTGATCCTAATTATCTTCTTAACTTATTGACTTGTATTTATGTATATTCTTCAACGTTACTCATCACTTTAAAACTCTTTAAGCCCTGCTTTTACGTCCGGTTGCTCGCTCTATTTTTCCCTTATCTGATCATCAACATCCTGTGCACAAACTGTCCACCTTTTTAACAAAAAATCATTAGAACCAGCCTATTCTACTAAAAGCTCCAAAAGAAAAACAACCACTTTAATCAATTAAGTTTAAGCATATAAGCAATTACTCCTGTATACATTTCATCATAGCTAAATGCTGCCTAAAAACAACTCCTATGTGTTAACACTAACTTCATTTTAAAACCTCACATTTCCTATATTATAATCTGTTTTTGGTATAGCCTTTTTATTTCATTTTGCTCCTTTTAATATAACAATACCTTCTAATTCTAGTTTATCAGACTTAACCAAAATATATGCTTTCCTTCCTCTTTGGTCCTTCTTTAAGTTCAGTTAAAAGCTAAATGAATTTGAGGCCTTTTGCCTGGAATCAATACTGTCATGTGTGTTTATGGACTCTGTGTCTGTAAGCGCGTGCAATCCTTCAATAACTTCAATAACTCATATCAAAAAATGCAATATGTATAAAAATCATTTCTATTTATAAGCTCTCCCCTTTATCCTAAAAATAAATCTATGTAATATCTGTATGTGTACACCTACATTATAACCACTACTTCTAGAAATCAAAAAAGAAATCAAACCTGTTCTACTCCTTCAACCCTCACTAATTTTCCCTCTAAGATTTATTCACAGCTTTGAAAAACCGGCATTGTATCTTCTAAACAGGATTCAGTTCTTTAATCCTTTAACCTTAACATAAAAATAACAGTTTCAGTTTTACCATACCCAAATGACCAAAAACCCCAAAAGTCCTAAAATGATCCTAAATTATTAAACAATTAAATTAATACACCCTAAACCCCCCTTTATTTTGACACATGAAATGTGTCAAAATACTATACAAAACTAAAAATGCTCAGTTTTCCCCACTCATGTTCCAATCTATATCATAAAAATAAACTTAAAACAGAACAATTATCAGTCATGTGTTTCTTCAATTAATGGTAACATGAGTTATATCAAAATGTTTCCCCTTTAACATTTGGCATTCTCCCAACAATATACTATAATCCCATAATCTAACCCCAGTCAACAAAACAAAACAGAAATTTTCTCTGGTAAAAACAAATTGTTTGTCCACATGTATTCATCCACACCTTCATCCAGTCACACATTCACATCCATTTATTGCTAATAATGGAGCAAGTGATCAGATTCTCCACCCTCAGCAAAATGAGCTCAGTCATTTTTTATTTTCCATAGGAAAATATTTCTTTATGCTTTTGGACTGGATTGACTCGCATAAAATCCTTTTTACAGGGACTATGAATAGTCCCTACAGGTAGCTTTCTCCTCAGCCAATTGTAATCTGGAAAGCCCCCTTATATTTGCTCTTCCCGAGAATTTTCAGCGCCGTTATTCACTGTTGCAGGCCTGCTTAAAACAGAAATGAAAAAAATAGAGCTGATTGTTAGCTCACAAAACACAAAACAAAATCACCTGACAGGTTTTCTTTAAGTGCACTGTTACAAAATAATGGGCCCAATTTTAGACATGTCCATGTTTCCTAAAACTCCCTCTATTAAAAACAAAAAGAACAACAACCCGAACCTAACCGACAGAATCAACCCATCACCACAACAACCTCAACAACCTTAAACACACAAAAGTTTTGCCACCACATAATTTCACCTCCTCAATACACCGAAAGTCTCATTAAAACCACACAATTTGCACACAAAAATCACCCCCTTATGCTCTGTAACATACTTACATTCAGCATAAGACCCCCTTACAACAACATATCACTAAACTATAAATTTCCTACCCAAATCTGCACTTCTCTTGTCTGCCATGCTTCCTCTTCTGAAAGTCACTTCCTCAGTCACACACACACACACACAGGAAGTTCCTTCGTCACCACTCACTCCAACTAATTTGCATACTGAGTCATCTCTCAATGAGTTGCTGTAATGTAACGCGGTTAAAGGACCAGGGCGCCTGACTGCAGCCTCATAGACAATGAGCTATCAGAATAAGATTCGACTATGGAGCCTGAGGGTGTGAATAAAACACAGGAAACGAAAGTAGAGCTCAAATATATATATATATTATGTTTGTTATGAGAAGTGTATAGACAGATGTACAAAAGAAATAAAAACATATGCATATATATCACAAACAAAAATAATGTTGACAATACAAAACAGCTTAGTAGGTTCCAAAAGGAGGTGGGATGAGGTGTAGTCCAGTATGTGATTTAGTTTAGTTCCATGGACCTGTGATAGGTCATGTGTCAACAATTTGTGATTCAGTCCATAGGTTCACAATTCCTACCGCAACGTAGCGGTGGTCGGGTGGCTCGCCATCTCGCGCTGATCAGGGCTGATCGCGGGAGAACAAAAAAAACCCTGACCTAAACAAGGTCAAAAAACAGAAATTATCATTCACAGAAGAAAATGAAACAGCATTCTCCTGCTGTGACAAAATAAATACATAAATCCATAAATAACAAAGTCAAGTAATCAATGCCACGTTTCATACAACAATCAATAAACCATCATCTCTTATAATGAATGTCATTCTAAATACTATTCTAGAAAGACATTCTCATGGGTCCCATCAAAGTATATCAGCGTTAAAGCTAATAAATATTATCCAAAGTTAATCAAATATATTTACAAAACTCATTTAATCACAGGTGTTGCGCAACAGATTCAATAATGTAAATGGAATTTAACTCAATGCAAAATCTCATAGGCCGTTTCGGCATTTCATCAGAAAAGTAACAAAAAACATCCAAAACGGACAAAACTACAAAAATCAAATCACTCATTCAACTCTAGATACGTTAAATCAACATTCGGCCATAATGGAATAAACAAAAACAACAATATTCAATAGATGACACTAGTAATTGCACTTACTGTCGCTAGCCTAGCATTAGCTTACCGGCATTGTAGGATGTGCGATCGCGGCTCCGCATGTACATTAATTGTGACAAAACAAAACAAACAAATAACTCACCGTTGAGTCGAGTGTGAGGTAGTGTAAAGATGAATGAATCGGCCGGGTTATTGCACGCTGTCAACTGGCCTGTAGTGCAAAATTTGTCGTGATCTGACAAGTACGCCAACCACAGGGACAACAGCAGCCAGAGGAGCAGGGACATGCAGCTGATTGACCCGGAACTTATACAGGATTCATTCCCGCCACAATAAAGGGACTGGCGGAAGTGGGGTCAGAAGTCACCGTGGTTACACTTCTAATCTCATGGACGTCCTCGTACATGGACTAGGCTGGCAGCGAATGACTGGTGGGCTGAGGTGTGAAGGCATCGTCTCCTCTTCTTCATCGTCCTGAAGAGCGAAGGAGAAGACAGAACTTAACCCATGCAGGAAGGTCTGAACGCTCTTTAACAGAGGCTTACCAGGCTTGATGTATTGCAGCCGATCAGGAGGATTCCTGGTGCGGGTTGAATGCCTCAAGGGTGGTTCTGCCTCAGGACTGAGAGGCTCTGATTCAGTAGGTGAGTGGTGTGACAAGTTACTTCCGGATGCTTCCGAATCAGAAGACAGACTTTCTTCATCGTGAGAAGTTTCGACAAGATCAACTGGCTCAAAGCCAGCTTCCACGGTTCCGCTAGCAATAACTTGTTCCTCTTCAGCAGGTACAGGTTCCTCTGAGAGGATAGCATTCTCTTCCTCTGTAGCCAATACTACAGGGACATCGGGCTGGTTGATAAGCGGCACAGGTTGCGGAGTATTGGGTAAGTCGATGGTTGTTGTGAAGGTGACAGGTTCAGCAGAGAAGGGAACAGGTAGGTATGAGATTAGTTCCTCTTCGTCATTGTTATCAGCATCATCAGCACGTACAGGAGACACGGGTAAGACAGGCATTTTCCTCTTCTGCTTAGTAAGCAATTCCTTTTCAGGTGGTAAATACCCACAGGGCAGTAGGAGGTCTCGATGTAAAGTTCTCAGGGGCTTGTCTTGGCCTTCGGGTCGAACTGTATACACAGGAAGAGTGCCGGCTTTCTTCACTACAATGTACACAGATGACTCCCATTTATCTGCAAGCTTGTGTTTGCCTCTTAGCCGCACGTTCCTCACAAGAACTCTGTCTCCAACATTCAGCTGTGATGCAGTGACATTTTTATCAAATCTGTTTTTGTTACGTTTCATCACCTTTTCTGAGTTTTCGATGGCCAGCTTGTAACTTTCTTCTAGGTGGGACTTTAGTTTGTCCACATATTGTGTGTGGGATGTTGATCCTTCTTTGGCAAGGGGTAGTCCAAAGGCCAAGTCCACCGGTAAGCGAGGTTGGCGGCCAAACATAAGCTCATATGGTGAAAAACCTGTAACATCGTTTCTTGTGCAATTGTATGCATGCACCAGGGGTTTTACAAAATCTTTCCAATGGGATTTCTGTTGAGCTGTGAGTGTTCCTAGCATGTCCAGTAATGTTCGGTTAAACCGTTCAACAGGATTGCCTCTTGGATGGTATGGAGTGGTTCTTATTTCGTGGATCCCAGCCATTTCACAAAGCTCTCGGATGATTCTGGATTCAAAGTCAGGGCCTTGGTCACTGTGCAAACGTTCTGGGATACCATAATGCACAAGAAAGTTGTCCCATAAACATTTGGCAACAGTCCTGGCTTTCTGGTTTGGTGTTGGCACAGCAATGGCATATTTTGTGAAATGGTCAGTTATGACAAGTATGTCTTTGACTCCACGATCTGGTTCCACAGAGAGAAAATCCATGCACACCAGTTCCATGGGATGAGAGGTTTTGATATTGACCAGAGGTGCGGCTCGTTCAGATGGGGATTTGCGTCTCACACATCTTTCGCACTGTCTTATTTTATTGACCACATCACGTGTCATCTTAGGCCAATAAAACCGGGAACGGACCAAGTCCAGCGTTCTGTCAATTCCCATGTGACCCATTTGATCATGTAGGTGGTTAAGTACAACTGGTCGATATTCCTCAGGTAGCACTAGCTGGTATGCGAAGTCACTTCCCACTTGTCTCTTCCTGACGAGAAGGGTGTTATGGAGCTCCAGTTTATTTACTTCTCGCAGTAATAGAGGTAGATCGGGAAGTTCTTCCCTCAGGAATGGCGGTGGTGACTCGCCTCGTTCAACCTGAGCTATGACATGCCGGATGACAGGGTCAAGGCGTTGTTTGGCTGCAAGGTCAGCTGTTGAGATTTGGGGGAGTACCATGGAGGTGAACTGGATGTCGTCCGTGAAACTGTCAGGCAGACTGTCGACATTGACAGACATGGATAACACCAGAGCAAGATCAGGATCCGTGCTTGAACTGTACATCAGATGACGGTCACAAACTGCTTTGATGGTATGCTGGTCAATAGAGACATAATCTGGTTCATTGAGATGTTGCCATGCAAATCTCCAGATTCGCTCACGTTCTTTCTGTGACAGAGGATCATCAGACAGTTCACCATGAGGTCGGCGAGACAAACCATCAGCATCCGAGTTCTGCTTTCCTGCTCTGTAGATTAATTTGAAGGTGAAAGTGGACAAAGCTGAAAGCCATCTGTAACCGGTAGCGTCAAGTTTTGCTGATGATAAGAGGTATGTTAATGGGTTGCTGTCTGTCACAACTGTAAACTGAGCACCATAAAGGTAGTCGTGGAATTTTTCAGTCACCGCCCACTTCAAAGCAAGAAACTCCAATTTGTGGGCGGGATACTTTGACTCACTCCGGGAAAGACCTCTGCTGGCATATGCTACAGCTCTGTTTTTTCCATCCTGCTCTTGATACAGCACCGCACCAAGACCTGTGGCACTGGCATCAGTGTGGAGTGTGTATGGTTTCTGGGGATCAGCAAATGCCAGAACTGGGGCAGAAGTGAGTTTGTCAATAATGGACTCAAAAGCTTGTTGACACATTTGCGTCCATCGTCCTCCAAATGGCTCTTTGGGGTTGAGGTAATTCTCTGGCTTTACAGTTCGTCTCAGTTTCCTCTGAGAAGGTGGATAACCAGCAGTGAGTTCATGTAACGGCTTGACAATGGCCGAATATCCCTGGACAAAACGTCTGTAGTACCCAGCAAAACCAAGGAAAGATCTTAATTCCTTCAAGTTTTTTGGCACTGGCCAAGAAGTGAGTGTGGAAATCTTGTCCAGATCAGTTTCAACACCAGCCTGGGACACTACATGGCCCAGATACTTCACCGATGTCTGGAAGAACATGCATTTCTCAAGTGAAAGCTTCAAGCCAAAATCTTTGAGTCTGGTGAGAACTTTCATCAGGCGAGCTTCATGTTCCTCAAGAGTTGGTGCAAAGACAATGAGATCGTCAATGAAAACCAAGACTTCTTTTAGATTTAATTCTCCCATGCATTTTTCCATCAGCCGTTGGAAAGTGCTTGGTGCGTTGGTAATCCCTTGTGGCATCCGATTAAATTCCCAAAATCCTACTGGGCAGACAAAGGCAGTCTTTGCCTTATCCTTCTCCTCCATTTCGATTTGGTAGTAACCCGACTTGAGGTCTAGCACCGTGAACCACTTTGATCCTGCAAGTGCGGAGAAGGTGTCTTCCAGTTTAGGCAGAGCATAAGCATCTTTGATTGTTTGCAGATTGAGTTTGCGGTAGTCAATACAAAGACATATACTGCCGTTCTTTTTGCGTGCAACCACAATTGGAGAGGCAAATGGTGAGTCAGATTCTCTGATAACGCCAGAGTCAAGAAGTTCTTGCAGGTGCTTCCTGACAGCATCAAGATCTTGAGGGTGAATTGGTCGTGGTCTTTGCTTGAAAGGAGTTGGATCGGACAATTTGATTTGGTGTTTAACTTTGTTGGTCCTGCCGAAATCCAGATCGTGTTTGGCAAATACTTCAGGAATAGTGTTGAGTTTTTGAACAATGCGTTCTTTCCAGTCTGGAGTTAAGGGGGAATCTCCAAAGTTGTATGGTGGTTGAGATGGAGGTAACGACTCTATAGACTGGTCTGAATACTGGGTGGGTTGCTCTTTGGAAATGACCTCTTGGAAGGCGCTGATTTCTGCAATAATAGCTCGAGCTGGAATGTGGATTTCATGGTCGGACTCATTACTCACTACAACAGGCAGAGAACATGGCCGACGTTTAGGTAAGTCCACAAGGCAGGTTTTTACTAGGAGTCCACCAGGCAGAGAACTGGAGGTGGGTTGTTCCAGAATAACTGCTTTCTCACCTTGGAATAGCCTTGTGACCAGGCATCCCTCAAGGACAGTGGTTTGGCCGGCAGTAATCGTATGCGGTTGGTCTGACTTTAAGATTACAGGAGCATACTGGTCATTTGAATTCTGGATGTGGCGACACTGGAGGATTTTATAAACTGCAATGTAACCGGAACCAGATGGCAGGAATGACTGCTCAGAGAGGGTATCACAGTGTTTGCTGTACGCAACGTCAAGAGTGTTGGTACCAACAAGTATCATTGGGGGTGATTGCTGGACGTCAGGCACGACAAGCGCAAGTGTATCAACATTAATGGATGAACCAAGAAAATTAGCTGGGAACGTCATGTTAATCTCAATGTATCCCAGGTAAGGTACGGCTTGTCCATTTGCTCCTTCTACTTCCAACAGATCATCCAGTGGTTTGATTGGATGGTCTGAAAGGTAAGTATTATAGAAGGAAAAAGGAATCGTAGTAACCTGAGAGCCAGAATCAAGAAGACAGTTGAAATGGTTGCCTTTGATTTGAATTTGGCCTGTGCTTTTGGTCCCCACAAGCCCTTTTGGCAACAATGGAAATTTGTTGTGGTTTCTGGGACTGTTCGTGCACGCAGCTCCTGTGTGTCCCACCACAGAAACTCCTTCTAGTTTAAAGATGAAGTATTTCTAGCGTCCCACTCTTGCTGTTTTTTTCTTAATTGGCTCTTTTTCTGTTCAACAAGACTGGAGTTTGCTCTGTTGTTGCAGGTGGAAGAAACATGGCCATCTTCTCCACAGTTAAAACAGTACCATGGCTTGGGTTTGGTATTTGACTGAGGTGAAGAATGACTGGATTTGGTTTGTCGTGGCTTAAACTTTGACTCGGTTGGACTTTTTTGGGACAAAAGTTGGGACATTTGCTGTTGGAGGGTTTGGAGTTGTTTTTTCATTTCTTTTAGCTCTTCATTGGCTGTAGAGTGCCCACAAGAACAAGTACTTTGGGATTGGATGTTAGCTTTTTGTTTTGATGAACCGATGTATTTCTTCATAAGTGACTCCTTAGCAATTTGTCTGTCTTCTTCTGTCCGTAACGACAACAACAAGTCAGAGAAAGGTGGTGGGTTGTCCTTTTGCTGTTCTAATTGTAGTTTGGTTAGTATAGTGTTATCCCAACACCCACGACAAAACTGCTTCAGCAGATGCTTATTCATGTCAGCAGCTGCAAGTCCTCCTTGCTTTACAACAGTGCTGAGGGTTAGCTGCAATCTTTGGAGGTAAGCGGATGGTCGTTCACCTGGATTTTGAAGAATATTTAAGTATTGAGCATACAATTCTTCACCAGCTTGAACTGTTCCAAAAGCGGAGTCAAGTACACTTAGTATGACTGAAGGCAATGTGTTGGGACTTAGACCTTTAACCAAATCAGCAGCAGGTGACAACAGGCTCTCTATAATACGCCTGGCGACGTATAGAGCTGACACACTGGGGTCGGCAAGCAATAGATCAATTTGGGAACGCCATGATTCAAAATCTGCTTCACTACTTGGCTTAGGAATCCTTCCTGAAAAAGCACGGAGACGTAGTGAAGTTGTGGTGCTTATGTCTGGGTTTCGGACCACATGCTCAACAACAACCCTTTGTATTTGTG
This sequence comes from Aulonocara sp. 'chitande type north' Nkhata Bay, assembly GCF_057382095.1. Classification (NCBI taxonomy): domain Eukaryota; kingdom Metazoa; phylum Chordata; class Actinopteri; order Cichliformes; family Cichlidae; genus Aulonocara; species Aulonocara sp. 'chitande type north' Nkhata Bay. The sequence continues at coordinate 28,413,462 of NC_141356.1, forward strand.
GTGGGTTGAGATCAGGGGCTGTGAGTGATACTCTTGGAGTTGGTCCAGTCTGGCTTTGACGAGGTCGTGCCCCCTGCTGGTCAGTGGAAACCTGTCTGGCAGGAGGTGAAGACAATTGCTGCTGCTCCAGTTCCCTTTCTTCTTCCTCTACACCAATGTCCTCATCTACTCCATTTTCCTCATCATATTCAACTTTTCCATCATCACCTGCTCCTGCTTCATGCAAATGTTGACCAATCTGCCTCATTACTGTCTTCAAGACATCTTCAAACCGGTGCCCGCTGCGATCAGCAATATGCTTGAGCTCTTTGAGGTAATTGGGAGGGGGACTGCTGCTGTCCTCCGTGGCGGCGTACTCACAGGCCAAAGCTGTGACGCGGAAAACAAGGTCGGCAACACTTTTAGAACAGTGGGTGTATGGCAGAAACGGCTCTAGAGTTGTAAAAGCAGTGGTATCTACAAACTCAGCGATCAGGTTTTTGAAGAAAGTACTTGCGGGATCATTTACGTAAAAATGACGGCTAAGATTCCCATAAGTACGCAAGTAGTCAAGAATTTCATTATCGGATTTTGTGTTAGACACACCGGAGATCATCACAGACTGTGATATATTTATGCCAGAAAGTGCAACTGAATCCATTTTTGATTTTATGTTCAGCAAAAGCGAAGTAAATAAGTAAAGAAAATTGTACGTAAGACCCCAAAATATTCACACACAAAGGCTCCTGGCTGGCTCGCCACTTGTAACGCGGTTAAAGGACCAGGGCGCCTGACTGCAGCCTCATAGACAATGAGCTATCAGAATAAGATTCGACTATGGAGCCTGAGGGTGTGAATAAAACACAGGAAACGAAAGTAGAGCTCAAATATATATATATTATGTTTGTTATGAGAAGTGTATAGACAGATGTACAAAAGAAATAAAAACATATGCATATATATCACAAACAAAAATAATGTTGACAATACAAAACAGCTTAGTAGGTTCCAAAAGGAGGTGGGATGAGGTGTAGTCCAGTATGTGATTTAGTTTAGTTCCATGGACCTGTGATAGGTCATGTGTCAACAATTTGTGATTCAGTCCATAGGTTCACAATTCCTACCGCAACGTAGCGGTGGTCGGGTGGCTCGCCATCTCGCGCTGATCAGGGCTGATCGCGGGAGAACAAAAAAAACCCTGACCTAAACAAGGTCAAAAAACAGAAATTATCATTCACAGAAGAAAATGAAACAGCATTCTCCTGCTGTGACAAAATAAATACATAAATCCATAAATAACAAAGTCAAGTAATCAATGCCACGTTTCATACAACAATCAATAAACCATCATCTCTTATAATGAATGTCATTCTAAATACTATTCTAGAAAGACATTCTCATGGGTCCCATCAAAGTATATCAGCGTTAAAGCTAATAAATATTATCCAAAGTTAATCAAATATATTTACAAAACTCATTTAATCACAGGTGTTGCGCAACAGATTCAATAATGTAAATGGAATTTAACTCAATGCAAAATCTCATAGGCCGTTTCGGCATTTCATCAGAAAAGTAACAAAAAACATCCAAAACGGACAAAACTACAAAAATCAAATCACTCATTCAACTCTAGATACGTTAAATCAACATTCGGCCATAATGGAATAAACAAAAACAACAATATTCAATAGATGACACTAGTAATTGCACTTACTGTCGCTAGCCTAGCATTAGCTTACCGGCATTGTAGGATGTGCGATCGCGGCTCCGCATGTACATTAATTGTGACAAAACAAAACAAACAAATAACTCACCGTTGAGTCGAGTGTGAGGTAGTGTAAAGATGAATGAATCGGCCGGGTTATTGCACGCTGTCAACTGGCCTGTAGTGCAAAATTTGTCGTGATCTGACAAGTACGCCAACCACAGGGACAACAGCAGCCAGAGGAGCAGGGACATGCAGCTGATTGACCCGGAACTTATACAGGATTCATTCCCGCCACAATAAAGGGACTGGCGGAAGTGGGGTCAGAAGTTACCGTGGTTACACTAACAACAGAAACATATGTTTAAACATTACCAACTCATTAAATCATTTTATTTCTTTCTACAGTGATCACTAGTGTTGATCACTCAGTACGAGAGCACTCCTAAGTCACTCTTTTAAAACTACTTTAAACACTTTTTTGTTTTCATAACTCACTCCCTTTGTCATATGACTTCTTCTATTCCTCAATTACAAACTCAAATGTATTTTATTAAACATTCACACCATTGTATCATTCATACAAAATAGCAAGCTGTTCTACATTGCATATGTTTGTGTTCTTGGCCAGGTTTAATCAGTGTCTATACAAATAATCATCATGAGCTTGTCTTGTCTTTATAAGGTTAATGCATTTTCTGTTTGTGTATGTGAATTTGCATATGTTGCTTTTGCAGTGTGTCAGACTCCTGCACAATTTTGCCTTTAAACAGTCAATTTACTCCTTCCCAAATTTACTAACCCAAATTCTAAGTTCCCACCTTAAATAGCAGCATTCCTTGTCCTCAGCCAGAAGGTAGGGCTCCACTTGCCACTCTCCCCCTCTGCCTCAGCCCAGCGGCTTTACCCTTGAGGTCCCGTCTTCTTCACTTCATCTCACCAGTGAGTCTGAGCTCACAGGGACTGAGTGAGGCCGAGTAATCGTGACTGTGCCTGCCTTAGGTTGTCCCAGGGTTTCGAGGTGGGATCTTACCCGTCATGGGCTATCCAGCCTTCCATACTCGCCTGATACGGGGCCCAAGTGGGCAGGGGAGGGAACACACTGGCTCTGGAAATTAAAGGAGTGTAAGCTGCTTCCTTCATTGCATCTTATATTAAACTATCTCACTTCTGATTCCTTCCTAGAATAATTTCACATATGGCACTTTGTGTATGTGTGTTTTCTATTCATTAATGTAATTGTCAGTTATTTTCTCTCTTCATTTTACCTTCTTTTGTTTGTTTGTGACGTTCTACTTTAGTTCTACTAAACCTTGATGTAAAAACAATACTCCCTTATTTCACGCACACACTCTGCATTTTGCCTACGCACACACTTCTCTCTCAGACTTCCTCTGTTCACACACCGCCTTGCACTCACTCTACTATCAACTTTCATAGTGTCATTATTATTTAGTATTTTATACACATCACACAGAATCATTCAAATCGAGTACTCACAGCATTCACATCACAACCTTCAACTTTCACTTTCAATCCTGCAAGACGCAGAGATGGACATCTCCTTCACCTAACATAAAACTAAATTACCATATCAACATACAATTACTGAAATTCAAACTCAAATACACCGTCTGTTTTAATAAAGTAAAAGAGTAAACGGGTGTACCAAGTGTATGTACTTATGCGTTCTTGAACTGAAAGAAAAAGAAACTCAAACTCTTATAACATCACTCATGCCTCTCTCAAATTAAAAACACTTTCAAACTTTAAAACATCCTACTTTACATCACCAAAGAAATACCTCTCACCTTTATTCATCATTCAAAACCTTCTAGTCACCGCATTCACACACTTAAACTGTGACCAGAGTTGAGGAATATAACTCAAAACACACTTTCCTAAGAGTATTTTAGACATGCTTGTCATAATCAGAAAGAGCAAGTAAAAACAAAAAACAATTGAAACCCCTATTAATTCTCACAGCACACACAAGAAATTGAAAAATAAAACACACCAGCAACTATTGCTGGAGAGAAGTAGTATGTTAGTTTTAAGTATATACAGTGCACGCAATATATTCATATATCTACATCCAAACTCAGTCACTTACTATACATCCCCTACGGCAACTCAAAACTTTATTTATAGTCCTCTAATAAACAAAAATGGCATCTTAAACACACACTCAACAATGTTTGCAGCAGTATTTGTAAAACCAACTGTGGTTTAAACAGTTCACTGCTTACTCATTTGCATTTTCACTCACACACACACCGTCTAAAAATAGCTCCAGCATTGCCTCAGACTCCTTTCACACAGAGATCTCTTATTTTATATTACAAAGACATCTTATATTTACAACCACTGTCAGATCTGTCAGCTTTAGCGCCTACACAATTTCGACAAATTTAAAATAACCGCCCAGCGGATAAACTCCCTGAGTTTTTTGCGACCAATTCACCAGTATCAGACTTTAACTGTTTCTGGCCTCATCTCTAAAATCCCTAACTCAATTTAAAAGCGTCAACCAACCCAAACTTTGCCTGAAGCTCTATTTTTTGGCGTTTCCCAGCCAAGGCTTACCCCGAAGTATTAGGTTAAAGTTACACGCCCGAAGTCCAACTTCTCCTGTCCAAAAAAGCGCAGATACCGTTCCAAACGGTAAGGAGACTCTAACTCCTAGCTATTTTGGAGGTTCCCAAGTTCTCCCCGGTTGCCAACCGTACTAACCCTATTCGCCGATAGGTCAGGGCCAAGCGTCCTTGGCCGGGAGGGAGCATTACCTCCGAGAACTGCGCTTCCTAGCAGACTTTAACTGCCGTTCTAGAACAATTTATAATACTTTGAAACAACAATCAACACCCCAACACAAGTGTATGACTGAGGCAGATCGACCCTGATGGACAATGGGGACTCTAACCCACAAAATGACCAACCAAGGTCTGACCTAATGACCAACCGGGACTTTAACCCACAAAATGACCAAATTTCCTACCAAACTACTTGAGACTCTAACTCAATTTCTTTGGGACTTCAACCCAGTATTTAACTACTTGAGACTCTAACTCAATTTCTTTGGGACTTCAACCCAGTATTTAAACTTTTCCTGGCAGACTCTAACTGCTCTCGCAGACTTTAACTGCTTTCATTTCTTCTTAGCAGAACTCTAACTGCTTCAACTCATGAGATTTTTCATCAAAATCAAAACAGACATCCACCAGTAACTTCAGTGAGTAGACTTAAATTTTATCATATCCAATTTGGCACACTTTGGAAATAATTCAACAGGTAGTGCCTTACCTTTTGGATAAGCAAGCTTATGCCCACTCACTTCAACCACTGGAATTCATGTCTGCCCGTCAGACCACCTAAGACCAAATTTCTCCATCTACACCTCCAATTCTCCCTCCTCAACCACCGGACGAAGCCCCCAAATGTTAAGGTTCAAAATTGAGGAGGGAGAGTACAAACCACCCTTGGTCCAGAAGCTCTTGGTCAAACAATGATTTTTAATGAATACACATGTAACCTGGACGTGTGTCCCTCTATCTATAAAGAGATGATCTATACTGCTCGCCCAAGTGCAATGTCTACAATATCCGAATCTAGGTTTGGGAAGGAGATTGGCGGTAGCAACTCTGTAAGAGCAATGAGACTTCCAACCCACATAACACGCACGACCACAGGTTTATGAAACAAAGTTTGCTTTATATATTTCCTTTTGGATCAGTTCCCTTTGCTCATCCTCAATGTAGGGATACCTTCAAATGCAGTAACCATCTCAAATGCATCACAAAAATAATTGAAACAATCAAAATAGATGTAAGACAAGAAACACAATATTTCAACACCCCAAAGAAAAGGAAAAAGAAAAGAAAATAGCATGTGAGTGTCCAGTTCCTTATGGTGTCAGTTTATTCAGTTACCCACTGTCCTGGGTTAAGAACTGAAAACGACCTGAATCTCAGGCGGAGAAAAAGTAGCAAAAGAAAATGATAAGGTATCTCTCAGGTGGGCTTCCTTTTGTTTTTTTCCCTACCGCCCTCCTGGTACGGCAGGCATCAACGTGTAGCGTCCTGACACAGAGAAGGCCTCCACAGCAGCAACAGTGTCTTAGACCCACGATACCAGCTCCTCACTTGGCACCCATGGAACTGTACCTCAAAAAAAAAAAAAAAACAGTCAGAATAGTTCAAAAAGTTCAAAGAAATACTCCGACTCCTTTCAGGTAGGTACCCGTCTGTGGTTCACCGCTAACGACAGCTCTCTCACAAATGTTAATTAAACCTCTTTCCTCTCTTTCAACTGGAAAAAACCGTGCTCCGCGGCAGCATGGAGTTTTTCCTTGCCGTCCTTTTTCCTCTACACCACACCTTCACGTGCACGGAGCCGCAGATGGTGCCTTCAGGGCAAGCCCGGAAATTAAACTATCAGACAAGGACTACGATGCATTCAAAGAACCCTGTACTTCTGATTGCTGTAAATCTTACCAGGGTTACATTCTCCCCCTCTAGACTGCATGAGTCCCAGCATGCATACCTGCCCCTACCGGTACAGACACATGTGAAATAGCAGCCCCTAAAGCCTGAAAGAATGAACTAATGGCCAAGGTTAAAGGCTCCCCCAGCTCATCGTAGGTGAGTTTCCGAGGCGGACGTCTCTCCCTAGTAGAACACTTGCGTTCTCGGACTCTTGACTCTCAGATACTACATTGTCAGTGTCTGCAACTACAGGGTCTGTGGTGATGAGATCTGTGTTCTCTTCATCAGGTGAGATTTGTGTCACATCAGGTTCAGGAATATCAATGACAATATGGTCCGGAGTCCTACAGTGTGAAGTAGGATGTGTAACTGAACCACTATTCTCAGAGCTAACATAAGGAGTTCCTGGTTGAAGCTCGTGAGTAGGTCTTTCAGGTAAGTGTGCGGAACTTTGGGGCACAAAAGAAGGGGTGTCTGGGTTTAATACCCTGGAAACTGGCTGAGGCTCATTGAAGCCTCCTTCCCTCTGCAGGAAAGGACCCTTCGTGATGATTTCTGGCATCCATGTATTAGGATACAGTTCATCTTCATCACTGTACGACTCGTCCTCCTGACAATCAGTGTCCCCTTGCACGCCTTTTGTTGTTTTGCCCCTCAGTCTCATTTTCCTCGATGCGTCAGTGGAAGAACTTTGCTCTCTGATCTCAGTTACAGGTAGGAACCCGCACGGCAAAAGAAGGTCTCTATGCAACGTACGGTGTGGCCCCTCCCCTGTCTCAGGTTTGACTACATAAACAGGACTGTCGCTAATCCGTCTGACAACAACATGGATTTTCTGTTCCCACTGATCTGCCAGTTTGTGTTTCCCCCTGATATTCACGTTTCTCACTAAGACCCTATCCCCTTCTAAGAGTTCAGCTGCCCTGACCTCCCTGTCAAACCTAGCCTTGTTCTTCTCTCCCATCTTCTTGGCATTTTTAGCAGCTAATGAGTAGCTCTCCTGTAGGCGTTGACGAAGGCCCTTGACATACTCTGAGTGGGTCTTGTGACTTGCCATATCAGGTTGGATTCCCAGGACAAGATCAATCGGCAGTCTGGGCTGCCTACCAAACATTAGTTCGTAAGGCGAATAGCCTGTTGTACTGTTTCTCGTGCAATTGTATGCGTGGACCAGAGGTTTGACAAAATCTCTCCAATGATATTTGTCTCTTTCTTCCAGGGTCCCTAGCATACCAAGGAGGGTCCGGTTAAATCGTTCCACTGGGTTTCCCCGGGGATGGTACGGGGTGGTACGAACTTTGTCTGCTCCAATCAGTGTGCAGAGTTCTCTGATCGTCTTAGACTCAAAGTCCCTGCCCTGGTCGCTGAGCAGACGACTGGGGAACCCGTAGTGAACAATAAAGTTCTCCCATAAAGCCTTCGCAACAGTTCTGGCTTTCTGATCCCTAGTCGGCACCGCCACAGCAAATTTTGTAAAGTGGTCGGTGATGACTAAAATGTTTCTCGTGTCTCTATCATCCGGCTCAAGGGATAGATAATCCATACAAAGAAGTTCAAGTGGATAAGTAGCAGAAATGTTTTCCAAAGGCGCGGCCCTCTGAGGCACAGCCTTCCGCCTGAAACAGCGTTCGCACTTTTTGCACTTCTCCTCGATGTCTCTGGCCATTCTCGGCCAGTAGAACCTGGCACGAGCAAGCTGAAGTGCACGCTCAGAACTGAGATGGCCAACATCATCATGCACTCCTTGCAGTGCCCTCTCTCTGAACTGTTCGGGTAAGACCAACTGATACACCAGTTCGCCTCGCTCAGACCACTTCCTGTACAGGACACCATCCCTGAGTTCAAGTTTTTTCCACTCCCTAAAAAGAAGTTTGACATCGGGATGTTCAAGGTTTGTCTCTCTGAAACTGGGTTTTACAGCTCTCCTCACAAAGGTGATGACACGTGAGAGAGACGGATCATTATTTTGAGCATTACACCAGTCAGAGTTAGCCATGGATGGTAAAGTGCCCTCATCGAAAACATCAGGCACTACAGAAGGGTCGACAACAAGAGACTCCGCAATGACAGGCTGCTCTGAATGAGGGTGACGTTCATCTTTAACCATCACAAGATGACGTTGACATAATGCAGAGAACACCTCATGATCCATGTCATCTCCTGCTTCCATGAACCGTTTTTTCATGTCCTCTATTCTCTCTCTTTCTTTAGTGAAAGCTTCATCCTCAAGAGGCGGACCTTGAGGCCGCCGGGATAACCCATCTGCATCGCGGTTGGCCTGCCCTGCTCTGTACTTGATGGTAAACTGGTAAGTAGAAAGAGCGGCTAACCAGCGATGACCAGCAGCATCTAACTTCGCAGATGTCAAGACGTATGTGAGGGGGTTGTTGTCGGTAAGCACAGTGAAACTTGACCCATAAAGGAAATCACTGAACTTTTCACAAACGGCCCACTTTAAGGCCAAGAATTCGAGTTTGTGCGTAGGGTAGTTTCTCTCGCTCTTGGAAAGACCTCGACTGGCATACGCAACAACTCTGAGCTTCCCCTCCTGCTCTTGATAGAGCGCTGCCCCCAATCCATCGCGACAAGCGTCAGTATGTACAACATATGGTAGTTGTGGATTCGCAAAAGCAAGGATGGGCGCAGACGTCAGTTTCTTGATCAGGGTTCTGAATGCACTCTCACACTCCGAAGTCCACTCCTCACCGAGCGGTGCATTAGGGCTCACAAGAGTCGTGAAGCGTTCCCTCTTGTACACTTTGCCCCTTTTCTTTGGTGGATAGTAGCCTGCTGTCAGGCTATTAAGAGGTTTGGCTATCTGGGAATATCCTTCGACAAACCGCCGATAATACCCAGCGAAGCCTAAGAAACATTTAAGCTCTTTCCTATTTGAAGGACGAGGCCAGTCTCTCAAGGCGGATATCTTGTCAGGGTCAGTATGAACTCCTCGTGCATCCACGACATGACCAAGATACTTTACTGACGTCTTAAAGAAGTGACATTTCTCCGGAGAAAGCTTTAGACCGAAATCTTTAAGACGGTTCAGCACCTTCATGAGTCGTGCTTCATGTTCTTCCAATGTGTCTGAAAAGACAATCAAGTCGTCCAGAAACACCAATACCTCATTGAGATGCAAGTTACCGACACACCTTTCCATAAGGCGCTGAAAAGTGCTTGGTGCGTTCGTGACACCCTGAGGCATGCGATTGAATTCAAAGAAGCCGAGGGGACACGTGAAAGCGGTTTTAGGCTTGTCTTCTTCGGCCATCTCAACCTGGTAATAACCAGATTTAAGGTCCATGACGGAGAACCATTTAGCACCGCTAAGGGCAGCAAAGGTCTCCTCAATGTTCGGAAGAGCGTATGCATCTCTGATGGTTCGAGCATTTAGCTTCCTGTAGTCGATGCATAACCTGATAGAACCATTCTTCTTCCGGACCAAGACCACTGGGGATGCAAAAGGGCTCTGTGACTCTTTAATGATTCCTGCATCAAGCAGTTCTTTAAGATGCTCCTTGACTGCCTCCCTGTCACTGGGATGAATAGGCCTTGGCCTCTCCTTAAAAGGAGTCTCGTCATGTAGCCTGATGTGATGTTTCACTGCAGTGGTGTGACCATATGACAGGTCATCCACAGCAAAGACTTCTGGAATAGATCTAAGCTTGGTGGTGATACGATCTTTCCATTGTTCAGATATTGGTGAATCATCAAGATTGAACTCGAGGTTGTCACTGTCAGGCTTATTGTGATGAGAGTCACCTTTCACTGGTCCAAGTGATGTGACCTGCTGAGCTGCACATATTTGAGCAATGATGCATTTTGGCTGCAGCGTAACATCATGGTCACTAAGATTGCGCAGGACGACCGGGACCTTGCAGCTAGACTTAAATGGAATGTCCATCAGAGCAGCTTCAAGGAACACGCCACCTGGCAACCTGTGATGTTCATTGGGTTCAAGCACAAATGTGGTCTGACTGTTCCTTTTCAACCTGACATCACCTGTGATGCAGCACTTTTGTTTTGCAGGGATGGTGATGGGGTTTCCACCATGTAACCTGACAGGATGAGCATGGTTGTTGAGGTCATGGATCTGGGCAATATGCTGGAAGATCACTGCAAAATCTCTAGAGAAGAGTTTGCAAACAACCTCTGGACCATCCTGTTCAAGTACTTGTTCATAAAGTCGTAATAACACATTGGTACCAATCAACAGGGGGGTCCTGCTGTTGAACTGACACTCTGGCACCACAAGTACTAACACGACTAGCTCCTCTTTCCTGCCAGGAACAGACAGCGGGAAAGTGACACGCGCTTCTATGTAACCAAGATAGGGGACCTGCTGTCCACCTGCTCCTTCGATTTCAAGAAGGGCATGAATTGGATGTATAGGTAAGTGAGACAGATGGTTCTTATGGAAACACTCGGACACTGTTGTAACTTGTGAGCCGGTGTCCATTATGGACTCACACTGCACACCCTCAAGAAAGACAGAAGCCGCACAACGAGGACCTACAAGCCCTGCAGGTATAGATCGCTCTGTGCAACGGTAGGTTTCAGTCATTGTGTGGGTTATGACTTTCTTCTGTGTTCCAGCACCATCAACTGATCTGTTGGGACAGGGGTTATCATCAACTGCAGCTCCTGGACGTCCCACTACAGGAGCTGCTACTAGTTTAAAGTGAATGGGGAAGCAGCCTGCTGAGCTAAAAACTTATCCTGCCTCTCCCGGAGTTCTGCATTTTTCTTGCGAACCAGTGCGGGGTTGGGTTCATTCGAGCAATGAGCAGCAATGTGGTTGTCTTCCCCACACTTAAAACAAAACCACGGCCTCGGCATTCCAGGCACCTTAAGGCCCCTCTTCATGTTACTACTACTGATTGCAAAGCAGTCGGTCTTTTCAGTACTCTCTCTCTGATTTTGTGCTAGTTTTTCAACTTGCTTTGTCAGTTCAGCTATCTTGTTCTCAATATCAGAGGTTTCATCTCGCTTTGCTTTTACCACTAGGGGAGGATTACTATCATGAGTGAGGCTCGGTGGCTTTTTGTTTAGCTTTTCCAACTGTTTAGTTAGCTCATTTACTTTCTTTTCAAGCTTTGATGTCTCATTCGGCTTTGAGTTAGGCAGTGGGACAGGCTCACAGTCATAAGAGGGCATATCAAAAACATGGTGGGCATACATGTTAGCTTTCGAAGCACCTAAATGCTTTTTCATCCTATCTAGCTTTGTGGAACGGCGGTCTTCCTCAGTCCTCAGCATGAGGAGGAATTCAGGAAATGTTGGTGGATTTCCCTTTTTGCACTCTAACTGTAAGCCGATGATGATGCTCTGATCCCAACAGCCCCTACAAAACTGTCTGAGCAAATGATCATTGGAATTTCCAGCTGAGGCTCCCCCTCTAGAAATTGCTCTTGTGAGGAGGCTATGGAGCCTGTTCAAGTATGTTGATGGCTTCTCTCCACTATCTTGGTTAGAGCCGAGAAATGCCGCAAACAACTCCTCTCCATCCTCCACAACACCAAAAGCAGAGTCAAGTTGAGTGATGTAGACACTTGGTGGTGAAGAGATGCCAAGAGGCTTCACAACATCAGCTGCTGGACTCAGCAAGCTCTCAAGAATCCTTCTCACCTTGTGAGCATCATTCAAGGAAGGATCGTTAAGGAGAAGATCAACTTGGGTGTGCCATGTTTCGTAGTCCACCTCACCGTTTGGCCTTGGCATCCGCCCAGAGAAGGTGCGCAACCTTATTTGTGGGGATGGTGAAGTGGTGGACTCACTTCGGATGACATGCTCCACAATCACTCTCTGGATCTGGGGGGGGGGTTAAAAACATCCTCACTGATGTGGACTGGGCTTGTTGGTAAACTAGCAGATGCACTATAAACATGTGTGGGCTCTGCAGGCTCATTTGGATCATTATTAGGTGTGTTAGCATTTTGAGCTGCATAGGGCTGTGTAGCATTACTGTGTACGTCATGTGATGTGCCCTGGTTCCCATGCAGTTCCTCCTGAAGCACATTCAAGAAACCTTTCCTGCCACTGCCTGCGACAGACTTTAGTTCGTCCAGGTATCTGCAAGCTATCTCCCTCCCCACCACTTCCTGACAAACATCTCTAATGGTCCTCGCAAACCACATCACAGCTGGGTCCTTTGGACTTGGTACGGTACCCAAAGTAATGGGGTCGATTCTAGAGATAGACCTGTCAGATGCATACTGGACCAGGGCTCTACCCTCTGGTTGTCCTGATTCGTCAGGGATCCTCACTAATTTAGAAATATCTCCATTAACTTTGAACACAGCAGTTATTTCCTCATCTGTGTATTCTGGTCCTATACCTGTTACATACAGGGAGTTTTGACCATTAACCTCAAAACGATTGCAAATATCCATACCTGACTCAGTGGAACAAATCTCAAAAATCTCAAACGTGCGTAGTGTGGGGTGGAAGATCAGAAAGCTACTATTAACCAATCTCCTGGCTGGCTCGCCACTTTTTATGTAACCTGGACGTGTGTCCCTCTATCTATAAAGAGATGATCTATACTGCTCGCCCAAGTGCAATGTCTACAATATCCGAATCTAGGTTTGGGAAGGAGATTGGCGGTAGCAACTCTGTAAGAGCAATGAGACTTCCAACCCACATAACACGCACGACCACAGGTTTATGAAACAAAGTTTGCTTTATATATTTCCTTTTGGATCAGTTCCCTTTGCTCATCCTCAATGTAGGGATACCTTCAAATGCAGTAACCATCTCAAATGCATCACAAAAATAATTGAAACAATCAAAATAGATGTAAGACAAGAAACACAATATTTCAACACCCCAAAGAAAAGGAAAAAGAAAAGAAAATAGCATGTGAGTGTCCAGTTCCTTATGGTGTCAGTTTATTCAGTTACCCACTGTCCTGGGTTAAGAACTGAAAACGACCTGAATCTCAGGCGGAGAAAAAGTAGCAAAAGAAAATGATAAGGTATCTCTCAGGTGGGCTTCCTTTTGTTTTTTTCCCTACCGCCCTCCTGGTACGGCAGGCATCAACGTGTAGCGTCCTGACACAGAGAAGGCCTCCACAGCAGCAACAGTGTCTTAGACCCACGATACCAGCTCCTCACTTGGCACCCATGGAACTGTACCTCAAAAAAAAAAAAACAGTCAGAATAGTTCAAAAAGTTCAAAGAAATACTCCGACTCCTTTCAGGTAGGTACCCGTCTGTGGTTCACCGCTAACGACAGCTCTCTCACAAATGTTAATTAAACCTCTTTCCTCTCTTTCAACTGGAAAAAACCGTGCTCCGCGGCAGCATGGAGTTTTTCCTTGCCGTCCTTTTTCCTCTACACCACACCTTCACGTGCACGGAGCCGCAGATGGTGCCTTCAGGGCAAGCCCGGAAATTAAACTATCAGACAAGGACTACGATGCATTCAAAGAACCCTGTACTTCTGATTGCTGTAAATCTTACCAGGGTTACACACACGTGTGGGAAGAACACTCTGTACGCCGACAGCAAGTGATCTCCGACTTAATCAAAGCATAAACAGATATTTTATAGCAACAGGGTTTGATTTACTGACGCCCCTTCATCCATCACAGATACATTTTATACATAGATCAGATCAACACCACAATGACTTTTAACCCAGAAGATCATCTTCTATTTTCATGGCTGGTACTTTCCGTTCTTGTCTTAAAGTGAATTGTTCCTCTTTCTTGCCGAGACATGACTAATCTCTCCTCTAAATAAATCTAACTCATGTGTGTGTGTGTGTGTTGACCCCACATGCTCTTTCTCAATTCACCTGTTGCACTTCTGACCTTTCACCAGACCAGAGGCTCACTGAGACTATATGTATGTCTTCTACTAAATAAATGTTTTAACCAAGAACCTCTACTAAAACCTTAATATAAAATGACCTGATATAAGTGTTTTGTAAGCATGTACGCAGTTTTAACCTTCTATAGCTCCAAGTCACTTGCACAATAGATTGTCCGGACATCGCGCCGAACAAAGCTTCCAACCCCCAATTAATTGACCGAGCTCCAACTCTTTAATAAGCACAGATATGCATTGTGTATAAAATAGTTATAACTGCATCTGAAATACAAAATTAACATCATCATAAACATCTTAAGGCCATCTTAAAGCTATCTGTTACATTGTTAAAGCCTCGTCTTAGCCTGCTGCTCAAAATAACTTCCTGCTTCTGCAAACTCTCTGCAAGCCTGTTTCCTGTCAGCCTGTGACTTTTAGCCTTTCTGAAAGACACACACTGTTCAACCCCTGAATGCAATATCCATGCTGCAGATTATATTTATTATTTAACAATAGCAGTAAAATAATTTCCCTGCTCCACAGCACGGAGACTACCCTCTCGATCCCCTCATTACATCATTTGCGATGTGACATCCCGTTTAACACCAGTTCAGGTACATCATGTAAATCACAAACTCCGACATTAGCGTTGTGTTCCATTAATGACAGTACCTTACTCTAATACATTTCTCATACGTCAACATCATTCCGTTTATCAACACATAACTTGTGCTCACCTGCAAATACAAAACACAAGCACTTCAGTTCAGCGTAGCTGCGCTCTGCAGGCTATCTGTGCAGTAGAACACACAGGACCCCAAGGCTGCCCGATTCAGTGCCTGCGTGAGCCCAAAGCTGCCCGATTCAGTGCCTGCGTGGGCACCACCCGTGGGAATCATCATTGATCAGAGTATCCTAGCTATATTGCCAGTTATCACAGTATGTGTCAGAAATAGTAATACAGAACTGAACGCATAACATAACAATGATAAGAATGCATGAGATTATGGAGGGGGGGCAATATCTATTACAATACTTCCATCTGTGCCCACCCATTACATGAGTCCCACACAAGCAACGGGCAAAAACTGTAAATGAGGCTGTAACCGATTCCCCCTCTCTTCTTTCATTATTCTTTCAGTATCCAAAAGTCTCAACTAGCAATTTAATAACCTGCACAGTTCTTCAGTTTGACTGTTAAAAGTTTTTGTTTTTTTAGAATATGGGACTGCTTTTAGGTTATAGAGGATGAAACCCCGTCTTTTCTCAGTGTAAAATAAAAAGGCTCTGTTTAATATCTGTTTGGTGCTATTGAGTGTAAATTAAAAACAACAACAAAAAGGCTTTAACATTAATTTTTTCTAAGCAACTTGGTACATTCTAGTGTTTCTCAAGTTTATGTGAAAAGCTGAAAAAAGACAAGCAGCCAACTCTGAGGTTGGGAAATCAAACTAAGCCAAGGTGCCAAAAACTGCAGTTTCTAACACAACTACTAGAGTCTGGTTTGAAAATCAAGTTCATCCCCACTCCACTCCCATTATCGTAGCAGAAATTACATAACCTACCCATTAAAAAAAACAAGCAAAAAACCCAAACAAAAACAAAGCAAACCCCCCCCCCCACCGCAACACAAAATATATTTACATCCTGGAACAAAAAACCTCCTCTGCCTGTATTAAGTATTATGCGGGAGTGTTCATGTGAATTGACTGACGCGTTCTTTTCTATTCTTAGCTCATAAGCTACAAAAAGCATTCTTAGGAGCTGTTCAGTTTCCGAGGTAAGTACATTTTGTCTCAAGTCTGTTTACCTTTCCAACTTACCATTCCATATGTAATTGTCCCCATTCCTCCTCAAATTAGTCAGTGGAAG
Source organism: Aulonocara sp. 'chitande type north' Nkhata Bay (assembly GCF_057382095.1). NCBI lineage: Eukaryota > Metazoa > Chordata > Actinopteri > Cichliformes > Cichlidae > Aulonocara > Aulonocara sp. 'chitande type north' Nkhata Bay. The sequence continues at coordinate 28,429,313 of NC_141356.1, forward strand.
AATCAGATGCTAGCTAAACATTCCGGATTTGCTTTTCTTCAGTTCTCAGATTTCCACTAAACCTAGCTAGCTGCCAGTGGCGGCTCCTGAAAAAAATCTCAGGGGGGGCAATTTTTATGATATCGACTAAAATGACCCATTTAATGAGTACATCAAACAACACAATTTTAATTTAAATTTAAAATGAACAACCATATTCTGGCCATTTGTATAGATTTGTAAAAATGAACATGAACAGATTTTTTTTTTTTTTTTTTGAATGAATGAAAAATAACTATTGAAAACAACAACTGTAAACTGATTGGGGGGGTGGGCTAAATGCGTCCCCGCATTGCTAGCTCAAAAGCACCACAAAACTTAATACAATCGATGATTTTAGATAAAATATGACGGTTTTTATCTACCTCTTCGTTGTGCCTTCTTAAAGCAATCCGATGTCCATCATCTAGCTGCGCCGCTATGCTAGTTTTCCCTAGCACAGCTAGCTTTACACTGTTGTCCATATGAACTCGTGAGCTTTCATGTTTCTTGATTCGTTCGGAGAGGTGCTTTAAGTCGGTTTGTCCAGATTGTGTCCACGTCAAATCACACTTGTCACTTTTGAACAGTATGCACGGGAAACAAAAAAGTGCATTAGCTGTTCCACAGCCTGTCAGCCACGACTTGCGCTGGAACCAACTCCGACAAAAAGTCCTGTTGTATGCTTTTGACTTCTCCTTCGTTGCCTGGGTTAGTTGAATTTCGGGCTTGTCAGGTCCCAACTCTTTAACTTGCAGTTTTTCTGCCATTGTCCTTCTGGCAAAAGGGTAGGTTAGAAGCGATCTAACCGAATTTGGGGGAGGCTGTGCCTCAACCGTTAACAATACCGCTGCCATCGTCTCTCTCTGACCTTATAGCTCACTTAGGCTACTGACTGAGGTAAAATTCTAGAACAGCAAATCTTCGCGCGTTTTCTGCAGGGGCGCAATTTTAAGCGCCCCCAAACCATTTAATTCAGCGACGCTGATAGGTCAAATATTTATTATTTTCCCCTGGCAACCATTTAATGATAGGCTATTTCGCTGCATATCAAGGGCGCTTTGACGAGCGCCCCAGAAGAAGAAAAACACCGTTTGTTGGTTGAACTTTAATGAGTCAGCTGGTGAAAATGTTAAAATACGCCTGGCTGTATATGGGCACACACATAGTAAAACTATCATTGATGAATTTTTTAAAAATATATATTTTTACTCCTCCACATTTGGGGGGGCGGAGCCCGAGCGCCCCCTATGGGCCAGCCGCCACTGCTAGCTGCACTAGCTGACATAACCCCAGAGCCATGTACTACAAAGCAGGATTTGAACCTATCCAAGTAACTTCAGCGTTAACCCTGGGTTATCAATAGAGGTGGGCAGATCAATCCAAATATCAATTTTATTGAAACCAATACTGGTATCAGTGTCAAATCGATACAAACGCAACTGGATCGATACTTTGTTTCTGTCCTCAAAGTCTAGTATGTGAAGAGGGGGGGCTGGAGCTTATCACACCTGTCTTAGGGCGAGAGGCAGACTGGTCACCAGAAGGGCTAACACAGAGAGACAGCCAATTATTCACACTCACATTCACACCTATGGGCAATTTAGAACCACCAGTAAACCTAAACCCACTGTCTCCCACTGAACTGTGTTAATTAAATATTGTGGCAGTTAAAACCACAACACTATTGTGTTGGTGTTCATTAAAATGTGTTCAAAATTTACCAAATGTACAATGATTCACACACTGCTCTCCCCTACATAAGCTCCCTTTACAGGTTAAAAGTATCTGTATCAGTAGTAGTATTAGCAATATTGCACACAGTTTACTTGGTATCGATCGATACCAGAATTTGCAGTATCACACACCACTAGTTTTCAGTGTTACAAAGGTGCCTCTCTTCTTTTGGAGAGTGCATTGCCATGGTTACGCTGCAGCCCTTTATCTGTTCAGAGTGAATTATGTTTGATATTAAAGATTTTTTCCCCCTCTGGTTGAATGGAAACTATTTTATACAAACGTTGTTGTTCTATATGTCTTAGTATATGATCTTAAAACAGAACACCTATCTATACTAGTTGGATATGACTTGTTAGAAGAATTTATACTTTTAGACTACACTGCTATTCCTGCCACACACCCATGCTGCTGCTTTGGAAACTGTTGCTTTCATTGTCTTTGTGACCCTCCGTGTGTAACCGCTTCATATTTTTCTCATATTATAATTTTGTCTTCTTTTGTAAAATCAGTCGCTCTGGTTCCAATAGATTTATCTATTAACTCTGGCCTGATCCAACCAACGCCACCCCTTTTATGTGCATGAGCTCATTGCTAGATTGAGTTATTAAGTTGATAACCACCTTCGTGTTACCACTTTGCCTGTTTGCCACTGTTTGGGTACGTGAAGCCAGATCAGCAAAGAGATCCTGGGTATGTTAAATTTGCTTCATAGAGCACAACTCATATTAGTCTTAAAAAAACAAAATTGAAAATAAGCTGATAGACAAGTTGCAAAATTTCAGGCTTCAAAGGGCAGTACAGTAACCAGCTGCTATTATCACATCGCAGAGGCTTCACTGTCTATTTTCTATGGCGTGTAAAGTCTTTGTGATTGGATTTAGAAATGTAGCCTGTCAGTGCAAAATCCAGATTCAACGCAATCCTACCATGTCCCATCGTATTCAGTCGTTCTTTTTCATATATATAAATCTAAATTTGTGTACAAAACTGGCTTCTTGCAATAAAAGCACACAAATATCTGACTTAGTTATCAGAAATAATAATTTTCATGCACATTAGTTATTTATTTGGACCCACTAGTTAGTGTTTTTTCTAATTTGACAACAGACAAAACTGACAAAACTGACTGCAGCTAAACCCTTCATCACAAACAACAGCACTGCTATAGCAAAAATGAAGGAAAAGCTGAGTTATATACCAGCAACTTAGCAGATACCCTCACTCCCCTGACAAATCTGACTGAGTGACAGAATTGCTACTGGCAAGTAACAAACAGGCAGTTATTACACATTTTCTGATACAGAAACCTGCCACTCCCAAAGAATCGTTACTCTATGCCATCCTATCATATTCTAAAATAACCCATTTAATCTTATTCTACAAGTCCCTTCCTCTCTATCTTAATGTAAAAAGCCCAAGCAATATATTCAGTAACAATAATCTCAATATCTGATGCAATACAGCAATAATAGATCCTTCTCCCCTTCCTCCTCCTCATCTCCATTCACTAAAGATTCTCTAACTTTTGATGGCAGTCATGAGTAGTGAGACTTTGAACTATTTGGATACAGCAAGCAACAAAAGCATAATCTCCACCTCTCTATTCTAGCCTGGTGATGCTGTTGGTATGTCTTTCCATCTGATTGTAATGCAGTCCACCTCCAGCTGTAAAATTTGCCACAGGAGTGAATAGATATGACCCGATTACATTATTGTTGTCCCCGTGTGGGAGGGAAAGAGAGGCTCTTGCTTACATGGTCCCTTGACAGCCCGATTGCGTCCTGAACACTATAGACTTTGGAAAATTTAACAGACGGCTGTGTCTACATTAGAGATTAGCTTTGAATGGCCAGATAACAGAGGCATTGTCTTCTTGCAAGTCTTTAGAGAAGAACATATTTGTGTCCCATTAATCCTTTTAGGAATAAGATCAGTGAAATAATCTTGATTAAGTAGTTTTTAATCTGTTAAACTATTCAAACAAACATGTTATAGACTGCTCCTATTATTCTGCATAGATTGCAGAAGTTTGGATGTGAACTTCACTCCGATATGACTTTTTCACATTTTTCACAAAGATTCACTCTTTGAAATTCTGCACATGTCATATTTAGAGGTTTCCACAAAATGTTTCACAGCAGCATATAAAAGAAGCTGATTCAACAGTAGCACAGGGTTGCAATAAAAAAAAGCCATCTCCGAAACATTGAATAGAAAAGAAGGTGGGCAAAAGAATAGATGCTTGACAAAGAAGGACAAAAAGACTCTTTGTTTGACACCCTTCAAAGTCAGCATTAAGGTGTTGTGCCTTTGCTGACGCTTCTTTACAGGTACCATTTATTTTATCTCTTAGCTTTTTCTTCAGTTTTAACACATTGATGTACCTCTTGCTCACTTCTCTTTTTGTTTTGGTTGTTCAGTGCGTGTTCTTGCGTGAAGGGACTATTAAAATTGTATCTTCTTTGTCAATTTTGAAATACCTTAAAAGAAAGCTCTCTTTTCCAGGCCACATTAAGACTCTAAAACTGACAAAGGCTGATACATCATTAATTAAAAATGTTGCTTCTTTAATCATCACAAATGTTTTCACCAGCGCTTACATAATTGGAAAAGATTTTAATGATTAATCAACCTTTGCGAACATAAACATGCATTAGCCAGAGTTAAAAACAAAGTGGGCCTCTGTAGTGCTTCCTACATTGACAATCATATTAAAAAGTTGCTAATCATTTATGTCTTTGTTAATCATTAATTTAACTTTAATTTAATCAAAAAGAATTCCTTCATTTTCATCAGGTATTCATTCACATTAGGTAAACAATGAAGGATGCCATGCATTTGAAAAGACTGTGGAGTCTCCTCAAAAAACTGGAAAACACACTTAGGCAAGAACTGATGTCTCCGTCAAATAATTTGGTGTGTCGTAGTAACAGGTGAATGAACTTTTTTTTTAAAAATTATTTGAATATATATGAGTGCTTGTGTATAAATACACAAACCATACAGATATGCTTTCAATTGTGTAATTTAAGTGATCTAGGTAGCTCTGTTTTGGAAGTTCAGTTAAAGCTAGAAATGTGTTTTGGAGTTTGTACGTACTTTGGCGTTTGTACATGCTTTGGAGTTTGTACGTGGGGCGATCGTGGCTCAAGAGTTGGCAGTTCGTCTTATAATTGGAAGGTTGCCGGTTCGAGCCCCGGCTTGGACAGTCTCGGTCGTTGTGTCCTTGGGCAAGACACTTCACCCGTTGTCTACTGGTGGTGGTCAGAGGGCCCGGTGGCGCCAGTGTCTGGCAGCCTCGCCTCTGTCAGTGTACCCCAGGGTGGCTGTGGCTACAGTGTAGCTTGTTTGAATGGATGGATGACAGGTTGTGTAAAGCGCTTTGGGGTCCTTAGGGACGAGAAAAGTGCTATACAAATACAGGCCATTTACCATTTTTTGGAGTTTGTATGTGCTTTTTGGAGTTTGTGCGTGCTTTGGAGTTTGTACGTGCTTTTTGGAGTTTGTACGTGCTTTGTCTCTAGGGGCCACCACATATATTTATATATAAACATATATAAATAAACCACTTTTTTTTACATTAGTAATTCCTTTTGTGCATAATTTTATATTATTGTTAATAATAAATAAATTAAAGCAACAAAACAACCTGAAGAGCTGGTTCGGAGCCGAAAGAGCCGGCTCTTTTTAGTGAGCCGAGCCGAAAGAGCCGGTTCTCTAAAAAGAGCCGGAAATCCCATCACTAATAAGAAGTCTATTTATACAGTTAGATGTAGTAGAGAGAATAAGACTGCTAGGCTGAATGGCGGGGCTCTCTCCTTAGATAGTCCATGGGGAAAGAGCCACAGACTAGAGAATTATCCTGGTATGATTACTGTTCAGGGGAAAGAAGCCAGCAACAGAATGAGTTTGAGCAGTTGGGAGGTTACTGACATAAAGTTGAAGATTAGTGGTTGAGACTCGGAGTGTAGCGAGCTGAAGGGTGCAAAGAAACTTGAAGACTGTTGGCTGAAGAAACACCAGGGCAAAATGTAACAAAGCTCAGCCAGTGCAGGAGCAGCTCAGCGGTGGCAGCAGGCAACAGTTGGCTGATTCTACAATCTGGCTGTGCAGTGGTGCAAAAGAGTGGTATATAAGGCTGGAGCTGCAGCAGGTGATTGGATAATTAGAACCCCTGAAGCCCCTCCTGTATTATAACAGACAGAGAAAGGGGAGGAGGGGAGTGGATAAGAGATGTCCACAGTAGGAGGAGGCAAACAAACAAAAAAACCCAGAAACAATTATTTTATTTTATTTTATGATGTACGAGAAGTTAGAGTTGAAATTCTCACTCTGACTATTGTGTTTCACAGCTTCACCTCTTTATTATCGGCCTATTGCTTTAGTCTTCAATTTTCACACACCGTACACGAATGGATGTACGCACACATATACTACACATAAACTGACTTTTGGGTTTTTCAAAAATACTCAACAAAACTGTGAATGAAAGGCTCTAAACATGAAGTTTAGGAACAGTCTCATTTAACACAGAACATGTACTGTATCCCATATGTATTATGGATTACAGTAGGTGGAGTTTTAAGTAGGTTATTGCTGCTAGACAGACAGGTGTCAGACAGTGAGATCCAGTAGTGAGCACAGACCTGTGACTAATGGCGCCATGTGGTTCTATAATTGCTTTCTGGACCATATACTAGAGATGGACCGATCCGATATTACGTATTGGTATCGATATGTAATATGACCTAAATTACTGGATCGGATATCGGAGAAAAATAAAAAATGTAATCCGATCCATTAAACTTGAGTATGAACTTATACAAAATGCAGCAAGATATTAAAAAAAAAAAAACAGTTTTGTTGATTAAAAACCACTATATCGGATTCATATCGGTATCGGCAGATATCCAAATTTATGATATCGGTATCGGACATAAAAAAGTGGTATCATGCCATCTCTACCATATACTATACTTTTTGTTCACCGTTTTTGAATTAGCCATTATGGTTATTTTAATAGCTGCATCTTTAATGAGCTGTCAGAAACTTCAGTTAAAATTTTGCATTTCACCTGATCATTTTAAAAGACAAATTTTCTTAACATGAAACTTTTTGCTAGGTCAGACCTGCTGTATTTTTTTGGAAATTCAAAATTCTGTGTTTAGCAGTGACTCAAACAAAACTGCATCTTAGATACAGATTTTGGTGACCATTGTATGTTTGTACTGGTAATATACGTTGACTGTGACATGTGAAACAAACACAAATGGACAATATAACATTGCATTTGCAGGTACTGAAAAAAAGAGCATGTTGGTTTTACTTAATTCAATAGCGGAAATTGGTTGCGCACAATTGTTTTGCTTTGGCAGAAACTTAAACAACTGAGTTAAATCAACACAACTTATTCATGTTCAATAAACCTGTGAATTTTGTGATGATAAACCGTGATTGAAACATGTCTAAATGAAGTAAGGTGAGCTCTTGGAATATTTTAATCCTCCACAATTTTGTCATGTTATTCCAACACTGTTCAATAACTTTTACCCCAATACAACTTGGTCACATAAATACTACATGTTGTCTTCATATTATAAATGTTTAACGAAGTCTAGAGTGTAGTTAATATAAAATTTGTCCTTGAATTCCATACAGATCCAACATGATTTAATTACTTGAAATTATTTTATTCAAATTAGAAGTTAGACTTTTTAAAATGTAACAACCACCCAATTTCCTACAATCAGTATACCAAAAAAAGTGTCTGTTTGACTTGACTGAGATGGATGCCTTCCTCAAACCACGATCCAAAGTGTGCGAGACAAAAACATGTGCGGCTAGTTTGCACTGGGTTCTCTCTTGGTATTCTGGTTTCTTCCCACAGTTAAAAAGTCATGCAGTTGTTAGTTAGGTTAATTGGTAATTCTAAATTACCTGTCAATGTAAGTGCAAATGGTTGTTTGTGATAGATTTGTGAGCTGACCAGGGTGTACCCTGCCTTATAACCTATCACTTCAGGGTTATTTCCCAGCCCCCCCTGCAACCAGGATAAAGATTGGAGGATGCTAGTTGTTGTAGATCCATTCACTGTTTATGGTAACCAGACTCTAGACTTTGTTGAAATATGTTTCAATCGTATGGAAGAAATATAGTGTCATCAGAATTCAAGTATTTTTAGACATTGAATTTATGACACTGAATTTTTATCCTCCAAATTTCCCTGCAAAAATATTCACCTGCAAAAATTCACCTGCAAAAATTCACCTGCAAAAATTCACCTGAAAAAAATTCACCTGCAAAAATTCACCTGAAAAAAATTCACCTGCAAAAATTCACCTGAAAAAAATTCGCCTGAAAAAAATTCATCTGCAAAAATTCACCTGAAAAAAATTCACCTGCAAAAATTCAACTGCAAAAGTGATGAACTTTAATGACCCAAGCCAGAGCAATCAGCACCAGATCGAGTCGAGTGGCTCTCAGCCAATTAAATTACGCTGTTTGATCACATGACACCGTTAGCCAGCAGTGTGTCTCCTAAAAGAGAGCTGTTTAAAGGTGAGTGATTAAGTTTTTCTCCTAAATAGAGATCATTACAGAATGCCTAGTCCTACTTAAAATCCCATTTATTTTTATTATTTTTTTTTATCATCTACTCGAACTAAGGAAAACGTTTGACTAACTCAAAGACAATTTCCACGCCTCCCATGCCTGTCTGCAGAAGGCGTTTTGAATTTAGGAGCGCCAAGATGGCAGCGGCAAACCCTGGCGGCTCTCCGGTGAGTATATATATTTTTTTATCTTCAAGTTTGTCTTTTGAAACCTTAATTTTATTTAAATCCGTTGCTCACGTATAAAGTACACAGACGGGGTCTTTGCTCAACTCGTCTGAGGCGTGTCTCACTAAGCGCTACATGCTAGCATCCTGCTAACCGAGCTACCCTTTACATGCTGTGCTTTAGAAAATAGGATACTCGTTAAAAAATACTCCGCAGATATTGATAGATAGACGAACACTGCAAATATAATGTTGGAAACGAGAACGGCCTTTGGTGAAGGGGTAAAATACACCATGAATAAAGCCATAGAGTGAATGGCTGCCATGGTTGCAGAACGGCCTGATTTAATGACAAGAATGGGGAAGAGTGAGGTGAAGTGAACCAAAGCCACAAAACACGGTCAGACAAGGCGGCAAAAGGGCAGTGATCTGTCCGTCAGTATGAAGTTGGTGTGTGCTTTGGTGAACAAAAACTCCAGACCGGTAGCAGGAAGATGGGAGACTCGTGTTTCACTGGAATAGTGGTGAATTAAAACATCCTTTGTTGGGGACATTTCGGTGTAAATGCATCCATACACGCAAGACAGAGGCAGACCAGACAGTGAAGAAAACAAGGCAAACATTAGAAATATTAAAACGGAAATATAGGATTGAGTTGAGGTCCTTGCAGGCTACCCACAATTTCCCCAAACTGAGCCACCCATTAAGAAATTCATTCTCACTGTTTCATAAACCAAAGGGATTAAATTTGACAATATCAAATTTAATTTTCTGATCTTTTCATAAATGAAACACGCTGCCAGGCAATCTGTTTTCATTTTTTTTCATCCATTCAGAATATTCGTTGGGAACACTGAACTCAATAATCAGTTCCAGCTTTCTTCATTAAGTTTTGGTTTGGCTTTGTTCTCAAAAACATTTAAATAAAACAGATAAAATAGAAAATAAAGCTTTTTCTCTTGCGAGCTCAATTTTTAAATATACTGTGCTATTAAAACAAAAGATGTAAGAAAAGAATAAATAAAATCCTAACCAGAAAATCAAAATGCTGCAACAAATGGCATGAATTAAAAAATAAACTTTTTTGAAAGAACCATAAGGAAATATGATAAAATAAACATTGGAATCTTATAGCCTAAGAATATTCAGTTAACTAGGTAACTAACCTTGTGTTTTTAAGTAGTATTCCCCTCCTGCAAAATGGCAAACCTACCATTTAGAATAAAATGCCTCATGTAGCCTGTGATTCGGCATTTATTTTCAAGAGGACAGTCATCATCTTCATCTTCTGGCCACACGATCCGCTGAAGAAGGACCTGTAACAGAACAAAGTATACCCTTAAAAATACTGCTGCACAATTTTCAGATTTCCATGGATTTTGTCTGTTCTTGTTTTGGGTAGTTCCCTTCCCTATACCCATATTTCACCTGTTCTTAGCTCACTATCACCCACTTAGCCTTATGGTCCATGACTTGATTTCTTGAATAAATTTCTATAATAATCCATGTTTTGTGCTTTTTGTGTTCACTTGGATCCCCAAACCTCTACATAGTTTTGACTGTATCTTAAAAGAAGAAACTGTCTCAAACAAAAAATGAAAATAGAAATCAATTTTTTTTTTTCAAATTCAAACAACATTAATGGCTAAATATATAATTAGAAAATGTGTATTACCAAATAATTACTAATGTATTTTAGTCATGTCTTTTTCAAATCTACAAAATCGTTTTCTATATGTAAATCAGGCTTTGAGCAGTTTTATTTTTACAGGACTAAAGAAAAACTGCTGTAAAGATGTATGGTCCACAAGAATATGTTCATTTTTAGTATTTGTGCATTTTATTTGTAAAAATGAATACAGCTTTGTTATGGTAAGTTTATTATTTGATACATAATTCTTGGTAAATGCCAAATTAAAATTGCAATTTTTTCACTTTGTAGAATGACTCAAGTCTTCATAGTTTGCTTTGGACTACATTTTCTACAACACAGTAAAATGTTATTAATGAATACAGTATTTAGGAACACAAAATTTACCTCAGGATTCACAGCAGCCAACTCTTGTGGAAAGAGTAAGGGCACCGTGTCAGGTCGCTGGGTCAGCAGGGTCCACATATGGGTTTCTTTAAGTCCCCTTCTCAGCTGTTTTATCGACCTCGTCACTCTTCCAATGACCTAAGGAAAAACGTTAACTAAACAGTAACACAGAAATATTTTACTTACTTTTCAATTTACTCACAGAATGGAGTAATAATTTCTCAAACAGCCATCTCCTGTTGTTCTCTGTCAAGGGGGGGAGGTCCCATGCATATGCCAGATCCTGAACACGTTTTCTCTCTTCATCCGACAGCTTGGATTGCCCTTCAAGCTGTAACCCATAAGACAGTAATTCAGACAGAAACAAGAACTATAAATTCCTAATTCCTCATACATAAAAAAAAAAAAAAAAAAAAAAAGACAAGTTAAAAGTCTCAGACCATGTCTCAATGGCAGAGTTTTTGATCTAGAACAATTTTAAAGGATTAGTCTAGGTTAGACATGTTTATAACTCACACGGGGCAATGTATAAACGTTCCCTCATTTAAACATAAAAACCTACAAGCTGAATTGTCCCTCTCAGGTCTAGATCTGGACAGTCCTCGGGTGTAACGGTGGCAGTTTCAGGACTACCACCAAGTAGGACATGCACAACGGCTGGGCTAAGTCCAGATAGGCATGGGCCTCCATGAAGAAAGGAGTGCCCTACCATCCTCCCTGCCATAAGGAACATATCACTCTCCACAAGAAAGTGAGCTGCTGATGGTATGTAATGGCCTGGCTCTCCCTCAAAAAGTGGAGTAACATTAGAGTTTGCTATGAGATAAATGAAAAGAAAGAAAAAAAAAAAAGATTACTTACACACAATACAGAGGTTTTCACAAAATAAAGAGACAATTAACTTGTGAAAAGTTATACAATATAATGATCATCAAACATAGGTACGGTCAACCAAAACAAACTAACCAAAATTGATGCAAAAACCAGACATCAGCTTCTCCATGCATGTTGATAAGAAAAAACGTATTACTCCTTGTCCGATAGCTGTATCCCCTGTTAGATCACCAAAATAAAATAATGAATACAAATAATTCTTTCAAGATATATTTATGTATCATTTTCAGAAAATTTACCCTCAAGCCTGCACTCCAAGGGACGTGCCCATTCAACATTGGGTCTCTTGTAGAATGAGATGAGGGCCATGTCCTGATCAGCTACACTTTGTCTGATGTCCATTGTGAGACGTAATGGGCTCTCCATTTCATGCATGTCCAAAGCATTCTTTGCACATTCATATTTGGCCTTTGACGAGTCCAAAACAGTTAACCAGCCAAAAAGAAAATAGAAGTGATTATAATTGGATATAGTCTGTATATCACGTTCTATCTAGATACTATTACAAGAAGATTATGTTTTATCCTTTGAAGGATTGTCTAAAGTAGTTTGAATATGAGGCTATCAAAAATAAGAAATCCATTGAATGGATACAAACTAATGGTTTGATTTCCGGGAATTGTTCACATTAGCTGTTGATTGTTACTAATCAACACCTTCCTTACATAACCTGTGACTAAATGATTGACCTACCATCCCTGACTTCACAAGTAGTTCCAGATGGTCCTGGCATATCTGCTAGCCCTTCCTCAATTATTGTATCTTCATGCCCCTTTTCATTTCGTGAGCTACTATCAAAATATGTTGTTAAATTTCATTCAAGGCTTAAATCCAATGACAATAAAAATCGCAATTTTTGTTGCTAAATACCTTTCTCCACATGAAGAGGCATGCAGCTCAATGAGGTCAGAGTGAAACATATCTGTGCAGACAGGACACTGCTGCAATGGTGCTGTTGTGCAATAAATTATAAAGGACAAAGTTTATTTTTATAACATTTAATTTTTCCTTCTAGCTAGCTCTTAACACTTTATGCTTTTGGGTAATATGTTAGTATGAAATTGTCAAAAAACCTACATTCCTTTTCTGTAGGTTCATCACCATCTAAATTCACCACAGTACTTTCACTGGGAGTTTCCAAAGGAGGACAGGATTTTAGGTGTTCTGACAGAAGTTGCAGTGGAACACCTATGCCACACTTCTGGCATTTTGCTTTTGGCATGCATCTGAAGGACTCATCGCTTAGTGGTACAGGGTCATTGCTAAGTTCCTCTTGAATAGGAGCAATATATACATTTTTACCCCCACGACTGGCAGCCTTTAGGATTGTCCCTGTATAGCCAATATCAGCTGGAGGAACCAGAGAGAGTTTTCGGGTTCCCCAACCACCTGTATAAAAGCAAATTGCAGCAGATTATTCTGATCATGAAATATATCCAATGCCTCAAGAAAAGTAAAAAAGAAAAGTATCTTCAAAACTACTCAGAATTAGGAATTCACAACATGCGGTGAAAAGGAACTTGTCTTAAAAGTACTTATTAAACAGCAGGATCAGTTTCTAGTTTAATTATACACAGTGCAGAATTCATACACACCCCCAGGTTTGAACAGCAGCCAGCCACCTGTTACCTCCTTCAGTTTGGGAAACAAATCATTCAGGGCGTCCCTTAACTGAAAGCAATAATACAAATACAATCTCTGAGTCCAAAGAAATTACACATTTAACATTAATTATACCCCTGTATATACTAAGAAACGGTAAAAGAAGCATGCATTTACAGTGCAAACTGGATATAATAA